>NC_044033.1:65728237-66074243 GCF_901765095.1 Microcaecilia unicolor | reverse complement strand
TTTATCCTGTCCAGGTGGATGGTAGTACACTCCTATCACTACCCTTTTCCCGTTTCTACGTACAATTTCTATCGTTAGGGATTCCAAAGTGTGTTTTGTGTCCTGCAGAATTTTTAGTCTATATGATTCAAGGCTTTCTTTAATGTATAATGCTACCTCTCGACCAATTTGTTCCACTCTATCACTATGATATAATTTGTACCCTGCTTCTTTGCTCATTAGTAAGACAACCTGCCAATGAGCCAAAATTTCTCCATTTATTAACAATGAAATGCTTAACAGGAACATATTCCATAACATGCTATGGCACTTCTGAGGGCTTGGGTGAGGTCCTTTTTTATGTTCAATGGCAATCTAATAAGAAAGAGACCATTAAACACCAAGAGCATAGGAATTCCTCAGAGATCTGGCTCCACTTAACCTCATTTGGAGTTTGCAGCAGAGAGTTTGGTAAATACTGTACAGCCACAATGTGTCGCATCTCATGAATACAGCAGGTCCAGACTACATAAGAATTCAGACAGACGCAATCAGTCTACTGCTTTCATTAGATATACTGTAATCACTGTCTGACAGATGTCTCCCATCTATCCAAAAGCAATACCTTGTGTTCTTGTGAAGTGAGAACCAGGAAGGACTTTTGAGCCAAGAAGCTGCCAGATGCTGCATGCAGTGCCATGCTGAAGAAACAGAAACAGGAATACATTTCCTGTACTCTGTAAAATGCAAAGATAGAAGAGAGTCATATTTCCCTAACACTGACAACAAAAATAAAAGACTCCCCTTGAAAGAATAAGCAGGTAAAACTATATAATAATCAATGAAAAGGAGCAACAGCTCTTGTAATAATTATAGTTATAACTAATTTGTATAGTGCATACCAGATGAATGCATCACTGTACAGCAGGGTTTCTCAACTCAGTCCTCAAGATATACCTAGCCAGTCAGGTTTTCAGGATATCCACAATGAATATGCATGAGAGAAATTTGCATGCATATTCATGGCTAGGTGTCTTATACAAACATAAGGGTTGCTCTACTGGGTCAGACCAAGCGTCCATCTAACCCAGTATCTTGTTCCCAACAGTGGTCAGTCCAGGTTACAGAGTCCTAAAAAGTGACAAGATCTACCATAAGAATGGTGTATGGACTTTTCAGTGGACTCCTCATGAAGGGCAGTTCCAGCTGTTTAGTGGTGCTCATGGAGATTTGAGGTCATGGCTGCTTAAAGTTAATCCTATTCCTGTGTACTAGCCCTAATCCCCCATTGTGGTGTTTAGCAAAAATTATATTTTTTGGATTACTTGGATTTTTTGCTTCCTCATTGGTTTGGTTGTTCTATGGAGTTTTCCTCAAGGAAATTGTCCAAACCCCTTTTAAACTCAGCTACATTAACTGCTTTTACCACTTGCTCTAGCAATGAGTTCCAGAGCTTAACTATAACTTCTCCTATTTGTTTTAAATGTGCTGTTATATAACTTCATGTAAGGTCCCCTAATCTTGTGCATTTTGAAAGAGTAAACAATTGATTAATGTCTACACATTCAACAGACATCCATCGTATCTCCCTCAGCCATTTCCTCTCCAATCAGTACAGCCCAAACCTCTTTAGCCTTTCTTCATATGAGAGTCCCTCCAACCCCTTAATCATTGCTAAGTCCTAACATTCTGTTTGCTTATTTGGTCACCACCACACACTAAGCATCAGATTCCACACTGACACCTAAATCTTTTCCCTTTGTGGTAACTCCTAATGTGGATCAAGTGATTTATGTTTCTCAGTGGTTTCAAGATAAATTACTTTGGAGGAGGTTTCTGGATGACATATTTTTTTTCATGGACAGGGGAAGCTGTTCGCTTACAAGAGTTTTTTCAGTGAATGAATTTGATAGAAGACAATTTGAAATGCAATTTCATGCGCATTAATTGGAATTTTTGGATGTATGGTTATATCATGTGGGGGTATCAAACAAAATGATGAAGAAAAAGAGCACTTGCTAATAGCTCACATTAAATGTCCACAAAAAAGCGATCAAACACCAAATGAACTAGACTGTAGGGGTATGAAAAAATATCGCTCTACATTTTTTCAAACAGATGAAAAAGGGACCTCAGTTGATGCCATAGCCGATATAACGTGAGGCAATCTTAACAATCAGCTACATATGGCTATTCGATCATTTGTTTTATTTTGACTTTTAATTACCCAATTGTCAATTTGATACATCAAAGTGCTAAACAACATCCCAGACCAAGCTAGCTAGTGAGGTTGACATTCATATCCAGATTGATCATCTTAAAAAAAAAAAAAAAAAGAAGGGGTACACAAATCTCTTCACTCTTTCCTCTTGTCCCCAATCTAATGAGCGAGCATGAGAGAGACTAAAGGAGACATCTTTATACTGGACGATCCTGATAGGGACCCGTTTCACGCTCGCTTCTTCAGGGGAAGTCCCAGGTATGTCTCCAATTCATTGTCCACACTCACGCTGTCTCGATGCTCGAACTCATGTGGGAGAAATCCATACCATACTATTCCAGAAATCCATAGCCACACCTTTCTTCATTTCAGCAGTTTTCACCCATACCACCCTAAAATTAATCTACATGTTAGCCAGTTTTTTGAGACTGAGATGCATTTGATCCTCAATGGATAAGTTTGAATTTCAAGCCAAAAGTATTTTGAGCATTTTCTCTCTAGAGGATATCCTGAGAAAGTTTTACGTAAAGCATTCATGAAGGCCAAATACACATAAAGAGATTTATTGTTACATTATAAACAGGTGCAATTTATGGACAAGTTAGTTGCAGTACTTCCATTTTCTGATTTGAACTCTAAAGTAACAGCTATGATTCATGCCAATTAGCATATTTTACAGACATATGATCACTTTCAAGAACATTCTATCTGTGTCTTCCACCGGAATAAAATCTATGGGTGAATATTTGACTTACAAAAGGGTAGATTATTGTGAGAAATCAGAAGAAAGTTTGGGACATTTCAATGCACAAGATGTCAATGGTGTCCGCTGACTATGTAAGGCTCAGATTGGATTTGTCCAAACACTCAACAGTGTGTGATATCTAATGCTTCTACTTGTTTTTCCAACTTAGAATATAGTTTATGTGACCATGGGGCTCATTTTCAAAGCACTTAGACTTACTATTGAACTTTGTAAGTCTAAGTGCTTTGAAAATACACCTCCATGTGTCCTTGCTCATTAGTATATATGTGGGATTTTCTGGAAGACCAGTTAAGATTCGTATGACAGAACTTAAATCTCATATCCTATATAATAATTCTCACCTCCAACATTCTATCTTGCTGCCTGTGTCCGTGTCTTTCTTCGGAGTTGGTCTGCTAGGCTCCGTAGATCAGGCTGACGTCACGTAGAACGCCAGAGCTGGAGGAAGAGGGGCGAAAGGGGCAGGGCACAGGGGTGGAGGTGGAGCTTGAAAGAGAAACAGAAGCGTTGAGGAGCGGAGTAGCCGAGAGCGTCGCGACCAATGACAGGGAAAGAAAGGTTGGAGTCTTCCTTGGGCATGAGCAGAGGGGGCAGAGCCACGGAGAGTGTGCTGCTGTGCCGAGCTGGTGCGTGGGTGCGTTTGTGCGTTCCTGCGCTGGGCGTGGGGACCTCAGGAGTCGGAGCTGCGCGAAAGAGGAGGAAAGCAGGCGACAGCCACAGCTGCCCCTCCGGGCCCCATGGGAGGATGTGTGGGCAGCCGCCACGACTCCTCGGGAGGAAGGGAGGAGGGAGGGAAGGACCTTGAAACTCAGAGGGAGGGAGGGACCCTGAAACTCGGAGGGAGGGAGGGACCCTGAAACTGGGAGGGACCATGAAACTCGGAGGGAGGGACCCTGAAAGTCAGAGGGAAGAAGAGAGGGAGGGGGGAACCTGAAAGTCAGAGGGAGGGAGGGAGGAAGGGAACAACCCTGGAACTGGGAGGGAGGGAGGTGGGGGATGATCCTGAAACTGAGAGGGAGGGAGGGGGGAAGGAAGGGAGGGGGCCCCTGGCACACACTTTCATTCTCACACACACACACACACTCTCTCTCTCTCTCTCACAGACACACTCGCACCCAGTCTCACTCTCTCTCTGTCACACACACACACTCGCACATTCACTCTCTCTCTCTCTCTCTCTCTCTCTCTCTCTCTCTCTCACACACACAGTCACTCTCACACACACTCTCTCAAACATACACACTCCGAGGAAAACCTTGCTAGCGCCCGTTTCATTTGTGTCAGAAATGGGCCTTTTTTACTAGTAATCAATAAAGTTACATCTGCCCCTTTGGTGCAACATTGGTTGGAACATCAGTACTCTTGGGTTGACATTAATTGGCAAGTGATTGACACTGTTCAGCTTGGGTGGCAGGGTGGAATGCTAAGCAATTACTTGAGATCAGCTCTGGATCCCTCAATTAAATACAGTTTACCCTTTATTTATTTATTTATTGCATTTGCATCCCACATTCCCCCACCTATTTGCAGGCTCAATGTGGCTTACATAGATTTATTGACATTGTCATATCAGGATATCAGATACAGTTAGTCATGTGTAGCGATCAAGGAAGGGAAGAGGGAAGAAGGAAGGAAGGGAGAGATTAGAATAGTTATGGAAGGTGGGCTTTCATAATTGAGTGGGTTGGTGAGGTGACTTAGTGAGGTTATAGGTTCTCATTGTAGGCCTTGTTGAAGAGGAATGTTTTCAGAGATTTTCGAAAGATAGTTGTTTCGTTGATTGCTTTCAAGTCTGTGGGTAATGCATTTCATAACTGCGTGCTCATGTACGAGAAGGTAGTGGCATGCATCAGTTTGTACTTCAGTCCTTTGCAGTTAGGGTAGTGCAGATTGAGAAATTTGTGAGATGATCTTGTGGCGTTTCTGGGAGGTAGGTCCACGAGGTTTAGCATGTAGATTGGAGCGTCTGCATGAATGATTTTGTGTACAATCGTGCAGATCTTGAACGCAATGCGTTCCTTAGGTGGGAGCCAGTGAAGTTTTTCTCTTAGTGGTTTTGCACTTTCATATTTAGTTTTTCCAAATATGAGTCTGGCGTCCGTATTCTGGGCAGTTTGGAATTTTTTGATTGTCTGTTCTTTGCACCCGGCGTACAGTGCTTTGCAGTAGTCCAGATGACTTATTACCATTGACTGTACCAGGGTACGGAAGATGTATCTCGGGAAGAAAGGTTTTATTCTTTTAAGTTTCCACATGGTGTAGAACATCTTTTTCTTGTGTTTTTCACGTGGGTGTCAAGGGTGAAGTTTCGATCAATGGTGACTCCAAGAATTTTTAAATTTTTGGAGACCGGGAGGGAACAGTATGGTGTGATTATGGTGTTGAAGTTTTTTGTGTTATTTTGTGAGGTGAGTACAAGACATTGTGTTTTTTCTGCGTTAAGTTTTAGTTGGAATGCATCTGCCCAGGTGTGCATTATTTGGAGGCTTTGGTTTATTTCGTTGGTGATTTCATTTAGATCATGTTTGAACGGAATGTAGATTGTGACGTCATCTGCATATATGTAGGGGTTGAGGTTTTGCTTGGCTAGAAGTTTGGCTAAAGGTATCATCATTAGGTTGAATAAGGTTGGTGAGAGGGGGGATCCTTGGGGGACTCCACATTCAGGTGTCCATGGGGGTGATCTGTCCACGTTCGTTGTGCTAGGACCGCTGCTTTTTAATATATTTATAAATGATTTAGAGATGGGAGTAACTAGCGAGGTAATTAAATTTGCTGATGACACAAAGTTATTCAAAGTCGTTAAATCGCGACAGGATTGTGAAAAATTACAAGAGGACCTTACGAGACTGGGAGACTGGGCGGCTAAATGGCAGATGATGTTTAATGTGAGCAAGTGCAAGGTGATGCATGTGGGAAAAAAGAACCCGAATTATAGCTACGTCATGCAAGGTTCCACGTTAGGAGTTACGGACCAAGAAAGGGATCTGGGTGTCGTCGTCGATAACACACTGAAACCTTCTGCTCAGTGTGCTGCTGTGGCTAAGAAAGCGAATAGAATGTTGGGTATTATCAGGAAAGGTATGGAAAACAGGTGTGAGGATGTTATAATGCCGTTGTATCGCTCCATGGTGCGACCGCACCTTGAGTATTGTGTTCAATTCTGGTCACCGCATCCCAAGAAAGATATAGTAGAATTGGAAAAGGTGCAGCGAAGGGCAACTAAAATGATAGCGGGGATGGGACGACTTCCCTATGAAGAAAGACTAAGGAGGCTAGGGCTATATAGCTTGGAGAAGAGACGGCTGAGGGGAGACATGATAGAGGTATATAAAATAATGAGTGGAGTGGAACAGGTGGATGTGAAGCGTCTGTTCACGCTTTCCAAAAATACTAGGACTAGGGGGCATGCGATGAAACTACAGTGTAGTAAATTTAAAACAAATCGTAGAAAACCTTTCTTCACCCAACGTGTAATTAAACTCTGGAATTCGTTGCCGGAGAAAGTGGTGAAGGCGGTTAGCTTAGCAGAGTTTAAAAAGGGGTTGGACGGTTTCCTAAAGGACAAGTCCATAAACCGCTACTAAACGGACTTGGAAAACTCCAAAATTCCAGGAATAACATGTATAGAATGTTTATACGTTTGGGAAGCTTGCCAGGTGCCCTTGGCCTGGATTGGCCGCTGTCGTGGACAGGATGCTGGGCTCGATGGACCCTTGGTCTTTTCCCAGTATGGCATTACTTATGTACTTATTATGTACTTATGATCTTGTGGTTAGAAATCCTTTGAACCATTTGATAACTGTGCCCCCTACTCCGAAGTATTCTAGTATATGTAATAGTATTTCATGATTAACCATGTCAAAGGCACTGGATATGTCGAATTGTAGAAGGAGTATGTTGTTGCCAGTTGCGATTGCTTGTTTGAATGAGTTCATTGCGGACACTAGAACAGTCTCGGTGCTGTGATTTGACCGAAATCCTGATTGAGATTCGTGCAGAATTGAGTGTTTATTTAGGTATTCAGTGAGTTGTTTCGTCACTATGCCTTCCATGAGTTTGGTTATGAGTGGAATAGATGCTACTGGGCGATAGTTAGTTAGATCCATTGTGCTTTTCTTAGCATCTTTCGGTTACGGAGTAAGCAGGATATTTCCTTTATCCTTGGGAAAGAGCAACGGTTTAAATGCTGAACTTGAGTGGTGGTCCATGGTGTAATCTTCATTCAAAATTAGAAGCTGTATGAATGGTTGAAATTGTTCAATCAGATTGAAGATTGCCAGTCACATATGATATAAGTTCTATTTAAGAACTTAAGAAAGACGCCGATGCAATATTGTCTGTGTATTGAAAAATGCAAAATGCTGCTCTATGTGCTAGTCTTTCAATACACTTTAGTTGGTCATAAAAATGAGTTATTGTATGAGTAAAGCTGTGTCATTTGTCATTTTTTTTGCAGCACACCTCTGCTCTGATGAAGAGATCGAAACATTGTCAATGTTGGTAGTGGTATGGTTTTGTGACAGCTGTTAAATGGAGTACTTGATATAGCTGCTTAGCATTACAGCTAAACGTAAAGCTAAGTGGACTATTTTTAAATTTATTGAAAATGCTTGAAAATGTTTGAAAGTTTCTATACAATATTTTCAGAAAACCTATTAGAAAATATTCATATAAAAAATAGAACCAGTGATGAAGGCAGGCATATGTTGCACTAGTGAGAAAGTGCTTGAATTTGTGCCATTTTTTCTGAAGGTCTTGTGATTATTATGTTCTAAATTTTTTAAAGCAGCAGTCAAGTGGTCTAAACTGATGGTATGCCGGGTTTGTGTGATTGATGTTGAAGAGTTATCCCTACAATAGAGAGGTGTCCGTTTAAATTGATAAAATCTAATTAAAACAGACAAGACCTACTACAAAAAGTAAATAGACCTTTGAGTTAAGCACTAAGGAGGAGTAAAGAAAGTGGTTATATGTGAGATTATGTTGGATAGTAATTATCATATAATATGAAGTCATGAGTCATTATCTATATGCTTACATTAGTTGAAAAAATCAGTTTTTTTTATTATTTAATGTTAATTTATGCAGATGATATTCAGATGTTCATGGCATTGGATCCTACTGGATTGACTTCAGCATTCACATTCTCTTAAGTTATGAGAGCAATGAAACTGGGAATGACCCAGAATCAGTTATACATACTTATACTTTACTCACACCTTAGTTCTCAATTTAAAGAAAATGGATACTTTATGGGTAGGTTGCTCTATAGCTCCTGATTTTTGCCAAGAGATGAAGATCTTGGGCTGTATATTAGATTCTACACTGATACTGAAGTATCAGATACAATCTGTTGTGACAACTGCATTTTTTAGCTAAGGCTAAGGCATCTACCTGCTACCCTAACAACCCCCCCACCCCACCCGTTACACCCCTGAGCACCCCTGATCTGCTATCTGCCCTGGTGGAGGAAAGAAAGCCTCCTTCTGACCTAGAACAAGGTGAGGCTGTTGCTTTCCTGCTGCCCATAAAAAATTGCAGCCTGAAGCAACCAACTTATGTTGTCTAATAAAACAACCATCCCAGCTGAAATGTAATCAAAGACCTGAATGATGGCATTGTTTTTTTTAAAACATTTTAAATAGCTTTTCTTCTGTATGTGCCACCACAAGACATTTCTAGAAAAGGCACTGCTTTCTCCTAACCTAACTCACAAGGTACAGAGTTTCTCATTTGCAACCCTGTAAATGCAGACATATGCTGGCGAGTACATTGCAGCTTATTGAGGTTTTTCAACAGTAACTGGTTAATTAAAAATCTTTGTTTTAAAATTTAGTAGGGAAGCTCAGTTGAAAGTCTACTTAAAAGTTAGACAGCAAGCTTAGTTCAAAGTATTCATCTGTTTGAAATATAAACATGAACATGGTTAAAAATCGTTAGGCTCTATTTACTAAACCACATTAACATGTTAATATTAATGAATGTATGTTAATGTGCATTAATTCAAGTTACAGTCATAGTATTGAGAAAAATATCTGTATTATAAAATTGCTGTGTATGAATAGCCTAATGGTCAATGCAGGCAGCTGTAAGCCAGAGCAGAGATGCATAGATTGCTGATTTAAGTCCCACTGCAGCTTTTTGTAATATTTGTTTCTTTTTTAAATTGTGAGTATTCCAGGGACAGAAAAATACCTACTGTGACTTCCTTTATCTCCACTCAATGGAAACTGCTCAGAGAACCTTTCTATAACTTTGATGTGCCTTTCCTAGCCCCCCCACCCAATACACCCACACCACTCCCTCTTGCCATATGGATGTATTGCAGTTTTAGATGTCCATATTCTGCTTTTTAAAATCAGTATTTGTATATCTAAATGCCGATTTTCTGACATCCAAAACACAGGTAAATAAGTACCTTGGCCTTTCTGAGTTTTCTAGGAGCTATTTTGGCAGGTCTGGAGTTCCACAAGAACTTAGGGGTCCTTTTACCAAGCTGCGGAAAAAAGGGCGCAGAACTGCGGAAGGGAGCTTTTTTCCCATGTGCCAGGGCCCTTTTTACCTCAGTGAGTAAAAAAGCCCCCAGACACACATGGCCATGTAGTAAAAGAACTCTTACTGCATTGCCATGCGATGGGGAGCCTTTACCGCCATAAGGGTTCCCGCGCTAACATGGTGGTAACTGGGCAGTGTGCAGCGATGCCTGGTTACTGCAGGGTTACCACCACACAAGCCATTTTCAGGTGTTTTCTTTTGCCCCGGAAATGGCACGCCCTCAGTGTAGGACTACCACTGGCAATCACGCTGGGCTGGCGGTAGTCCCAGAAGAGCGAGCGGTAAGCCTGTGTTGGGCTTACCGCCGCTCTGTAAAAGGACTCCTTAGTAAGCATATGATCAAGTATGATATAAAAGCATTTAGGGAAGGGAAGAAGAAGAAGAAGCATAAGAATGTAGTTTATCTGAGTGGAGTGAATCATTTTTAAAGCTTCAATCCTCCCACACCAAGATAGCCATAAGGGGTACTAAGTATTACATATCACATGGACTTCCTATAAAATAATTTGCACCTCCAACATTCCATGTCTGGCTGCCTGAGTTCGTAACATCTCTTGACATCAGCCAGCCTCCAGTGTTCCATTCCCCCTCACTGTCCCGCCCTCGCATTAAGACGTAATGACGTCAGAGGGCGGAACAGTGAGAGGGAAGGGAACGCTGGAGGCGAGCTGACGTCAGGAGGGATGTTATGAATGGAACGGAAGCCAGCGCTAGCCAGCCAGAGAACGTCCAGGTACAAATCGAGGGGAAGAGAGAATCACAGGACATCGAGAGGAGAAAGGGGAGGGGAGGGCAGGGCAGAGGAGAATTGATGGACATGGATGAGATGGGAGGACAGTAGAGGAGAGAATCGCGGGACACGGATGGGAGGGCAGGGAAGAGAAGAATCGCTGGACATGGAGGGGAGGGACGAATCGCTGGACATGGAGGGAAGGGCAGGGGAGAGAGAGAAAAAAAGCTTACATGACGGCCTTTCTAGGGTCCATTTCATTGTTGAGGAAACGGGCATGGTTCCACTAGTTATAATATAAAACCTCAATGTTCGTTTTAACAGTTTCTTACCAAGAGCTATTAAATATCAAACCCACATATTTTAATATATGAGGATACCACTTCAGCCTGAATAAGGCTATCAGACCCAGGATACGGTAGATATTAATAGGCATAATCTCAGTTTTATCCCAGTTTATAGTGTAGCATGATAAGGTCCCAAAATCATGCAGTAGCTTTAGCAACAGGGGAATTGACTGCTGTGGAGTTAATAGACTAGTTTTAGAATAGTACATCATGTACAAAAGCAGATACCTTGAACTATTTAGTGCCAATAGTGATACCCTTTATGTCTCTATTCATTCAAATTTTAATCAACAGCTTTTTTTTTGGGGGGGGGGGGGGGGAATAGCAGGAACCCTTGTCTGGTGCCGCTCCATAGAGTAAATAGAAAAGTCAGCATCCCATAAATCCAGATTCTCGCTACAACATGCAAGTACAGTATTCATATTTCAAATAGTGTTTCAAATAGATATTTCCACTTTACTTAGTCAAACACTTTCTCTGCATCAAGCGACAAACACAGACGGGTTCTCACACTTGTTTTTTCGCCTGCAGTACGTGGCAGAAGACTCTAGCACTGTCCATAATCATATGGCCTGGGACAAACCCACTTTGGGAGGGATGAACAAGGATTTGCAAGAACCTTTCTAAATATTTTGCAGTCATAATTCAGAAGAGAAATGAGTCTCTAAGTTTTGGTATATAGTGGGTCCCTATCTAGATTATGGAACATCACAATAACAGTTTCTGAGAAGGCCCTGAACTCTCGTAATTGGATGGTACTGAGAGGATTAAATCTAGCAGTCACATTTTGGGCTACCTGCAACCAATAGAGTTAGCATCTAGTCAACCTCACATACAGAGCTGTAACTGTTACTTAGCAGCTCATTCACATGTTATTAGAAAATGAAATATTCATGGTGGGCCTAGATCCTGTGGGGATATGAGTCTACAGGGTATCAATAGATGCCATTCAGAGAGTTATGCTTTAAGCAGCTATACTTTTCTCTTTTTGACCCAGGGTGAGGACATAGACATTAATACCTCATGGATGACTGATATAAGGGGACCAGGACTAGTCAGAAGAAAAGACGGGGTCTTCACTGTTTGTCCAATGTAATCTAAGTTACTCATGGTGGGGGTAGGGGAAATGTTCCCAATGGGTTAATGTTGCACACAAAAAGGAAAAAGCAAAGAACAGCTCTATTGGCAACCAGTCCCAGCTTGCCAGCAACACATGATTATACAATACCAAAGCCTTACCAAGCATAACAAATATTGAATAGTGGACAAAAAAGACCTCAAAAACCTTTGCTCACTGTACCAAATAGTACGTTAGCACAACTGATGAAGAGCCCTTTAATCATTGATCTGAAAAACCTACACTAAACCAGTGTAAACAAAATGTCAAAAACCTGAAAAAGCTTTTTTTTTTAAATGTAAGTACCACAAAACAAGCCCGGGACTGGTGCCAAAGGGAGATGCTATAGAGTATCACTCAAACATAATAATTTCATAACAGTATGGAATAATGTAGAAGGTATTCATCTCCACAGGAAGTCCAAGTAAACTGTTCTTCTTCCAAGACACACTTCCAGTCAAGAAGACCACTTCAACGACAAATCACTACCAACCCAACAGTGGCCCTGATTTTCTCTCCAGCTGCTTCGGGGGATAGTATGACTTGGCCATATATACATAGAATCCAGCTGCTCAAAATTTAGTTCTACTAAGAGGTTAGCACTCCAGTTAGAAGAAAGCATTCTATTCAATATTATTATTCAAGCTCGTTGGAGTGTTTAATTTAAAGATTCATTTTGTTCATATTACTGAAGCAGCCGTCAAACATCTCCCCACTGGAAGGAGGGCTGTATCTGCTCTAATATCATACATCAAAACATATTAAAACCATACTGAGCTGATATGCAATGTGATACCAAAGGTTCCGATGTCTTCTGTGTACCCACAATGTTGGTGCTCAATATGATGGGTCTTTAACCTACAATGAGTTTGACCCTCATACAAAAAAGCATATGGGCATTGCAGCACAATATTCCCATAAATATAGCAATTACTTCTAGCAGTAAGAGGAACCTGTTGGACAATCTTTGAATGGATAAATACTGTTGACTCAATCATAAGCATGCACACAGAACAAAGAGTGCAGCTATAATGTCCAAAGTCAGTCTGACCCTCCAGTTCCTGATATGTCAATATGTCTGATTTAGAAAAACCATCACTGACATTACATGCCAAATTGCTGATGCATGGAAGAACTTGCAACACTAGTAAATGTTTTTTTAACTGATTTCACAATCATGAGAGAATGAGCAGTATATTTCAGAATGAATGCTAGCCTGTCCTCAAGTTCTGGCTTATATTGTAGCAAAGAGTCTCTGGAATTGTAGAATACTCTTCTATGAGCTTGCTTAATTACTTTGCAGGAATAGCCGCTGGATATTAATCTTGTACACGTGGAGGGGCATAATCGAATGGGGACGACCATTTCTAAGGGCGCCCATCTCTAAGGACGTCCCTGTGAAGGGGCAGGGAAACCGCTATTATTGAAACAAGATGGGCGTCCATCTTTCATTTCGATAATACGGTCGGGGACGCCCAAATCTCAACATTTAGGTTGACCTTAGAGATGGTCGACCTAAATGTTGAGATGGTCGTCCCTGGTTTTCAGCGATAATGGAAACTGAGGACGCCCATCTCAAAAACGACCAAATCCAAGGCATTTGGTCATGGGAGGGGCCAGCATTTGTAGTGCACTGGTCCACTGCAGTGGACTTCATAAATTGCTCCCAGGTACATAGCTCCTTTACCTTGTGTGCTGAGTCCCCCAACCCCCCTAAAACCCACTACCCACAACTGTACACCACTACCATAGCCCTTACAGGTGAAGGGGGCACCTAGATCTGGGTACAGTGGGTTTCTGGTGGGTTTTGGAGGGCTCACTGTTTCCTCCACAAACATAATAGGTAGGGGGGAATGGGCCTGGGTCCGCCTGCCTGAAGTGCACTGCACCCACTAAAACTGCTCCAGGGACCTGTATACTGCTGTGATGAACCTGAGTATGACATCTGAGGTTGGCATAGAGGCTGGCAATCAATATTTTTAAAGATGTTTTTGAGGGTGGGAGGGGGTTAGTGACCACTGGGGAAGTAAGGGGAGGTCATCCCCGATTCTGTCCGGTGGTCATCTGGTCATTTTGGGCACCTTTTTGTGCCTTGTTGTAAGAAAAACACGACCAGATAAAGTTGTCCAAGTGTTCATTAGGGATGTCCTTGTTTCTTTCGATTATGGGTCGAGGACGTCCTAGTGCTAGGGAAGCCTAAGTCCCGCCTTCGCTACGTCTCCGATACGACCCCCTTGAACTTTGGCCGTCTCTGCAATGGAAAGCAGTTGGGGACGTCCAAAATTGGCTTTCGATTATATCGATTAAGATGACCCTGTGAGAAGGACGCCCATCTTCCGATTTATGTCGAAAGATGGGCGCCCTTCTCTTTCAAAAATGAGCCCAATAGTAACATAGTAAATGACGACAGATAAAGACCTGTATGGTCCATCCAGTCTGCCCAACAAGATACTTTATTTGTATACCCGAGTTTGATTTGTCCTTGCCTTTCTCTGGGCACAGATCGTAGAAGTCTGCCCAGCACTGTTCTTGTACTAAGTTCTGAAGCTAACGTTGAAGCCCCTTAAAATTTACACTCCAGCCCAGCCCTTTCTATTCAGTCATGATCAGGGCATAGACCATAGAAGTCTGCCTAGCTCCTGTTTTGTTTCCCAATTACCGGCATCACCTCCCAATCTCCGCTAAGATTCTGCGGAACCATTCCTTCTAAACAGGATTCCTTTGTGTTTATCCCACGCATGTTTGAATTCCATTACCATTTTCATCTCCACCACCTCCCGCGGGAGGGCATTCCACATATCCACCACCCTTTCCGTGAAAAAATACTTCCTTAGTCCTGAGTCTGCCCCCCTTCAACCTCAATTCATGTCCTCTAGTTCTACTGTCTTCCTGTCTCCGAAAAAGGTTTGTTTGCAGATTATACCTTTCAAATATTTGAATGTCTGTATCATGTCACCCTGTTTCTCCTTTCCTCCAAGGTATACATGTTCAGGTCAGCAAGTATCTCCTCGTACGGTTTGCAACGCAAATCCCATACCATTTTTGTACCTTTTCTTTGCACCGCTTCCAGTCATTTTACATCTTTAGCAAGATATGGCCTCCAAAACTGTTTTGGGATCTTGCAAGGTACTTGTGTCCTGGATTGTCTACTGTTGGAAACAGGATACTGGGCTTGATGAACCTTCAGCCTGTTCCAGTATGACAATACTTATGTTCTTATATATTGGGAGCCAGTGATGTTTCAAAAGAGGGGTAATGTGATTGAATTTTATAGCTTACCCACTGTATTTTGCACCATTTGTAGATATTTAGGGGTCCTTTTACTAAGCTGCGGTAAAATAGGCCTTAGCACATCCTTACTTGTCTCTTCCCACATGTTAAGACCATTATTTAAATGGCTGCATGAGCCCTTACTGTCACCTATCCGTATGCGGTAAGGGCTCACGCAGTATCCGTACACTAACTAGTTATCATGCGATAATGTAGATGCACTAACTGGTTAGTATAGAGATGCCCATTCTCCACCCCTGACACATTTTGCCCCCCCAAAAAATTACAATATTTTTTTAGTGTGCAGTTAAGCTGTGCAGAGTTCAAAGTTACCACAGGATGCCTGACCGCATCCCACGGTACTCCATTTCCTCCTGGGCTAGGTGCTCATTAAATCCTAACACAGCTTAAGTAAAAGGGCTGCTTGAAGGGCAGTTCTAACTGGGAGCCTGCATTTATAAATGTATATAATACTAGCAATTTGCGTGTAAGTGTACACTTAGCCGTGAAAGTGCTAGCAGGACGATTAAGCACTATTTTATAACAAGTGCACATGTGGCATGTTATAGGGGAAATTCTATAAATCACACTTAAAAATGGACACTGCTAAGTGGTAAAGGGCAAGCACCCTTTATAGAATAGCTCTTAGCACTGGTTCCTAATGTTTAGTGCAGTGGCCTGAGAGCCAGGGGAGCTGGGCTTAATTTCCACTGAAGCTCTTTGTGACTCTAGTCACTTAGAGGTCCTTTTACAAAGCAGCGGTAAGCCTAATGAGGGCTTACCGCACATTATCCTGGAACTACCACCAGCCCAACAAGGCTGACTGTGCCATTTCCAGTGCTCTGTGAAAAAAAAAAAAATATATATATATATATAATTTTTTTTTTTAATTTGTAGAAGACTTTATTAGATTTTGGAGAAACATTACCTGGTCAGATAAAACACTTCAAAAGAAACAGAAGTAAATTACACACATATGTAGACCAAACCTTAGCACATACATCTCTAGGTCAAATTAACCTTCTGCAAAACTCTCCAAGCAAAAGGTTCACTAACAATGTACTTCTAGTATTTATAACAAGATTCCCCCCCTATTTTTACCCACCCACCTCTCCCCCGCCTGCCACCCATTGACTCAATAGGAACAATGTGACACAAAAGGGTCCCAAATATCTTCCCACTTAGACAAAGTTTTATGGCGTACGGCCCAAAGCCTCTCCATCTCACAAATGTACCACAACTTATTTAACCTTTGTACCAAAGATAGAACCTTAGGAGACTTCCAATGAGCCGCTAAAGTGACCCTAGCAGCTGACATAGCATGGCGTACCAATAAAGATTGAGATGTAGTAAGACCAGGGGCCTTTTTAGGGAAGAAAAACACCATTGCCAGCCAGGATGCCACACCTGTGAGGCAACACTTTACAAAAACAGAACTCTGCACTAGTGATTTCATAGTAAGAATCCTGAAAGGTAACTTTAAAACAATACAGGAACGTAAGACCTTTGAAGTCAGAATGATTAAATATTTTGACACCCACCAGACAGGACTTAACAGAGATCTGGGCTTTCTAGCTCATTATAAGCCATAAAATTGTAAATTGTACTGCTTTGTTTGTCACTCTCCTGTCTCCATGCATATCCCTCTGTCTCACCCATCCACCTCCATCCCCACCCTGTTAGATTGTCACTGAAATGCTTTGATGTCTCACTTATATATACTGTGATCTACCAAGATTTGCTTATTTCCGATCTGACGAAGAAGGGCAACCTTCGAAAGCTAATCAAGAAATGTACTAAGTTATGTCCAATAAAAAATGTACCATCTTATTTTCTTTTTCATGTTTTATTTCTATTGATTACCTAGGGAAGAGAAAAAATTGCGGCGCTAACCTGGCAGCAATCTGGTATCGCCGTGTGCTGCCCGGTTACTGCTGGGTTACCGCAGGAGCCTTTGCTGCCACCTCAATAGGTGGTGGTAAGTGCTCCCCGCCGCATGGACACACGGTAAGAGTTATCATACCGCATGGCCATTTTTGAAAGCATTTTACCCACTGCAGTAAAAAGGGCCCTGGCACACGGGAAAAATGACCTCCACCGCTACCGCAGGACCCTTTCTCCCACAGCTTAGTAAAAGGACCCCTTAATCCTCAATTACTCCAGATGCAAAATAAATACCTGTACATAATGTGTAAACCACTGTGATTGTAACCACAGAAAGGTGGTATATCAAATCCCATTCCCATTCCCTTTTGTTCCCACATCTAACTCTGGATGCTAGACATATACACGTTGAAACCTGGCATAAATGCCAGTGCACAAGATGAGAGCAGAGACTCATTATTCTATAAAACTGTGTGCAACTTTTTGGAATGCCCATGACCTGCTCATGCCCCTCCTATGCCCATACACCCTTTTGGGTTGCATGCTATGGGGATTTAGGCACCCAGCATTATAGAATAGCACACAGTCAGATGTGCACACAAATCCTAATTGGGGCCACTTAACAACAATAATCAGTTGTTAGCATCAATTATTGATGATTTACAGCTCATTAGCCAATTAAGTTGCGTGCACATCTCAGAAGCGTGCCCAAATTTGGGTGCCATATATATAGAATCTGGGGATAGTACGTAAATGCAATGGGGGTATATACATAGATGGAGTATGGTCAGGATATGGGCAGAGCTCCCATCAAACTATAAATGGCAAGTGACCGACTCACCTGCAAATGCGCAGTAGAGACTTCCCTCTCTGTCCCGCCCCGCGTCAAGACGTGATGATGGGGGGAGGGGGCGGGACAGAGAGGGAAACTGCGCGGAAGGGGAGGGAGGGAACCGCTGACGTCGCTACCGCTCCCCCCCCAAGGTAGCCGCTACCGCCCCCCCCCCGGAGTCGCCACCACCCCCCCTTCACCCGGCTCGGGCCCTCTCTTCGTTATTCAACTTACAGCAGCGCCGAAACAGCAGCAAGCAGCTCAGCTTCAGCTCCCGTCGGCCTTCCTTCCCTGCCTGTGCCCCGCCCTCGCCGACGTGACGTCACACGAGGGCGAGGCACAGGCAGTGAAGGAAGGCCAACGGGAGCTGCTGCTTGCTGCTGTTTTGGCGCTGCTGTAAGTTGAATAACGAAGAGAGGGCCCGGGCCGGGTGAAGGGGGGCGGGGGCGACTACGGGGTGGGGGGGGTGGTAGCGGCTACCTTGGGGGGGGAGGGGACATGGGAGGTCTCAGAAGGAGGGGCCTTGGAGCTGGGAGGGCTGGACTGAAGGGGGCCTTCCAGCTGGCTGGGAAGAAGGCATGGGGGGGCAGGGGGCCTTGGAACTGGGAGGGAGGGCAGGGGGGCCCTTACAGTTGTGAGGGAATGGGGCCCCTTACAGTTGTGAGGGAGAGCAGGGGGCCTTGGAACTGGGAGGGAGGGAAGGGGGCCTTGGGAGCTGGGGGGGGAGGGCCTGGGGCCTTGGAACTGGGAGGGAGGGCAGGCAGGGGGCCTTGCAGCTGGGAAGGGGGGGAGGACTGGAGCCTTGGAGCTGGGAGGGAGGGACAGAGGGGGCCTTGGAGCTGGCAGGGAAGGAGGATGGCAGGGGGCCTTGCAGCTGCAACGGGAGGGGGGCCTTGGGAAAAAAAAAACATTCCAATACGCGCCCGTTTTAACGGGCTTAACGGCTAGTTTATAATAAACTGACATAATACTGTCAGTTATGCATGTCCTCACCGCATTTACATGACCACAGTTGGGCCAGGTCTACGTCTGGTGTAACTGTGGGTGTGTAATTTTTTGGCATGCCAATACTTGGGTGCCCAGATGCCAGTATAGAATAAGCGGAGAACTATAAGACATCCTAAGAAAATAGGGGAGGCATACTAGATGCAATAGCAGATGAAAACTCACCCTAGGAAAAAAAGCGAACTGAATAAATTCTAATAAACAGTAACAAAATCAAAATCAAAATTAAATTGAGATGGTGGAAATTTGTCAGTAAGGGCTCACCCGAACCCAAGAGCTAAACATAAAATTGCCAAATGAAAAACTGTTCAATGTGCTCTCCTTACCTGACAGGAATTTCCACGAGTCAGTGAAACTTTTCAAAACTGAAAAAAACAGTCCACAGTGAAATATCCAGGTGCCCTGTTTTCTAAGGCGTGCTAGTGTTTTTAGCGCATGCTAAGATTAGCATAAGTTAAATGATAGAGACACCCATAAGAATATATGGGTGTCTTTAGCACTTAGCGTGCACTAATGTTTATCATGTGCTAAAAATGTTAGTGCGCCCTTAGCATAGCTTAGTAAACAGGGCCCCAAATATTCAGTATCATGTCCAGACGACAACCATCGCACTAGTAAACATAAAAGTTCATGAAATAGACACAAAAAGGCATAAAGGTATGCACTTATCAAGAAACAGAACAAGGAGACTGCTCAACAGAGCCTTCGCTTCGGTATCTTCATCAAGAACAGGCCCCCTCTCAAACAGGCTATGGCATCCTCCATTCAATAGCCATGGCTTCCTCTGAAGAACAATTCAATTATAGAATAAGCTGTTACTGTATTGCATTTGGGTGCCTTAATGGAGGTGTCCACTTAGAGAATTGCTCCTTTAATTTAAGCTAATTTCAGTCTCTGGTAAAGTGCATTACAGTAGTACAGATAGTTACCAAAGCATGAATCAGTAAGTTGTTAGCCATATTGACCTTGATCTATAGGGATAATGTGGGATATAAATTAAATAAATAACGTGCTAACATAGTAAATGATGACAGATAAAGACCTGAACGGTCCATCTAGTCTGCCCAACAAGATAAACTCATTTTACATGGTATGTAATACTTTATTTGTATATCCGAGTTTGATTTGTCCCTGCTTTTCTCAGGGCACAGACTTTAGAAGTCCGCCCTGCATCGGTTTTATTCTCCAAATACCGGCGTCGCCACCCAATGTCCACTAAGATTCCATAGATCCATTCCTTCTAAACAGAATTCCTTTGTGTTTTTCCCACGCATGTTTGAATTCCATTACCGTTTTCAACCCCACCACCTCCCGCGGGAGGGCATTCCACATATCCACCACCCTCTCCATGAAAAAATACCTCCTGACATTACTTCTGAGTCTGCCCCCCTTCAACCTCAATTTATGTCCTCTAGTTCTAATAAATAAATAAATAAATAAATAAATATTCATAGTGCCTTCACATCTGAATGGAACAGAGAGATTGTATCAGTCTTAATATGAAGAATGACTTGTTTACCACATTAGAGATCTGGAGGTCATAAATTACATGATCATCCAAGCAGATCCCTGAGATTTAAATGAAATTACTTTTACAGCAATGACTGAGCCCTTAATTTTGAGGACAGAAGGGAGTGGCAACACCTTTCATCTAGAGAATATAATAGCCTCAGTCTTTTCAAGGTTCAGTTTATGTTTGTTATTGCTAACTCGTTCCACAATAACATCTTAACTTGTGGCGAATGTTACAGGCCTTCAGGAGGACCTGTAGGGTTAAAGGAAAGCAATATCTGGATATTATCAGCATCTAAAGTTAACTGTCTGAACTAAAATTGCAATTGGTGCTACAAAAATGTTAAAACGGGGGTCAGGGTTAGCCCCTGGAAACAGCACAGTGTAGTTTATGAAGCGAAGAAACATGAAGCCCCATTTGAAGACAGGAATAAAACCAATCAAATGCTACGTCTTTTATATCCAGTTATCGGATTCTAAGAAGCAACAGAGAAGGATCCACAAGATCAAATGGCACAGTTATATCTAATGTGATGAGAAAACATGTTTATGTTTCTTTATACAACCACCTTTCATATCACATAACAAAGTGGTTTATGACATATGTATAAACAAATCAGTGCATCAAACATTAATTTTATGAACTACAAAATTAGAATATTTCCTGATATTGCAAGAGCAACCCAAAAGAGGAGTCAATTATTTTTAAGACTTCGTCCCCGGGTTATACAATTGGGTGGTTTGTTTTGGCTTAATTTTCCTTGTAAATGTGTATTGAAAGTAAATTCAGTTAAATATGTTTTCTTTGACCCTACCCAGTTGAGTTCTTTTTTAGATTGCAGGACTGCTGTAACTTCTATTCCACAGCCAGTAGCAATATCATCACCCGCTCCATGATTAAGATAGAGGGGGCACTTTGAGTTTCTCTTCAATTTCCTTGCTTTAATTAGTGGAATATTATATTTCATGGAATAGTACCTTGTTTTCTTCTATAAATTGTGGACTAGAGATCGGAGGAAATGTTAGATATATTGCCAATTATTTGTTTATTTGTGTAATATGACTTTAATATTGCTTAATTATCCTCTATCTTTTCATATCAAGATCTTTTCTTGATTTATTGTGAATACTTACAAATAAAAAACCACATTAATAAATAAGAGATAAAATATAAATACATATTTATGAAGAGGCCACTCAGGTTCAGCCCTTGAGCATTGCCAGAACTTTCAGTGCTCTACCAGAGTTTTAACCTTGCTCTAATTCCAAGACTTTTCAGAACAGGGGCTGTGCCTTTTCTTCCTGATGGACAGGGAGCGAAGGGACATCTCTTGGATGGAAAAAAAAATGTACTTATCTAAATATCTAGCTCAGAAGAGAGATTTTGGTCGTTGGTTCCACATCCTTTGCCAGACCACCTCTATCTATTGGGAGAAAATTTTGTTCAGAGCCTCAGGCCATTCCTCTAACATAAACCTCCAAGCTGCATTAAAATATAAGAACATAAGAGTAGCCATACTGGGTCAGACCAATGGTCCATCTAGCCCAGTATCCTGTTTCCAAACAGTGGCCAAGCCAGGTCACAAGTTCCCGGCAGGAACCCAGATAGTAGCAACATTCCATGCTACCTCTCCTGGGGCAAGAAGTTGCTTCCCCATGTCTGCCTCAATAGCAAACTATGGGCTTTTCCTCCAGGAACTTGTCCAAACATTTTTTAAACCCATATACACTAACCGCTGTTACCATATCCTCTGGTAAAGAGTTCCAGAGCTTAAATATTCATTGAGTGAAAATATTTCCTCCTATTTGTTTTAAAAGTATTTCCATATAATTTCACCGAGTGTTCCCTAGTCTTTGTACTTTTGGAACAAGTAAAAATTCAATTGAATTCTACTCGTTCTACACCAATCATATTTTCCCTCATTCGTCTCTTTTCCAAACTGAAGAGCCCTAACCTCTAGCCTTTCCTCATACGAGAGGAGTTCCATCCCCTTTATCATTTTGGTTGCTCTTCTTTGAACCTTTTCTAATTCCGCTATATCTTTTTTTTAGATATGGCGACCAGAGCTGAATGCAAAACTCAAGGTGCAGTTGCACCATGGAGCAATACAGAGTCATTATAGTATTTTCAGACTTATTCACCATTCCATTCCTAATAATTCCTAGCATCCTGTTTGCTTTTTTGGTCGCCGCTGCACACTGAGCAGAAGATTTCAGTGTATTATGTACAATGACACCTAGATCATTTTCTTGAGTGCTGACCCCCAAGGTGGACCCTAGCATCAGGTAACTATGATTCAGATTATTCTTTCCAATGTGCATCACCTTGCATTTGTGCACATTAAACTTCCTCTGCCATTTGGATCCCTAGTCTTCTAGGGGACCTTTTACTAAGCTGCAGTAAAAAAGTGGCCAGCGGTAGTGCGAGCACATCTTTTGGGTGCGCGCTCGGCCATTTTTTATCGCATCTAGGAAAAAGGGCCTTTTTTAAGGGGCCATAAAATTGAAAGCAGCGCACATCTATTTTTGGCCTGAGATCTTACTGCTACCCATTGACCTAGTGGTAAGGTCTCACATGTTACCCACATAGTAAGCATGCAGCGCACGCCAACTTCTGTTTACCAGTGGGTAAGCGGCCCATGATAGAAAATAGGTGTTTGTTCTGTGGACTTTGCCATGCACTGATTAGCATAGGTTTAGCACATGAGTCCCTATTGCCTACAAAATAGGTGGTGGTGGGGGCTCATGCACTGATGGCCAAGCACTAATGGGAAAATTAGTGTGTGGCCATTAATACTGAAAATAGAAAAATCAGCAGTAAAAATGGCCTTAAGGTATGGGAATGACCAACATAAGCACATGCTAAGACTACTCTTTACTGCTGTTTGGTAAAAGTGCTTCTAAGGCACTTAAAAATGCTTTAAAAAAACAATGCTAAAAACTGTGATTTTAAAGGGGCAGTACTAAAAAATGAATAAATACTGGGTTTTAGGACGTTTTTAAAATGTCCCGCGAAGTACCTATCCTTTCTAAGTCATATAGATCAAGTCATTGATCTATATGTGACTGTTTTAACTGGACTCTGAGGCCATTTTCCTCCTTACAGCAATAATCATTGAATATTTACAGACAAATTTGATTGGCACGGAAACTTTTTCAAGTGGGATTTTGAGATGGAATTCTTAGATTTGCCCAGTACTTAAAAGTCATCAGAGACACCTTGGAAAGCCAAGAGACAGACTTGAAAGCCATCCAGAAGCAGGTCCAGCTAAAAGAGTCTATGTGCTCAAACAGTTGGAACCAGTGGGGTAAATATTGGGAAAGGACCTGCTCTTGCCCCAATGCTCCATTGGGCCCTTATCCACTAGCATTACGCAGAAAGTACTGACTCCAGAAGGAGTGAGGCCTAGAGAGGAGAGTGAGGATGTCAGAAATGAGGCTGAGTTACCAAAATTGTCCAGTTCCCAGCTAGGCTTGAGGCTCACCAGCCAGGGAAAAACCCCTCTTCTAACAATCCCCAAAGCAGCTGGCCAAGGTAGAGCTGTAATCCACCACATATATGAGTAGCCAGGTTCCTCGTGATTTTAGTCGAGTTATTGCAAAGACAGTGTATACCAGGGCTTCATCTAGAGCACTGCTTCTCAATCCTATCCTGTAGGCATGCCAAGTCAGTTACATTTTCAGGATTATCACAGTGAATATGCATCAAATAGATTTGCATACAATAGTAGCAATGCATGCAGATTTATTGTATGACTGTGGTAATCCTGAAACCCAACTGGCTAGGTGTGCCTCCAAGAGAGGGCTGATAAGCACTGATCTCCAGCTCTGCAATCATGGATCCTAAATCTGACCACAAGATGTTGTCATTGTTTGATGACTATGATTGCCTCCTCCCTGCTACTCCTTCCCCTCCACTTTACTAGGTACTGCGCTTTCACAACATTCCCAGTCCCCAGCTGGCCAATAAGGCCTCCTTATTGAACCACTGAGCCAGCTTTGAATGGAAGGCTTTAAATTATTATTCAACCAAGTAATAAAAAGAAGCAGTTGGACAGAGTAAATCATACCATTGATAAAAGAAAGACCCGAGCCAACCTCTTTCCAGTTTTGTAGCATTACCTTCTGTGCCAGGAGCATGTTTTGATAGATTTTTCCCCTTTAGGCCTTTGCCTTCCCCTGTGCCCAACAGCGCCCACCCAGATTCTCTTGGCACATGATCTCCTATTACATTCTTTGTGAAATCAAATATCTTATTCCAAACTCTTCTAATTCTGGAACAGGATCAAAGCATAATAAATGCCAGTTTATTATACCCTTTTCAGCAACAGAGTACAGACTTGGGATTAAATGTATTAATATTAGCTAGGTTTCATTATAGGGTGGGTATTATCTTCTATGCTATTAATCTAATGCATCTATTTCTTACATAATCTTGCCAGACTGAATCTCTTCTTTTTCTACTTTTCTTTGAGAATCACCCCAAGCTTCTTAATTCACTGGCACCATATAATAAAGTTTTGCAGGTACCACACTGCAGTTGCCATTATTAATGTACAGTAACTGCATATCCATTCAGTTAACGGCAGAAAAATCAGTCTAGCATGCATCAACTGAATGCCAGATAATGTGATGTGGTTAGATATGCTTCTTGAGGTGCTGTTAATTGTACTGCATTATGGGATCCTTTTACAAAGGCGTGCTAAAAATAAGCATGCGCTAAATGCTAGAGATGCCCATATATTCTTATGGTTGTCTCTAGCGTTTAGCGTGTGCCAAAAACGCTACCGTGCCTTTGTAAAAGAACCCCTATATGCCATATTAACAAAGAATGAGAGGAAACTGCTTCCTATTTACCTGTAAGATCCAATTCTTACTCATTCTATGCCCCCTTCTGCATTAGGTGTTAATGGAGAAATTACCATGCATCATGTTAGCAGACACCTGCATTGACTGTTGGCTTGTGCCAATTACCAGGTTAAAAGCTAACACATAACAGCATAAGAATAGCCATACTGGATCAGACCGATGGCCTATCTAGCTCGGTATCCTGCTTTTCAAAAGTGGCCAATCCAGGTCGCAAGTACCTGGCAGAATCCCCAATAGTGGCAGCATTCCATGCTACCAACCCCAGGGACAGCAGACTATGGACATTTCCTCCAGGAACTTGTCCAAACCTTTTTTAAATCCAGATATGGTAACCACTAACCTCCAGCACTCAAGTTCCAGACCTTAGCTATTCGTTGAGTGAAGAAATATTTCCTCCCACTCATTTTAAAAGTATTACCAAGTAACTTCATTAAGAGGGGCATAATGGAACAGAAACACCTATCTCCATGGGCGTTAATCTCCGAGAACGGGTCCGTGAAGGGGCGGACCAAACTGTATTTACGAAAAAAAATAGACGCCCATGTTTTATTCGCCAATGTGTGAGCTGGGCGTTTTTGCTTTTCAGCGATAACGGAGAATGAAAGCGCCCAGCTCAAAAACGAATAACTCCAAGGCATTTGTTCGTGGGAGGGGCCAGGATTCGTAGTGCACTGGTCCCCCTCACATGCCAGGACACCAACCGGGCACCCTAGGGGGCACTTTTACAAAAACAAAAAAACAGGTAAAAGAGCTCCCAGGTGCATAGCACCCTTCCATTGTGTGTTGAGCCCCCCCAAATCCCCCTCAAAACCCACTGCCCACAAGTCTACACCATTACTATAGCCCTAAGGGGTGAAGGGGGGCACCTACATGTGGGTACAGTGAGTTTGGGGGGGTTGGACGACTAATAAGCATTAAGCAGCACAATTGTAACAGGTAGGGGGGATGGGCCTGGGTCCACCTGCCTGACGTCCACTGCACCCCCTAACAACTGCTCCAGGGACCTGCATACTGCTGCCTGGGAGGAGGGTATGACATTTGAGGGTGAAAATAAAAAGTTGTGAAACATCATTTTTTTGTGGTGGGAGGGGGTTAGTGACCACTGGGGGAGTCAGGGGAGGTCATCCCCAATTCCCTCTGGGGGTAATCTGGTCATTTAGGGCACTTTTTGGGGCCTTATTCGTGAAAAAACAGGGTCCAGGAAAAGTGCCCTAAATTCTAGCTACAAACGCATCCATTATCGGCGAAGGGCGCCCATCTCTGTTCGGGTGATAACCACGCCCCAGTTCCGCCTTCGACACGCCTTCGACACGCCCCCGTCCACTTTGTCCGCATCCGCGACGGAGTGCAGTTGAAAGCGACCCAAATTCGGCTTTTGATTATACCGCGTTATTCGTTTTTGTGAGATAAACGCCCATCTCCCGATTTAGGTCGGAACTTGGGCGTTTTTCTCGTTCGATTATAAGCTGGTAAGTGTCTCCTAGTCTTTGTATTTTTTGAAAGAGTGAAAAATCAATTCACTTTTATCCACTCTACACCACTCAGGATTTTGTAAACCTCTATCATATCATCCCTGAGCCATCTCTTTTCCAAGCTGAACAGCCCTAACCCCTTTAGCCTTTCCTTGTATGAGCAGAGTTTTGGGTTGCCCTTCTTTGAACCTTTTCTAATTCCGCTATCTTCTTGATGATATGGTGACCAAAATCGTATGCAATACTCAAGGACAGGTCGCAACATTCAGTTACAGTTAGGTCTCTTATAGCCCGCTAATACCAATATTGTAGTTCATAGCAGGTTACAACCAAGAAGCTAGAAAAAATAAATCTAGGATATGACAAAGTTGGTCAAATATAGTTACAAATAACTAAAACAATCTGCATTAACAACAAAAAAAAAACCCATAGACTTAAAATATAAACTATAATAAATCATTTCCTTAACACATACATATTAAAAAGGAAAGTCGTCAGTCCTTTCTTAAAGAGACCATAGATGAGCAAGTTCCTTAATTTAAGAAAAAGGGAATTCCACAAACTAGCTGCCTGATAAGCAAATAGGCAAGTGAATATTTTCTTAGAGGTGATCCGCTGAAAACTAGAAAAGATAAATAGAGATGAAACTCGGGTATTATAAAATTGTTCAATGATTGAGTAGGGCACTAAAGAAAGCATATATTGTGGGATCAATCCATAAGCAATTTTAAATAACATGTCCCATCTTGAACAACACTCTTGCCTCAATAGGGAGACAATGGAACTTCACAAGGTGAAATTCTATTTGATTTCTTTAAAGATAAGATCAAACGAACTGACACATTTTGAACTCTTTGAATTTTTCTCAACACCCGTTTTGGAAGACCCAAATATACAATGTTACAATAATCTAGTTTGCATAGAATCAGAGATTGTACTGCCAACTAAAACAAATCTTTTAGTAGGTATCTCCTAATACTCCTTAACTTTCTTATACATAAAATGAACTCCGTACAAGTGAATTTGTTTGGGGTTCCATGGATAATGTATCATCTATCACAATTCCCAGAATCTTAATAGAGCGTTCTAAAGAATAAGATGTCTCATTGATGATAATTTTAGATTCCCTTAAATGATTTTGCTTCATCCCAACAATAAAAATTTTGTTTTTTTTCCTATTCAGTTTGAGATAATGAAAAGCCATCCATTTTGTAATTATAGAAAAGCATTGAGAAATGTTATTAAATATATATATATATATATATATATATATATATATATATATATATATATATATATATATATATATATATATATCCTTTAAATTTGCAATAACAGGAAAGATTATAGTTATGTCATCCACATATATATAAACAGAATATCCTTCTTCCTCCAAATGTCTGCCTAAAGATGACATGAGCACGTTAAACAAGACTGGTGATAGCGGATATCCCTGATGTACACTCGAACGTGCAAATCAGGTATCCGATAACACTCCTTGAAAGAGAGGCACTATAATATTCTTCCTCTTATTTTCCATCCCTTTCCTAATAATTGCTAGCATCCTATTTCCTGTTTTGGCTGCCACCACACACTGGGATAAAAGGTTTCAGCATAATGTTTACAATGACACCTAGATCTTTCTCTTTGGTGCTGACAGTTTAGTAAATAAGAGCCTGAATTGTAAGCTTCTCAATGGCATTGGAGAGCCCTTTAATACAGAAAACATACCCTAGAAAATGATATTATGCAGGGTCCCTGCAAAGAAATATATTTTAAATCAATTGTTAACTGCCATATTGTTTTAACAAAATCCCTTCTGATCAAGGTATGAGAAAGCTGCGGGAGCCTCCCAAAATTTGCTCTTTATAGACTAAATTCCTTTTGTAAGCCTGCAAAAGACTACAGTGTATTAACTTATAAGAGCAATTTTCAAACTGCCAACATTAAGCAAAGTTCATGGGTTGTGTTACCCACAGTCTTTGTCCACTTTTCAAATTTTAATTACACACCTACTTTAATTTTGAAAATTGCTTAAGGAGAAAGCCCCCACAGAAACTTGCAGCTACTTGTTCTGACAAAAAAAATACGTTACAGTCTGAAAATACAAAAGTATGTGTGTTGTAACAGTCGCCAGAGGTATGAAGCATTGTTTTGACTTTCTAGCCCAAAGATAATTGGGAGTCTGTTTAAGATGTGATTAGCTTTTTTTCCCCCACTTATATAGATATAAGCCTTTACGATTTCTTTTGCAGTTTCCAGCATTGTTCAACAGTCTCAATATTTGATTATTGGGACACAATTTAAGTTTCATAACTCTGACAAAACACACACAAAATGAAACTCTAACCCCTTCCATTGCAAAACGGTCAAGGTACTACCTTACCAATTATGGGTCTAAAGACTATCATGCTCTTATACCAAGATGAGATTCTCACTATACTATATATATATATATATATATTAGGATTTATTTACCGCCTTTTTGAAGGAATTCACTCAAGGCGGTGTACAGTAATAAATATATATAGTATAGTGAGAATCTCTCTATATAAACAATGAACCCTTATTATGCTAGCCTTATATTCTTAGTTAATCCCAACAGATAGTTTAACTATGTTAGCAAGATTTTACTATATGATATAATGTAATTGTTTTATTGTATATTATTATTATTATTAGCATTTGTGTAGCGCTACCAGATGCACGCAGCGCTGAACACCTGACATAGAGAGACAGTCCCTGCTGAACAGAGCTTACAATCTAAAATAATACAGACAGACAAGACAATTAAGGGCGAGGGAAGTACTGGGTGAGAAGGAACAAGGGGGGAGGCAAATGAGTAGTGGCTAGGAGCCAAAAGCAGCAGTGAAAAAAAGGTGGGTTTTCAGCATAGATTTGAAAACAGGTAGAGATGGAGCTAGACGTATAGGTCCAGGAAGTCTATTCCAGGCCTAAGGTGCCGCAAGAGAAAAGGAGCGAAGCCTGGAGTTAGCAGTGGAGGAGAAGGGGGACGACAAGAGAGGTTTGTCCAGCGAGCAGAGGTCACGGGGAGGAATGTAGGGAGAGATGAGAGTGGAGAGGTAATGGGGGGCTGCAGAATGGATGCATTTAAAGATCAGTAAGAGAAGTTTGAATTGTATACGGAAGCAGACAGGGAGCCAGTGAAGTGACTTGAGGAGTGGGCTAGTGTGGGTATAACGATTTTGGCGGAAAATAAGCCGTGCTGCAGAATTTTCGACAGAGAGGAGAGACATGACTGAGCTGAAGACCAGTGAGAAGTAAATTGCAATAATCCAAGCGAGAGGTGACAAGGGTGTGGATAAGGGTTTTGGCAGCATATTCAGAAAGGAAGGGGCGAATTTCGCTAATGTTGTAGATAAAGAAATGACAGGTTTTGGCGATCTGTTGAATATGTGCAGCAGGGGCGTAGCCAGCCTTCCGTGGGAGAGGGGTCCAGAGCCCGGGGGGAGGGGGCACATTTTAGCCCTCCCCCCGGCGCCGCCCCCCCACCGCCGACATTGCCGCCCCCCCTCCCGCCGCGAACCCGCCGCCGCTGCAGCCTACCTTTACTTTTGTTGGCGGGGGATCCCACTCCCCGCCAGCCGACGTCTTCTTCTTAGTCGCTTCCCGCTCTTCAATTTGTTTGCTGACGTCCTGCACGTTGTACGTGCAGGACGTCAGACTCAGAGAACAGAACTGTTCTCTGAGTCTGACGTCCTGCACGTACAATTACGTGCAGGACGTCAGCAAACAAATTGAAGTGCAGGAAGGACTGAGAAGACGTCGGCTGGCGGGGAGTGGGATCCCCCGCCAGCAAAAGTAAAGGTAGGCGGCGGCGGGGGCGGGTTCGCCGGGAGGGGGGTCCTGGGGTGAATCTGCGGGGGCCCCGGCCCCCTCAGGCCCCACGTAGCTACGCCACTGATGTGCAGAGAAGGATAGAGAGGAATCAAAGATGACACCAAGATTACAAGCCGAGGAGACAGGGAGGATGTGAGAGCCATTAACAGAAATAGAGAATGGGGAAGAGGGGATGTGGGTTTAGGGGGAAAATGAGAAGTTCAGTTTTAGTCATGTTTAGTTTCAGATGGCGAAGAGACATCCAAGCAGCAATGTCAGACAAGCAGGATGAAATTTTGTCCTGGATTAAGGTTGAGATTTCAGGGGTGGAGATGTAGATCTGAGAATCGTCTGCGTAAAGATGGTATTGAAAGCTGTGGGATGAAATCAGGGTACCAAGGGAAGAGGTATAGATGAAGAAGAGGAGGGGTCCAAGGACAGAACCCTGAGGCACACCAACAGTAAGCAGGATGGAAGTTGAAGAGGAACCGCCAGAGTGAACACTGAAAGTGTGAAATGAGAGGTAGGAGGAGAACCAGGAAAGAACAGGACTCTGGAATCCAATCGAGGATAGCGTATCAAGGAGTATGGTGTGGTCAACAGTGTCGAAAGCAGCAGATAGGTCAAGAAGGATAAGGATAGAATAGAGACCTCTGGATTTAGCCAGCAGCAGGTCATTAGAGACTTTAGTAAGTGCAGTTTCAGTAGATTGAAGGGGGCGGAAACTAGATTGGAGTGGGTCAAGAATAGGTTGAGAAGAAAGAAAGTCAAGACAACGGCGGTGAACGACGCGTTCAAGTAATTTGGAGAGGAAAGGGAGAAGGGAGATGGGGCAATAGTTGGAGGGACAGGTAGGGTCAAGTGAGGGTTTTTTAAGGAGTGGAGCGACAACAGCATGTTTGAATGCCGTAGGAACGTTGCAGTGGAGAGTGAAAAACTAAGGATGTGACAGATGACAGGAATGATAGTAGGAGAGATAGTGTTAAGTAGATAAGTGGGGATGGGATCAGAGGAACAGGTAGTACATTTAGAGGAGGAAAGAAGAAGGGCAGTTTCCTCAGTAGAAACTTCAGAGAAGGAGGAAAAAGAGGGAGAGGAAGGAGAGTAGGGGGTGTGAACTAAGGGAGACAGAGGTGGGGAGGGTTTGGATGAAAATTCAAGGTTAATCTTACTGATTTTATTGTGGAAGTGCTCAGCTAGGGTCTGAGGAAAAAGAGAAGGGGGAATTGGGGACGGAGGCACTTTGAGAAGAGAGTTCAGTGTGGCAAAGAGAAGTCGAGGGTTAGCACCAAGGGAATTTGTCAGTTGGGTGAAGTAATCCTGTTTGGCCCGTGAAAGGGCAGACTGGAAGGAGTTTAGCATGAATTTGAAATGAATGAAGTCAGCAAGGGTGCGGGATTTAAGCCAAGAACGTTCAGCAGAGTGGGCACAGGAACAAAGGTAGCGGATTTTAGAGGTCAGTCAAGGCTGGGGTTTGGTACACCTAGTAGGATGGGGCATGGGAGGGGCAAAAGTGTCCAGAGCAGAGGAGAGGATAGCATTATAGGAAGAAACGGCTTCATTGACAGACTTAGATAGAGTGGTGGAAGAGAAAAGGTTAGAGACACAAGAGGACAGAGTAAGGGGGTCAATAGCTTGAAGATTCCTAGATGTGGGGGTTGAGATTGGGTGGGACTGGGGAGGAGGGTGCTTAAGTGTGAAGGTTAATAGGTGATGGTCAGAAAGGTGGAGAACTGAGGAACAGAAGCTGGAGGGAAAGCAGTTAGAGGAGAGGATAAGGTCGAGACAGTGACCATTTTGGTGGGTAGGTGCAGAGTAGCACAGCTGAAGACTGAATGAGGACGTTAAGGCAAGGAATTGGGAAGCATAAGAGTCAGAGGAGTTATCAGTATGGATGTTAAAGTCACTGAACAGTTCCACTGTAAGAAATCAATTTTATTGAAAACACATTGACTGTAAACCACTTAGAACTTGTCGGTGAAGCGGGTTATAAATGCCAAATTAAATTAAATAACACTTTTAGGTATTACACATTTATACATGGAATATACTGCTGATGGTGTAGAGTCTTTAGGGACTCTTTTATCACCTGGCACTAGGGATACTGCTGGGTTTGCGCATGGCAATCCGGCCCTACCGTTGGGCTCATCCAGGAGTCCGGCAGTAGTTCCGGGTCTGACGTGCACTATTTCTTGCGCTAGAAAATATGTTTTATTTTCTAGCACTGGTGGGCAGGGAGTGGATGTGCCCAATTACAGTCAGATTACTGCCAGAGCCCTCACCACCTCCTAAATAGGAGGCAGTAAGGGATCCAGCAGTAAAAGGCCACACAGCAAGATTTTAATTACCACATGGCCATTTACTTCCTCCATTAAAATACACGTTTACCCACAGTAGTAAAAGGTGGCCTCGATGGTGGCAATCCCACACACTGACACCACTGCGGGTCGCCTTTTACCACTGTTTGGTAAAAGGGCCCCTTATTGAGTGACTGCTTATAGGCAGCATGTACAATTAATTATGCACTTTAGGAAGCCACATTAAAATAGTGGTGTGGCTTAACACTGAGGTCTTCCCATTGTTGGCTTTTTAACAAGAAATTATTAGCACTACTTTGATTTACTTAGAACTTATGGGGCCCTTTTACTAAGCTGCTGCAAAAAGTAGCCTGTGACAGTGCGAGCGCATCCTTTGGGCATACACCAGGCCAGTTTTTGCCACATCCTGGAAAAAGGGCCTGTTATTAAGCGGCCAGAAAATGGGCATACGGCAAAATTAAAACCAGCATGCGTACATTTTCAGCCTGAGACCTTACCACTACCCATTGACTTAGAAGTAAGGTGTCACGCGTTACCAAGGTGGTAGGCATGCAGCACGTGCCCACTGCCATTTACTGCCAGGTAAGTGCCACATGGTAGAAAATAGAAAATATTTTCGTTTTCCATTAATGCATTTTCATTATGTTGCTATGTTTTACATATGTGCAGATCTGATTAACACTGATTGTCCACATGTATTAAATAATTTGTTTTTTTATGCTTATATAAATCTTATTGATGTATAATGTTTACATTTGGAGTTTGGGAGTGGAGGAGTGGCCTACTGGTTAGAGCACCAGTCTTGCAATCCAGAGGTGGCCAATTCAAATCCCACTGCTGCTTCTTGTGATCTTGGGCAAGTCACTTAACTCTCCATTGCCTCAGGTACAAACATACATTGTGAGCCCTCCTGGGACAGAGAAATATCCAGTGTACCTGAATGTAATTCAACTTGAGCTAATACTGAAAAAAGGCATGAGCAAAATCCAAATTAAAAAATGTATTTATCTATAGTAATATTTGTTGAATATGGGTCAGGACTCACACTGAGAATAGATTTGATAAATTTTTCATACATCATTGAAATAGCATTGACAAAGTGTCAAATCTACTTGTTCTGTTAAGTACATAAGTACATAAATATTGCCACACTGGGACAGACCAAAGGTCCATCAAGCCCAGCATCCTGTTTTCAACAGTGGCCAATCCAGGTCACAAATACCTAGCAAGATCCCAGAAAACCTCAATACATTTTATGATGCTTATCCCAGAAATAAGCAGCAGATTTTCTCAAGTCAATTTAATAATGGTCTATGAACCATGGCATGCACACAGTGAGTAGCACTTGAAACCAGAATGGTTTTGTTGTGAGGAGAGCAGTGAAGCTGGCAAATATCAGTTTCCAGTCCAATTGGGAAATGGACAGGGTCACTAGAGATAAGGAGAGGAAGACTCCAAGAGCAGCAGGAGTGGAGGAGTGGCCTAGTGGTTAGGGTGGTGGACTTTGGTCCTGGGGAACTAAGGAACTGAGTTCGATTCTCGGCACAGGCAGCTCCTTGTGACTCTGGGCAAGTCACTTAACCCTCCATTGCCCCATGTAAGCTGCATTGAGCCTGCCATGAGTGGGAAAGTGCGGGGTACAAATGTAACAACAACAAAAAAAAAAGACTCCAAGAGCAGCAGGAGATGCCTCAGGAGGTGTGGTGGACTAAGGGTCCTGAGGGGTGGAGGGTCCAGAGATGACAGGATGGCCTACATCAGATAAAATCATGGCCATGATCTGGTCTAAGGCATCCTGCAGCCTGGCATGACTGACTTCCAGCCTGGCCTACCCTGTATGCCATCTCCTCCCAGACAGCTTCAGAACCAGAGGTGGCTGTGTGCTGAGATGGGGCTGCACCTTCACCCTCACCTGCCCGTGGATCCTACTGAACCTCAGCTTGCTGTCCAGGAGAAGATGGGGATACACATGGGAGGCCATTGTCCTCTGCCACAATTCTCACCTCCTGAGATCTGGGAGAGGTGGAAGCTCCTGACCGGGGTGGGGAAGTCTGGAGGGATGGATCTGGGAGGGGTGGAATCTGTGATCGAGGTGGGGAAGTCTAAGGGATGGGATCTGGGAAGGGGTTGGAAGCTCCTGACTGGGATGGAGGAATCTGAGGAGTGACATCATCATCAACCTTTATATAATAAGACCCTAAGTGCTCATATTCAGCAGAGATAAGTAGCTATCTCACACTAAATATTAGTGCTTAGCTGGCTAATCACTATTTAACCAGCCAGGATCCTTTCCTGGCCAGTTACATAGCGCTGAATATCCAGCTCCTTATATTCTGCAGGATTTATCTGGGTAGGAAAGGCTCCTACTATCACACCATACTTTATACTATGAGTTTATCTTGTTGGGCAGACTGGATGGACCGTACAAGTCTTAATCTGCCGTCATCTACTATGTTACTATGCAAATATGTTATGATAAATCCTGCTCACCAGGTCATAACTGGATTTTAAGCAGCATTTGCTCAGATTGTGCCACTGGAAATCTGGTCTGACTGTATCCAGGTAATGCCCGGAAAGTCTGGGAACAGGGTTAGGGAAGAACAGGAAGTTATCCAGATACAACCAGTATTGCCCCATCCTTGGCCACCTTTAAATCTAGACTGAAAACCCACCTCTTTAACATTGCTTTTGACTCGTAACCACTTGTAACCACTCACCTCCACCTACCCTCCTCTCTTCCTTCCCGTTCACATTAATTGATTTGATTTGCTTACTTTATTTATTTTTTGTCTATTAGATTGTAAGCTCTTTGAGCAGGGACTGTCTTTCTTCTATGTTTGTACAGCGCTGCGTATGCCTTGTAGCGCTATAGAAATGCTAAATAGTAGTAGTAGTAGTAGTAGTACAGCGCTGGTGTTCAGATAACTATGTGGACAAGTTAGACAGCAAAATAGCTATATATCAGAGGTATCTGGATAACTTCCAGCAGTCGCAGAACACCCAGATATATTCCACCTCGGTATCCGGGTATTGCCCAGCCCTGAATATCCAGGAATTTAAAAAAAAAACTGCAGTGACCAGTGTTTAAAAATGTCCAACTGCTGACAATTAAATAGTATCACCTAACGTATATTAAAGTTAATCATCTTACACATTTCACTTTTTCCCAAAATTGTGTCACTAAGGGCTTATTTTACAAAGCCGCAAAAGTGATTCCCGCGCGGCAAATGTGACGAAGCCCATTTTGTAATTCATTTGGTGCCAGCCAGGCTTGTGATGCATGCAGAGATGTAGCAGTCAGACCCAAAATATGAACAGACATTTAAAAAAAATTGAAATTCCATTTAGCTCATCTTACAGAAATCCCAGAGTTAAAAGTTTTTATTAATCCAGTATGCAAGCAAATCCTGATAGTATAACAGTAAGACAGGATTTTACTAGTTTATACCACCCATTAACATTAAATTAGAAACATTTGTTCTATTCTTTCTGAGTTTTATGGAGAGATAACTAATTTCAATCTCCAGTTGCAGTAACCTCATTATTCTTTGAGATATCTTGGCTTTTAGTCATTTCTTAAGTTAAGTTGGTGCCATCTTGTCTATAAAACTCAGCAAAAAGTATTCTGCAAATATATTTTGTCTAGATTAAAAGTCAAAGCGCACAAGCAGGTTGGAGGCATTTCAGTGTGCTTATATTTAGGGGCTCAGTTTATTTCCTGAATTAAGCTGTAGAACGAGTTGCTATTTTCAGCTCTCTATATTTAATTGCCTAGTATCAAATTGTCCACACAATTCAAAGACGGTGTTCCAGTGTAAGCTAGAAAAAAAGAAGTCAGCTTTCATTTTTAACTTGTTTGCTTTGATTGTATAAATAGGAATTATATAACCGGCTTCATTTAACACATCCAAAGTTAAGCACAATAAGAGGGTAATGACAGGTTGCCAAGGTTAAGAGGGTAAGAAAATACCTCTTTTTAACCAATTTTATAAAGAGAACATAGATGCCTATGGGGCTCTTTTACTAAACTGCATTAACCCCCTAATTTTATAAAAGTTGTCAAAAACTGCACATGAAAATTTAATTGAATAATGAGCCAATTAATGCCAATAACTGGCTTTTTAACAAGCAATTATTGGCACTAATTGACATCAATTAACAGGTACAAGCGTATATTTAGGCATGTGAGCCGCACCTAAAGTTTAGGTGCATCCCAGAAAAGGGGGAAGGTAATGGGCATTTCAAGGCAGAGCATGGGCGTGGATTCCAGTTATGCATACAATTATAGAATAAGGGGTTCCATGTATAAATTTAGGTAGGAGCATTTGCACCACATTTTCGTTGGTGCAAATGGACATGCCTAAATTTACACGTGACCCCTGTGCTTAAGTACTATTCTATAAACCATGCCTAACTTTAGGCTTGGCTTATAGAATAGTGCTTAAGTGTGTGTGTGGGGGGGGGGGGGGGGGGGATCACGCTAATTTTTTAGGCATGATTTATAGAATTCACCCCAAAGCAGCTAATGCAGGTTTTACTATATGATAGCTGTTAGTTAGATAACAGCTAGTATCGTGTTAAAAAAGCAAGATTGGTAAATAAGCCACACTAACTGCCTAACTCAGGTAGTGACAGATTATGAGCATCAGAAAGGTGGAGCAGAGGCTTGACTGGCTGTGCTAGTGCATAGGTTGGTGCAGTGCACTAGCTGCCTCAGCTGCATATAGTGCTGCTGCACTTAACGCCACCTCAAGAAGTGCAATTTAGTTCAGTAAACTACTGGCAATGTATGTCATTCCATGCTCTTGTTACAAGTGTCTACCCAGTGCACTAATAGCAGGGCAGGTGCTGGCCATGCCCCTGCATTCACTGCACAGGCTTTGCACTTACCGTACCTTAACTTTTGCAAATGCAAAATCTTTTGGTAAATGCAAAAACTTATTGCACGTTAGTAAAAGGGCTCCTATGTGTGTTTATAAAATATTAGAGTAAACTGACAGAAATTATGGCTAGATTGAATCTGCTCAGGAGCAGGTAGACATGCTAGCGCATAAAGGGGCCCTTGTACTAAAATGTGTTAAGTTTTGGACTTAATGAGCTATAATGCAGAATTTTAAAGTGCAGCAAGCCCAAAACTAGCGGCATTCTCAGGTTGGGACTGGAGCTGAAGACAAGCAGGGCAGGGCTGGAATTGGAGCTGAGGTCAGGAAAAGCATGTCAAATCTGAATAGGAGAAATACAAGACCAGGCACGCACATATAGGCAAGGAAACTTGCTGTGAAGGCAAATGCATGAGAGTCCCATGGTTCCTTATAAAGGCTCTCACTAAAGAAGTCACAACCCCTGGTGCACTGGAATGAGGTTTGGAACACACTGAAGAGCACAGCAAGGGCACCAGAGAGAGGCTAGAATACTGGGACATCAGACTGAGGCTAGGATAGTCCCTAGAATGAGGCTACAATGCTGGAACATTAACATCAGAGTGAGACTTGGATAATCTCTGGAATGAAGTTTGGAGATCAGGGAAACAGGAAGCAGAGGCATCCATGCAGGAGGAACATAGTGTCAGGGAGGCAGTCTGGAGAAGCCATGGGGCCCAACCACCAGAAGGGTGAGTTGAGATGTGGGGGCACAGCCATTACTATGACAAATTTACATGCACACCTTTATAGAATAGTGCACAGCAAGATAAGCGTGTAAATTCTAATTGTTGCCAATTAGCACTGATAATTGATTATTAGCACCCAATTATCAGTGCTAATTGGTTTGTTATTCAATTAAATTGCTCACAGAAATTGGGTGCATGCTCAAATTTCCACGTGCAATTTTGAGCACCATATATAGAATCTGCTGATACTTATTTAAATCCCTTTAGTAAAAAGGACCTAAATTAAGCATGCATTTTATGTTTCAACAATTTTTTATTGATAAACCAGCATGTTAAACATTTTCAATACATCAACCTTACAAAATGTGGGATATCCAAACATGCTGCTTATAAACGACATAATATTATTCCAGATCCAAACTGTTTTACATTTTCTCCCCTCCTCCCCCCTCCCAAGTAATGCACTCACCACTTTAAACATTACATAATAATAACACTATATCCCAACCTGAATTAAGCATGCATTTTATAAACTGTAGATGTAAATCCCAATTCTATCTATACCTTTCCTAAACTCTAAACCAGAATGGACTTATACTATGGGGCTCATTTTCGAAAGAGAAAAATGTCCAGTGTCATAAAGCACCATTTGGATGGATTTCTTCTCAAAATGTCCAAACTGGCATTTTCAAAACCTGTTTTACAGACTTCTATCTATGCTTAGTCTGCAGTGTGTCTAAATCACAAGAGGTGTGTCGTGGGCATTTCGAAAGCAGGATTAGGGTGGGTTTAAGGAATGTCTACCACCTGGATATTTTACAGCCATAATGGATCAAAACAAAAACTTTTGGTCTAGATTTGTTTTTCTAATGAATAAGACACAAAAAAGTGCCCTAAATGACCTCTGGAGGGATTCAGGGATGACCCCCCCCCCCCCCCACTTACTCCTCCAGTGGTCACTGACCCCACCCCCAAACAATGTGAATAAAAATAGTACTCACCAGCCTCTATGACATCCTCAGATGTTATAGCCAGGTCCATAAGAGCAGCACACAGGTCCCTGGAGTAGTGTAGTGGTGGGTGCAGTGCACTGTAGTCAGGTGGACCCAGGCCCATACCTCCCTCTACCTGTTACGGTTGTGGTGAAAACTTTGAGCCCACCAAAACTCACCAGAAACTCACTGTACCCACATATAGGAGATCCTTTCAACAATAAGGGCTATTGTAGTGGTGTGCAGATAGAGGTAGTGAGTTTTGGGTGGGGTTTGGAAGGCTCAGCAAAAAAGATAAGGGCGCAACAGTGAGATGTGTACCTGGGAGCATTTATATAAAGTCCACAGTAGTGCCCCCTAGGGTGCCCCATTGCTCTCTTAGGATGATTGGGGGACCACTCTGCTAAAAATACTGGCCCCTCCTTCATCCCAATGGCTTGATTTTCTACTTTTTTTCACTTGAACGTTTTTTTTTTTTTTTTTAATGGCCTGAAAAGACAAACGCACAGAGCACAAAAGCTTGTTACAAATGGTATTTTCAAAAAAAAGATGTTTTGTGGTTTCAAAAATGGTCATGTTTTCTATTCGGATTTTGGGCGTTTAGTGCAAAACGTCCGAAGTCCCAATTAGATGTCATATCAAAAATGCCCCTCCTCGCACATACTTTTCTGCGCATAGCCCATGTCTCTGATTTTCAGCTGAAGCTTCTAAGGACAGAGAGGAGTTCAGAGGCTTTCCCATAAAGCAGTTTTCCAGCTTATGAAGCCAAATGTCAGGCAAAATAATAGGGCCCATGAGAAAAACATTCACTGAATTTTTAACAAGGCCTCATTGTAATATCAGGACAATTATGCGTTCTGCTGCCTGGAATCCTACAGCTATACTTGATCTGCTTTATGGAAGGAGCCAAAAAAATAAGTTTGCCTTTTGCCAAAACATAGAGGGTAAACTTTAAACAAACATCAAGGAAAATGAATAGAGGAAAAGCACAGCTGGTAATAGAGCTGCTTTGCCGATGCTAATTGCCCAAGTACGAGTAAAGGAGGGCCTCACAGGACAGGCCTCTCTTTCATCTAAAATAAATTATGAGAACATTTTTAAAGCTTAACTCCCTATGCTTGGAGCATCCTTGTCTTGCTTTTGTGTACCTGTGGGAAAATAGTTCTGCTCAGTTTGTACAGTTTCAGCATAAAATACTTGAGTCATTCTTAGAAACCCTTATGGTTCAGATTTGACTGCCATATCAGCCACTGAAAAAGTCCTCTCCTAAGTTTATAAAATGCTATTGAGAGGCTTCATACATCTTGAACAGACTGAATAGGTTCACTGTCCCATTTGGACCTGCAAATAAATAAGAGAAAGGACTCAATTCTATAAATGGTGCTGAAAAATCATCGCCAACAAAAAAAATATGCTAAGTGCTATTCTATAAATGGCACTCAAAGTTAGGCTCCATTTATAGAATAGCCCCTAGCACTGGAAATCCAAGCCTAACTTTAGACACAAGGATTTGCACCAACTAAACCCTGCTAAAAATCCTAACACCTAAATGAGGTGCAGACCCCTTTATTCTGCAACAGCGTACATAAACTGTAGAATTTTCCCCTGATTCGCCCATGACCCTCTGATTGCCATGCCCCTTTTTGGAACCAATCCTGGTGCCTAAAATTGTGCACATAAATTTTAATTAATGCCAATTGGCATCAATAATTGATTATTAGCACCCAATTATTGGTGCTAATTAGCTTGTTAATTACATTGCATGCAGAAATTGGGCATGTACCCTGATTTCTGCACGCAAGTTTATAGAATTAGGAGGAAAGTGCATAAAGTGAGGTTAATTTTATAAGTGGGCATCTCCATTTAAGTGCCCTGAGGCTGTTAGGTAAGAATCTAATATATAATGGAACCAAAGCACTTTGTTCTATTATAAGTACATAAGTATTGTCATACTGGGAAAGACCGAAGGTCCATCAAGCCCAGCATTCTGTTTCCAACAGTGGCCAATCCAAGTCACAAGTATCTGGCAAGATCTCAAAAAAGAACAATACATTTTATGCTGCTTATCCTAGAAATATGTTACAATACAAACTCAAATTTAATGTGAGGGGGAAGAAACAGGTCTCATATAATCTCCAAGGGCTATCAAACAACTTTGTATACCCTGTGTTGGGGTGTTTACCCAGTGATGTCCTTGTGTAATCATCGACTGATTCCCCTCCTACCAAATTTAATATTTCTAATTTTTAAGTGTTTTAGATTTTTAATTTATTTATCTTATTTCTTTATCCAAAGAAGTGCTGAGTGTGCACAATACAATCTCTCCTGATGTGAACAGATTCCCTTCTATGCAATTTACTCAAAAAAGACAAGGCTCTCTTCTGTACAACACGACGTATGGTGGCAATTAAGTTGAAGCACTCAAAAAAACAGCCAAGCACCCTGACAAGCACCCGTTTCATGGAACGCTTTATCAAGGGGTCACAGCTGATCCTGTGTGATGCACTGGTGCTGTCCTATTAAAGAGAGTAATAATAGAAAGAACCACATGAGCTAAACTCCACCCTTTATTTCAAACAACTGGTGGTGCGCATGCTGTGATGAATTGCACCTAGTAAGTACACGCTGGGTTTTGGGGAGTTTTTCAAGTTCATTTAACTCATGTGGTTCTGACTATCATTGATTTTTAAGCAATTGCTTTTTGGCGATAGATCAGTACTTTGTTTCATATAAATTGAAGGTTATCCTAGAAATAAGCAGTAGAGTTTCTCCAAGTCCATTTTAATAATGGTCTATGGACTTTTCCTTTAGGAAGCCATCCAAACCTTTTTTAAACCCTGGCAAACTAACTGCTTTTACTACATTCTCTGGCAATGAATTCCAGGAGACAGGGAATTGCTGTGCCATAGGGGTGGAAGGAAAATGAGAGGTGACAAGGAGATGCTGGACCATATGTGTAGAAGAGAGAGAGAGGGGGAGAGGGAGGTGCTGGACCAGAGCAGTACAGAAGAGAGAGGGGTGAGGGGCAGGGAGTTCCTGGACCACAGGGTACAGGAAAAAAGGAGTAGAAGGGCATGGAGATGATGGATCATAGGGATGCAGGAAAGAAAGAGAGGGGTGGGAGAACAGGGAGATGAAGGGCTACAAGTGTGGGTGAAGAAAGAGAGAGGAGATGCTCTGGAATTCATTGCCAGAGAATGTGGTAAAGGTGGTTAGCTTAGCGAGGTTTAAAAAGGGTTGGACGGCTTCCTAAAGGAAAAGTCCATAAACCATTATTAAAATGACTTGGGTAAAATCCACTGCTTATTTCTGGGATAAGCAGCATAAAATGTATTAAACATTTTTTTTTATTTGGGGGGGGGGGGGGGGTGGAATCTTGCCAAGTATTTGTGACCTGGATTGTCCACTTTTGGAAACAAGATGCTGGGCTTGATGGACCTTTGATCTGTCCCAGTGTGGCAATACTTATTTGGTAATTAACAGGGCAATTACTCTGGGCTCCCATAACATAGGGGGCCCCAAATATGCTTCAATCTAAAGGAGGCATAGGCTGAAGGCTAGCTTTTGGGCCCCCTTCTGGTTTCTTCCCCAGACCCCTGAATGTCTAACACCAGGCCTGAGTCTGGATGTAGCTACGATTTTTGGGCACCAGTGATATTCAGTGATGCTTAAATAGCAGTCCTAACTCTGCCAGGTTAGCCATGTAACTTCCAGGTACCACCACTGACCCATCCTGGAGATGGTCCGGCACTGAATATCTGGGTCTAAATTCACTGGTGGTTGTTAGTGTTTATAAAAAACGCTGATTACCGCTGACTCAGTATTGACTCACATATTCTTAAATATTACATTTTAAATTAATACTGAAAATGTTGTGTCACCTCAGGAACGTAACACATCTTCTGATTACTGCCAGACATAATATGTAGTAATCCAGAACTCTGTTAAAGCTCTACTCTGGACCAGATTCAGTAAATGGTACCCAATATTAGGTGCTTATATAGAACAGCACTTAGTTTGGTTTCTCGCGTCCAGCTTTGGGCACAAGGACTTAACACCTGCTGAAGCCTGGTGTAAATCCTCGAGCCTAACTGGTGGCAATTGCGAGCATAAATCCAAGTATTCTAAATCATTGAGCCTAATTTCTGGGAATCCCCCAGACCCCTATGACCCTCTTATGGCCACGTCCCTTTTGAGTTATGCACTATGAAGTTTAGGTGCACATCTATTAGAATAGGACGTAGTACATGCATGTGTAACTCCTAATTACTGCCAATTAAATCCAATATTTGATTATTAGCACCTAATTGACTAATTAGTTTACCTATCAACTTTACATCTACTTCTCCTTCCCACCTTAGATCCTTACTCTTAACTTTTCCCCATACTACCCATTCCTCCATATCTCTCATTGTTTCCCCTTCAACTTATTCCTTCTGTTTTCATCTAATTATTCTTTGCTCATCTCCTCCCCAGTCCCCATCTACTTTCCTCTGCCTCTCATCACCTCACCAGTCTCAGCCTCTTCCCTGTTGCTTATCCCTTTTCCTGTCTCCAGCCCATTTATTCAGTCTCTTGTCCTCACCTTGTCTCCCTTAACCTCCTTTCATTATATCCCCAGCTCTATTTTTACCATGCCTCAGCCATTCACAGACTCATTCTCTTTGCTCCTTACCCAGCTCTAAAGGATGTCATACCTCCTCTCAATTCCTCTCCACCCATTTGCCTCTCTTCTTTTACACTTAACTTACATTTATATCACCTTTTCAAACCCCTCACTCTATCCTCCCATGCCAGGCTAATATACCCTACTTATATATCCCACCCAATTGCTGAGGTCTCAGTGTCCACTTTATCCTCATTTTGTCTGTTCCTGCTCTCTTCCCCATCCTAGAGCATCTTTTCTACTTCCTCAATCCATATGTAGTCTTTTAAGTTTCCACTCTCTCATCCTATGTCTGATCCCTCTTTCTCTTAATATTCTTCTACCTAATCCCAATTCAATCCCCAGTTTCTTAATCCCACAGTTCATATTTCCACTATCTCCTTCTCCCCAATCTCCAATCCTATCATGTGTCCCCCCACTCGCCCCCAATTTCAGAATCCCTATTCTTTCCACTCCGTCATCAGGTCCCTGCTTTCCTCCCATCCCACTTCCTTTCTAAGCCCCTGAGTCCTGACTTCCTGCTCTCTTAAAGTGTTGCTAACTGCTAACCAGATTTAGATTCCTTATGCTTCTCTATCCTTTACTTCCCTCCTTAATGCCCTGGTGATGGCAGTTTTGGTTCTTTCTTCCAACCCAGTTGCATTCTAGCCCCCCCCCCCTAATCCCTTTTGTGCAGTTCAATGATAAGTTGTTTGAACTGTGTGGCTCTCTACTCTCTATCCTGTCCTATGGAGCTTCCCTTTGTTCAAACTTCTCATCATTGTATAGAACGGGGGGGGGGGGGGGGGGGAAGGAGGAGGAGGAGATGCTCCAAAATCTATTCATGCATAACTGGCTAAGTACAGTAAGGACAGAAAGTTTTGGAAGGCGAAGTTACAGCCCATCAAACGTGGAGGTCTTGGTCCATGAAGTAACTTCATATTTCTCAAAATCACAGAATATCATTCTACCAAGTGACATCTGACATTTAGTAAAAACTGTTCTTAATAGCATTGGAGTGGCAACAAAGGAGACAGAAGAGCTCAAATACAGGGGAAGCATTTGAGATCATGTTTCATCAGGGATGTGCATTATTAACATCAGCAAAGTTCCCATGTAGTTTCATGGAAACAGTAAGGCAAACACTTTGCAAAATCCAATATGGTTAGCAAGAAATAAAGCAGACCATAAAAAGTTGAAGGCTTTATTCAAGTATGGTAACCAAGCAACTCACCGAATACCTGGACAAGTTCACATTACTACATGAATCACAGTCAGGATTTTGATCCAACCATAGCACTGAAACAGTGCTAACCACTCTCATAACCAAATTTAAGCAACTAATTGCAACTGGGAACAATGTCCTACTCCTACAATTCGATATGTCCAGCGCGCTTGACATGGTCAGCCACCAAATACTCTCGAACATCCTAGACTACTTCGGGATTGGAGGAAATGTACTAAAATGGTTTACAGGCTTCTTAACAACAAGAACTTATCAAGTGACTTCCAAATCAAAAACATCAACACCATGGAAACCTGAATGCGGAGTACCACAAGGATCACTGCTCTCACCAACCCTTTTCAACCTAATGATGACACCATTAGCCAAATCACCATCCGACCAAGGACTCAACCCATACATATATGCAGACGCTGTCACGATATACATCCCGTTCAAACAAGACATAACCGAAATCACAAATAAAATCACATACAGCCTCCAAACAATGAACTCATGGGCAGATGCATTCCAACTAAAGCTGAACGCAGAAAAAACACAATGTCTCATCCTGTCCTCACAATACAACACAAACAAACCCAACACCATAAACACCCCAGACTACAGCCTTCTGGTCTCAGACAGCCTGAAAATTTTGGGAGTCACAATAGACCGAAATCTCACACTCGAAAACCATGCAAAAAACACAGCAAAGAAAATGTTTTATTCAATGTGGAAACTTAAAAGAATCAAACCTTTCTTCCCTAGGGAAGTATTCCGCAGCCTAGTTCAATCAATCGTGTTAAGTCATCTAGACTACTGTAACGCCATCTATGCCGGATGCAAAGAGCAAATCATTAAGAAGCTTCAAACCGCTCAAAACACAGCAGCCAGACTCAAATTTGGGAAAACAAAATACGAAAGCGCCAAACCCCTAAGAGCAAAACTGCACTGGCTCCCATTAAAAGAATGAATTGCGTTCAAGGTTTGCACTGTGGTCCACAAAATCATTTACGGAGAAGCCCCAAACTATATGTCAGACCTCATAGACTTGCCTAGGAGAAACACAAAGAGATCATCACGAACATACCTCAATCTCCACTATCCTAGCTGTAAAGGGTTAAAATATAAATCCACATATACGACCAGCTTCTCATACATCAGCACGCAGCTATGGAATGCACTACCAAAGGCCATAAAAACAACACAAGACCTAACCATCTTTCGAAGGCTAATGAAAACAGATCTCTTCAAGAAGGCATACCATAAACATACTACTACTACTACTACTACTACTTAACATTTCTAGAGCGCTACTAGGGTTACGCAGCGCTGTACAATTTAACAAAGAGAGACAGTCCCTGCTCAAAGAGCTTACAATCTAATAGACAAGTGAATGGTCGGTCCGATAGGGGCAGTCAAATTGGGGCAGTCTGGATTCACTGAACGGTAAGGGTTAGGTGCCGAACGCAGCATTGAAGAGGTGAGCTTTAAGCAAAGACTTGAAGACGGGCAGGGAGGGGGCTTGGCGTAAGGGTTCAGGAAGGTTGTTCCAAGCATAGGGTGAGGCGAGGCAGAATGACCGGAGCCTGGAGTTGGCGGTGGTGGAGAAGGGTACTGAGAGGAGGGATTTATCCTGTGAACGGAGGTTACGGACGGGAACGTAAGGGGAGATGAGGGTAGAAAGATAGTGAGGGGCAGCAGACTGAGTGCATTTGTAGGTAAGAAGGAGAAGCTTGAATTGAATGCGGTATCTGATCGGAAGCCAGTGAAGTGACCTGAGGAGAGGGGTGATATGAGTATATCGGTTCTGGCGGAATATGAGACGTGCAGCAGAGTTCTGAACAGATTGAAGGGGGGATGGATTAATTAATACTAATTAATAACACTACACACGAGCTATACAAAACCGAACTCTTATCACATGAAAGACATCACCACCCTAAACCTTATATAAAACAAGCTCTCCCTATAGTCGATGACCTAATGTAGATTATAATGCAATCTATCACTCTGAAACCTTCAGGTTACACCATAATTATGCTTCTCTACCATGTATGCACGCAAATGGTGTATATATATATATATATATATATATATACCGTGATCTACTCCATATATGGTATGTTCCATGTATGTTATCATGTATGTATTTTTTTTAATTTTATTTTTTGTTACATTTGTACCCCGCGCTTTCCCACTCATGGCAGGCTCAATGCGGCTTATATGGGGCAATGGAGGGATAAGTGACTTGCCCAGAGTCACAAGGAGCTGCCTGTGCCTGAAGTGGGAATTGAACTCAGTTCCTCAGGACCAAACGTCCACCACCCTAACCACTAGGCCACTCCTCCACTCATATATGTATGCACCATATATGTTATGTTCCATGTATGTTATCATGTATGTATGCACCACACGCAATAACCTTTGCAATTCTACTACCCGAAATGGCATCCGCCATTATGGCAAAAGTAAGCCATATTGAGCCTGCAAATAGGTGGGAAAATGTGGGATACAAATGCTACAAATAATACTTATACATACATGCCCACCATGGCCATTTTTCATCAAAGGGGTGAAAACCCAGGTCAGAGATACAGTTTTTACCAGTTTGGTGAAGTTTGAACTTCACCTACTGGTATCCATTTGCCCTGAAGCAGCCCCTTTGGTGAAATATGGCCATGTCAGAGGTGTATGTATAAAACTTGGGAGCCAAAGTAGTGAAAAGATGCCTTCAACTTTCCACAGTTTTTTTTTTTTCCACATATAGTTTCAAGTCATTTTCTGCACAAAATGACAAATAAACCCACTCTGTTCTGATAACGTGCCCATGCACCCACCATTGTGCATGTGTGAATAGTGTGTGCAGGCACAAATAGTGTGTGCTTGTGTACAGAATTGGAAAAGCATGCGTCCTCTTTTGGAAAGAATGCACTCTCTTCCCAAAGTGGGCACACACTGCAAAATGTACATTCTGTTTCAAAAGAGGGTGCATTCTTTCCCATAGAATGTGCACAACTGACGATATTGGCCCTGAAACAAAGAAATTTAAGATGATCCCCCTCGCCCACCAAAGTTCTCATAAATAAGCTAGGAAATGGTATGTTAGTTGGTGACAATTATTGGTACTTGATGCCAATTTAGTGCCAATTAGCTAATTTAATTGTACATGTCAATGGCACCTGCACATCCAATTGCATGCGCAATTGAAGTGCCCTAAATAAAATTTGAGGGATAGTGACTTATTCCAGTAGTTCTCAATACAGCCCTTGAAACCTGCTGGACCTGTCTGGCCTTCAGAATAACTACAATGGACATAAACAAAATACATCTGCATGTAATGTAGGCAATGAATGTAACTACACCTCATGCATATTCTGGAGAACCTGAAAAACAGACTGACCAAGTGTATTCCAAGAATGGTGGTGATAACCATTGGTTTACCATCTGTATCACGTGTGATGCCTGTAAGAAAATTTAAGAAAATAACCTCTAACCAGAAGAGACCGTCTACATGCTTGTAGATAAAAGTGCAGGATGGTCGTTAGGATCTCACAGCCCTCAACTGGATAGACTTTAGACTTGCACATGCAGGCTTATTGAATTAGTATACACAAGGATAGTCTGCTGTAGTTTTGACTATTGAAGGAGACAAGAGGAAGAAAGCAGCAGAAATGCTGACATGTTTTCTCCTGATAACTGAGCAGAAAGTTAGGACTCTATTAAACTACCAATAAAATAAATAAAATGACTTGACTGGGCAGAAATAAGCTCCAGGGACCACAGAGGTGCTTACTTATATTGCCAGGGAAAAGAACTGATCCCTGAAACCTTGCATCTTGAAACATTCATTAGCCTTTTAAAGTTGTTATATCAACCCAGCTACTTTCCTTGAATTCCTGCTCCATTTACACTGTCAACAGACAGAGAAATCTTGCCAGATAATCTGGTCCTGAAATCCAAGGAGAGACTGTTAGCTTGCAGAAAGTAGGACTTGTTTGTTTCATGCGCCACCCAGAAAAGGTTTATTCTGGATTGATTCTTGAATTTATATATCGCAAGAAAAGCACTGTTATTCATTGCCCAGAGAGACCGTTTTTGTATGGATGTAAGCAGTATGAATGCCAAATAAAGCTGGCCTTTGGACCAGCATTAAGTTGAACTTAAAGCTATATGCACCTTTACTGTAGGCCAGTGTTTCTCAAAAATGCCCTAAGGGACCTCCAGGCATCTAATTTTATTGGATATCCACAATGAATATGCATGAGATAAATTTGCCTGCTCTCCCTCTATTGCACGCACATATCTTGCACATTTCATTTTGGATGTCCAGAAAACCAATTGACTGGTGGTCCCCAGAACTGGTTTGGGAATCACAGTCGCAGACAATCAAAATCAGCTGATTAATGGTTCACTGAACCAAATGACTTACAACACATGACAGCTATTGATACATTTTTAATGAATGCATATTTCCTTTGTGGGCCAGCCTGATAGCTCAGTGGCAATGCTGAGCACTGTCACGTGGAGGACTTGGGTTTATAGGCTTGTTACAGGATACTGAGGAGGCATTATTTGTAGTTCCAGGGGCATAGCACTCCTAAATACTGCACAAAAGTGGTAAGACTTAGCAACTTCAGGACTTCAGAAGGGGCCTGGTTCAGGCAGTTTGCTGTAATGACTGGAGTAGTGAGCTTGGAAGAGATATAACCATTGGAAAAATTCCTAGGCAATTGTGATTGAAGGCTTGTGATTGTGATGCCATATCACAACCTCAGATCCAGCTGAGATGCACAAAGAAAGAAAAGGAAACTGTCTGGACAAATGAACTAATGAAATAAATGAATCAATCAATACAGAGGAAAGTTTTTGTCCTTTCCTTCAAAACTTGCATGTTGCCCCCCCCCCCCCCCCCCCCCGCTTCCTCCCAGTTTGGCTTAACAGAAAAACATCTTGTTACAAAATTATGGCAAGAAATGATTTAATTGCCATTATGCATATCTATCAAAACATTTTGTTAGGATGGCATATTTAGCATGGTTGTTGCTTAAGTGTTTTTGGAAAGAAGCATGACGTCTGATCGATGTCCTTTGAATTTACATTGTGCGTGAGTGAGATTTTTCATATTAACCTAGGAGGTCTTTTACTAAGCTATGTTAAGCAGCTAGCTTGGGTTTTACTGAGCAGTAGTGTGATCCTGTACTAATGTCTACTGCACATTAAAACAGCCAGCTAACTGCTTAACACTGCTTGTGTAGGAGCCAGACATGACGGGCAGGTTGGAGGTGTGATCATCGGTGACATCTAGCATAAGGGACTGTACTGCATGCTAAGTGTCACGACTAACAATAGCATGGATGCATTTACTGCCAGCTTGAGCAGATGCTAAATGCAGACACATTACCAGCAGTCTGATAATGCAGTTGCAAATTTGTGCAATGCCACAGTGGTACTACCCAGTAGCCTTCTGATCCCTTCCTCTGATAGCCAATTACCCATCCCAATCTCCCCCAAGCTCCAATTCCACTCCTGAACCCTCTTTCTGCCAGACCAGAATCCCCTGAAATTCCCCTCTCCCATCATCCACAACAGTTAAAACCCAGCCCCCCAAAGCCCTACCCATCCCCAGGACATACCTGGGGGTGCACTGGTAGTCCATGGGGTCTCCGCTGGGACCTATGACCACCCCTAGAAATAGTCTTGCAGTACTACTGCCAGGGGGCATCCTTCCATATAAGGAGATTTTCTCCTCATATGGAAGGATGCCCCTAGCATCAGTGGTCCAGCCTTGAACCCACAGATCCCTGCCCATTATTGGACAGTATCGAACTTATACTTTTTATCTCTATGATTCTAGAAAAAGCTGTTTTCTCCCGATTATCCACCTATACTGAAAAACCTTCACCCATCAGTATTAAACAAAATGTACTCCCATTTACACAAGCACAGAGTTGCCCTTGCTGTATCTCTCGATCTTTCGGCAGCATTTGACTTGGTGAATCATGAACTTTTTTCTATGTGTATTGGTGGAACTGTCTTAGCATGGTTTAATTCATTCCTGTCAAGTAGATCTTTTAGGGTAATCACTAGCTCATCTACTGCTTCTCCTCATTCACTATTATCTAAAACACACCATTCAACATTCATACAATGAAGGGGGCCAAAAATCATTATACTACTAGTAAGCCCAGCTCCTTAGATATTTTCCATCAGCATGACATTAAGTATATGAATCTATTGTTGGATCCATCAGCTACACATGCTTACATCCATTAGGCTAATTTACTTGAGCTGAGCAATACATAGGATAAGCATGTAATCTTCATCAATCCATGATTTTCTAAATTTTTAGATAGGTCTCCTGTATTTATTTTATACACAGCCTTGGATGGAGAAATATAAAGAAATTGAGCTAAGTATTTATTATATTAAATAAAAAATTATTTTAAAAGTTAAAAAACTGAAAGTAAAAATTTAGAAAATTATGGACTGATGAAGATTACATGCTCATCCTATGTATTGCTTGGCTCAAGTAAATTAGCCTAATGGATGTAAGCATTCGTATCTGATGGATCCAGCAATAGATTCATATACTTAATGTCTTGCTGATGGAACATATCTAAGAAGCTCTCCACATTCACTGACATGTGGTGCTCCTCAGGGGTCAGTTCTGTCCCCACTCCTTTTCAATCTATTTCTAAGCCCCTTACCACATTGATCCAAACAGCAGGTATTTCATGTCACTTCACCGCAGATGATATCCTTGTTCTTGTTCCTATAGATTCATATAATCCATTGCTCAGTTCACTTCAGGCTTGTCTTATACAAATCTCTATTTAGTTAAATAACTACAAATGAATATATTAAATAAAGAAAAGAGAGTGGCATTTTGGTTTTCTGGAGGACTATCTGTTCCCACAATTTCCTTAAGTCTTTTTCATATTCCTATCTGTCCGGTTGAATCTTTTAAATACCTTGGTGTTATCCTGTACTCTTACTTGACTTTCTCTCCACAAATTTCTGTTCTCTATAAAACATTCTCTTGTTTTGTCCCTTTTAATCTCATGACTTGATTACTGTAATATTATTTACTTGGTTGTTCTACTTCAAATATGAAAAAACTTCAACTGATACAAAACACTGCTGTTAAACTTATCTATCATGCTTGCAAATTTGACCATTTTTCTTCTCTGTTTCAAGAACTTCACTGGCTTCCAGTGGAAAAACATTTTTTGTTTAAGTTACTTACATTAACATTTAAAGCACATAGGTTTGATTTACCTATTTATCTACCTTCACCATTCCGTACTCCCCAATACGTTTACTTCACTCCATAAACGATCATCGTTTAGTTCTTCCAAATCCAAAACAAGCCCAGTTAGAATTTACTTGCCACCGCGCTTTCTACTTCCAGGCAACTTTCTACTAGAATTCTCTCCCACTTTCTCTCCACTCAGAATCATCTTTTAAAAAGTTTAACAAAGCCCTAAAAACTTGGATATTTGAGCAGTCATTTAATTGAGTTTAATAGATTAGGGGGTGGGGGTGTGTTGCATCATTTTACCACTAGCGGTTTCCTTTATCCCTTGTCCCTCTTGGATTACCATCCAGAGGCATAGTCAGACTCGGTATTTTGGATGGGCCCTTCCACGCGCATGTGCCCCCCCCCCTCCTCCAATCACACATTACAAATATCTTCCTGAGCTATTTTTTAAGAACATAAGAGGGTTTTTTTCTCCTCCCCTACATCTTCTCCCTCTCCTCTGTGGTGTCCTGGCATCTGCACTCCTGTCTTTGAACTCCATCCCTCCCCTATGTCGGTACAGGAGTCCTCGGCGCCCGCAGTGGTTTATTCTCGCTGCTTGCGCTGGCCCTGCATGCTTCCATCTCCCATGCCCCGCCCTCGCTGATGTCATTGCTGTTTCCTGTCTGGTGGAACATGGCAGATAGAAGCCTGTGGGGTCGGTGCAAGCAGTGAGAATGAATCACTGCAGGCACTAAGGACACCTGTACCGACACCAGGGAGGGAAAAGGTTCAGAGACCAGAGTGCAGATGCCAGGATGCCACGGAGGAGAGAGGGGAAGAGAGCAGTGTGGTGCTGTAGCTGGGTGGGCCTGTGCCTACCTAGGCCCACCCATAGCTACGCCAATGTTACCATCCAAATATCCCTTCGTTTTGCTGAGTTACTGGTCTTATTGCTGAGTGCTTCAACCTGCCCTCTCAATATTTTGTAGTTCCTTTCAATTTTCCTATTTTTATGTTATTTTAGATTGTAAACCGCCCTGATCTGTGAGTCAGTTTGAGCAGTATAGCAAGTTTTAATAAACTATAAAATATAAACATTAGTACTGTGAGCCTATTGTTAGAGGTCATTGGCTCTGTTTTGAATGATGATGCTGGTCTGGGCAGCAGTGGGAATCCACTGGACCATCAATGCAGACTCTTGGTAGGTTCCAAGGGGGGTAAGGGGGTAGGGATAGGCTAGGGCTTTGGGGATAGAGTTTGACTATCAGGGGTGGAGTTTGATTGTCAGGAATTTGCAGTTTGATTATTGGGGATGATGTGTCTAGGATGGGAGGGGGGGGGGAGGATCATAATGGGAGGAGTTTGAGGTGATCCAACCTTCCAGGGAACCGGTGCAGGAGGAAAACAGGACTTGGGGAGGGAGGGGAGATTGGATGGGGGAAAATGTTCAGAGCTGGGAAGCACCACCACGGCTCTCACCTATGTATTTTTTATATCATGGACTGGCTGCCACTCACGTTACCTGTAGTGGAAGATAGTGCAGGAGCACCTGTGTTATCTGCCACTGTAGGTAACACGGTGCCTTTGTGGTAAGTGTCTGCCCTGTATGGGAAATGCAAGGCAGATTCTGGCCATGTCCCCTGCATTTACCTCACAGCATTTGCACCTCTTGCATGTTTATTTTTCCTGTTTATATGTAGTAAGTGCAACAAAGTGCAGCAAATTACCACAATTTAGGAAAAGAGTCCCCTAGGGTTATTAATATATGCTAGTGTCGCTAACAGCATTAATGCACATTATTAGTAATTAATTCCCATGGTATAAACTGGGAGCTGCAGAAAAATAAGATTTGTTAACGTTGTTAGCACGTGCTAATGCTATAGTGGCCATTGGCAACTCTTGCATTATGGAATCCTTTTATTAAACTGTGCTAAAAAGTGACCAGCACTGCTGTCAGCACGTGGGTTTCCAATGTGCTGTGGAGTGGAGTGCAGTGGAGTGGAGGAGTAGCCTAGTGGTTAGTGCAGTAGACTTTGATCCTGGTGAACCGAGTTCGATTTCCACTGCAGCTCCTTGTGACTCTGGGCAAGTCACTTAACCCTCCATTGCCCCTGGTACAAAATAAGTACCTGAATATATGTAAACTGCTTTGAATGTAGTTGCAAAAACCTCAGAAAGGCGGTATATCAAGTCCCATTTCCCTTTCCCTATTTGAGATTCTACATGAAATGTTGTTATTCCACTAGCAACATTCCATGTAGAAGCCTGCCCTTGCAGATCAGCAACGTGGCTGCGCAGGCTTCTGTTTCTGTGAGTCTGACATCCTGCACGTATGTGCAGGACATCAGACTCACAGAAACAGAAGCCTGCGCGGCTGCCTTGCTGATCTGCAAGGGCAGGCTTCTACTTGGAATGTTGCTAGTGGAGGAGTAGCCTAGTGGTTAGTGCAGTGGACTTTGATCCTGGTGAACTGAGTTCAATTTCCACTGCAGCTCCTTGTGACTCTGGGCAAGTCACTTAACCCTCCATTGCTCCTGGTACAAAATAAGTACCTAAATATATGTAAACTGCTTTGAGTGTAGTTGCAAAAAACATCAGAAAGGCAGTATATCAAGCCCCATTTCCCTTCCCTTCCCCATTTATAGCAAGGCAGAAAAATGGCCTTGTTTGTTTGTTTTAGTTTTTTTTTTTTTTGTGATGGCCACATGCTAATTTTCCCATTAGTGTGTGGCCATTACTGCTCGGTGCCCATGCTGCCAGCTATTTAGGAAGAGGTAAGAGCTCTTGCGCTACTGCTGCCCTAATCTGGTAATGCAGGGTGATATGCCTGCACTATTCAATTAGCGCAGGCATGCAAATTCTCTGCCCCTAGACACGCCTCCAGTGTAAAAAAAAAAAATACATTTTTTTTACTACAGGAGTAGCGCACGCTGATGGCCAAACTATCGTGCCCTTTTACCACATGGTAGACCCACGTTAGGCTTCCCATACTTTAGTAAAAGAGCCCCTAAGACAGGTGATTGGATGACAATTATTATTATTTCAAGTACCTAAGATGCTCAGATTTATAGGTCTCAACATCCTGTTATTATATTTGATCTCTTTTTGGGGTCCTTTTTATTAGGTTACCTCAAGAAATGGCCTTAGAACGCTCTTACACGATTTTCTTTTTTTTTTTTAATTATTAACAATGTGTTAATGTTGCCATTAGAGGGCGGCCATTTTTAAATATTTTGTAGGTGGTAAGGGCTCATGCAGTATCCCTGCACGGTAGTGAGTGGTAATGTGGATGCGCTAACTGGTTAGCACAGGAACTCCCACTCTCCATCCATGACAGACACTCTTAAAAAAATTAGAAATATTTTTTAGCGTGCTGTTGTAACACGCATATTTTGGAGTGACTGCAGGATGCCTTAGTGAATCCCAAGATGCTCCATTTTTAGCTGCGTTAGGCATACATTAACACCTAACACAGCTGAATAAAAGGACCCTATTAGCACTGTTTTCTTTTCTTAAAACATCTTGTTTGTGCTGGATGGATCTTGGTCTGGCAGGGATGCACTGTAGATTTTTAAATAATGACAATGTAACACTATGCAATAAAGATTCTTGTATTTCAGCCTCATTTGTGAAGCATTTTGATTAGGGCTGGACTTGCTGGCTATAACTCAATTTATAAATCTGGCTTCAGGGGGTTTGACCAATCTTGGATTTTTTTTATTTTTTATTTTTAACCAGTTGAGATTTGGCCTGCTGTTCCCGGGCAGGGGAATTTTTCCTGATCTAATCAGCTGTCCCACCTAACTTACAGTACGATGTTTTGCAGAAAACCTACAGCAATTAGACATCTGAGTCATCCTTGCCCGTGTTTGTGGAGCCAGGTCAAAATGAGAATTTGAGTCAAGTTGGGGCTGGCTTGTATTTTGGCGCGCCAAGTCACACATGTTTGGGTTCAACCCAAACCACAGCAGGTCAGAGGTGATTGAGGAATGCATAATTTGTACCGAAACTATTCTCTTTCAGTTTGAAGGGGAGTCAAATTTAATCCGAACCAGCTCACCCATCCCTTGTTTTCATCAAAACAAACCAGTAATTTCTGACATTTATGATCACCACCTCAGAATAATATTTGGAATAATTAATTAAAACCACATCAGGAAATTTTTGATGTTTTTCTCCAACAAATAGAGATGAGCAAATAGATTTCAATGTGAAGCTACTTCCATCCTCTGTGTATTACTTCATGGGCAGGATTTTCTGGGACATGATTACAAGACACATAAGAAAAGCCATGCTCAGTCAGACCATAGTCTCTCAAAATCAGAGTCCTTGATCCTGATACTGACCAGTCCAGATTGCAAGAACCCAGCAGATCACAAAAAGATCACAAAAATGCTGTTCTTTTAATTTTGCTAGATTGTACTGAAAGAGAATCCCAATGTGATTTCTAGAATACCACTTATTTATAGGGATTATTAACTGCCTTTATGAAGAGAGTCACCCAAGGTGGTGTACAGCAGATATAGCTTGACATAAAACTTACAATTTTGTTAACAACATAGCAATAGTAAAATGACCAAATATAATCATAAATACAATCGAAGAGGTAAACTTGAAGACAAGCAAATTGAATCCTATTAATAGGAACAATGGAAGCCTAATGGTTAGAGCAAATGTTCTGGGAACTGGAAGGCCCAGGTTCAACTCCCACAGCAGCTCTTTGTGACCTTGGGCAAGTCAGTTAGGGGGCCTTTTACTAAGCCATGCTTAAGTAGAGGAGTGTGGTAGCCGTGTTGGTCCACTCTTAAGGTTATCAATAGAAATCAAACAAAATAAAACATGGAAAAGAAAATAAGATGATACCTTTTTTATTGGACATAACTTAATACATTTCTTGATTAGCTTTCGAAGGTTGCCCTTCTTCCTCAGATCGGAAATAAGCAAATGTGCTAGCTGACAGTGTATATAAGTGAAAACATTCAAGCATTACTATGACAGTCTGACAGGGTGGGAGGATGGGGGTGGGTAGGAGGTATGCATGGGGACATCAAAGCATATCATTGATATTCTAACAGGATAGGTGTGGATAGGTGAGGGGAGGGTGATGCTAAAAGTGGCCGGCACTGTTGTCAGCATGTGGGTTTTCCCTTCCCACACACTGCGGCCACTTTTATGTAAAATGGCTGCATTTCTATATTTTTCTTTAATGGCCAAGTGGTGCCAAATTCCCAACTAGCATGTGGCCATTACCACGAGAGACCTTACGATACCTATTTTGTAGGCGCTAAGGACTCCCGGGCTAACCCAGCAGTAATCGGACAGCACGTGGCAATGTGCCCATGCTATCTGATTAGTAACATAGTAACATAGTAGATGACGGCAGAAAAAGACCTGCATGGTCCATCCAGTCTGCCCAACGAAAAACCTATAAGTGTATACCTTACCTTGAATTTGTACCTGTCCTTTTCAGGGCACAGACCATATAAGTCTGCCCAGCAGTATTTCCCGCCTCCCAACCACCAGTCCCGCCTCCCATCACCGGCTCTGGTACAGACCGTATAAGTCTGCCCTCCCCTATCCTCGCCTCCCAAACACCACCCCCTCTTCCCCCCAACTGCTCCGCCACCCAATTTCAGCTAAGCTTCTGAGGATCCATTCCTTCTGCACAGGATTCCTCTATGCATATCCCACGCATGTTTGAACTCCGTTACCGTTTTCATCTCCACCACCTCCTGCGGGAGGGCATTCCAAGCGTCCACCACCCTCTCCGTGAAGAAATACTTCCTGACATCTTTCCTGAGTCTGCCCCCCTTCAATCTCATTTCATGTCCTCTCGTTCTACCGCCTTCCCATCTCCGGAAAAGATTCGTTTGCGGATTAATACCTTTCAAATATTTGAACGTCTGTATCATATCACCCCTGTTCCTCCTTTCCTCCAGGGTGTACATGTTCAGGTCAGCAAGCCTCTCTTCATACGTCTTGGAACGTAAATCCCATACCATCCTCGTAGCTTTTCTTTGCACCGCTTCCATTTTTTTAACATCCTTCGCAAGATGCGGCCTCCAAAACTGAACACAATACTCCAGGTGGGGCCTCACCAACGTCTTATACAGGGGCATTAAAACCTCCTTTCTTCTGCTGGTCATTCCTCTCTCTATACAGCCTAGCAATCTTCTAGCTACTGCCACCGCCTTGTCGCACTGTTTCGTCGCCTTCAGGTCCTCAGATACTATCACTCCAAGATCCCTCTCCCCGTCCATGCCTATCAGACTCTCCCCGCCTAACACATACGTCTCCCTTGGATTTCTACTCCCCAAGTGCATCACTTTGCATTTCTTCGCATTGAATTTTAATTGCCAAAGGTTAGACCATTCTTCTAGCGTCTTCAGATCTTTTTTCATGTTTTCCACACCCTCCGGGGTGTCCACTCTGTTGGAAATCTTGGTGTCATCGGCAAAAAGGCAAACCTTACCTTGTAACCCCTCGGCAATGTCACTCACAAATATATTGAACAGAATCGGCCCCAGCACCGATCCCTGAGGCACTCCACTACTCACCTTTCCCTCCTCCGAGCGAACTCCATTCACCACCACCCTCTGGCGTCTGTCCGTCAACCAGTTCCTAATCCAGTTCACCACTTCGGGTCCTATCTTCAGCCCATCCAGTTTATTTAAGAGCCTCCTGTGGGGAACCGTGTCAAAAGCCTTGCTGAAATCTAAGTAGATGACATCCATAGCACGTCCTTGATTTAATTCTCCCGTCACCCAGTCAAAGAATTGCCTACTCTCCACCCATAGTCACATCTTCTGCGCTGACAAATATGAAATATTTTTCAGCATGGGATTAGTGTGCACTGATGGGCATACCACCACAGGACGCAGCAGTGCTTTTTGCTGTGTAGTAGGTACACTCTAGTGCCTACCATGGCTTAATAAAAGGGCTCCTAAATCCCTTATAGAAAAAAAAGAAGTAGGTGCTATGATATCATCAACTACCAAAACACAGAAAAGTCCAAAAGAATTATATTCTCAAAAGATTTACTCAGCCACTGAACACTCAACTGGAAAACAGTCTCCAATCTTTCACCTAATAAGCCTGCATCAGAGGTCATTGAAAATTCCAAGGCATAAATCTTCTAACATATAGATGTTGTTGCAAGTTTTATCAGTGGTGGTTTTGTGCCTTATATGTATGAGAGAAGTTTACAACTTGAGTGGTTGTGTTTATATCTGTATGCTAGAGGATTTGTGTCATCTTGATTTTATGCCTCAGAATCTCCAAAAAGTGGCCAAGTTGGGTACTGTGCTTTCCAGCTAAGGGTGCTCTGTGGCTGAATAAGGTTTCTGAGAACATAATTCTTTTGTAATTATCTGTGTTTTGCTGCTATTTATTTTTGTGGACTCAAGTTACTTAATCATCCATCGCCTTGGATCCAGTACTTGGCAGGATCTGGCAGCAGTGCTGGTCAGGGTCAGACTCCTCATCCCCCTCCTCCAACCATGTTGGGCAGCAGCGACATAGAGGTGCCTTACATGTCACAGGAAAGGCAATGGCACACCAGTCCTGTATCATCCAAAGAAAACCATGGTGGAGTGTGTGTGTGTATGTGTGTGTGTGTGCGTGCGTGTGTGTGTGGATGGATGGGGCTGTTGTTCCTCATTGTGTGCTTGCCAGGAGTCAGTTTGAATAAAGGACACAAATGGATCTGGAATAGGAATAAACAACATGATACAATGTCAGAAATATATAAATATATATTAAAATAGCACAGAAAATTAATAATACAGCAAATGTCAGCAGAAGAGAAATGATACAGCATAAGAGGCAGCTTGGAGAACCCTTCATATAACATAGATATGATATGTACAATGTCAGCACAATACAAATGAAAACCCTTAATAGGAAAGGTATTAGAACATTCATATAATACAGATATGATAAATATGATGCCAGCACTATACAAATGATGCACATTAATAGGCATGCATTCGAGCATTCAAATAACGAGATAGGATACTCATATTGTCAACCCATGATGCATGCAAATGCACATTAACCCATGTGATAAGTAAATAGACTTATTGGCCATTCTAGGAGCTGTGGTAAATAGTGCTCATAAATAGATTAATCTGGTGACTCAGAGGGCTATGCTGAAGGGTTACCCATATCAGTCAGGCCTCTGAGGAGAAACCAGGCAAAGAGTGTCCCAAACTAGGGAGAGTGGAAAGATGGTGACCTGAAGCTCGTACGCTCAACGGCCCAGCTGTCCTCTGAAGTTCTGTCTTTGTTTACTTGAAATTTCCTCTCAGCATTTGCAGTTACCTTAACTGAGAGGAAGGGGAGAATGGGAGGTCAGCTGCCGATGACCAGCGTTTTGTCCCCTGTGCAGCAAGTGTGGGACCGCTGTGCGACGAGCTGCCCACAGATGATTGGGTTGATGAGTCCTTTGATTAGTGCCGACGAAGGAGCGTCGATGCTCTTGTACCTGGAAACAACTTCATCGCTCCCGAGTTATTTAACCACCATGTCCAAAGGAGTGGAGGAGTGAGTTAGGAGTGTATGCTGAAACGGAAGTCGTTTACAGCTGAACCCATGTCGGCGGTGCCACTCCTAAACCTGTAACAGCTATCAGCTTGGAGTTTTTGGCTCCCGTGGAGGTAACATTGAATATCATTTGGAAGGCGCTCCAGGACCTAACGGTGGTAGTAAATAATTTTGCTTCAGATATAATCTTATTAGTGAGCCACATGGATAATCAAATCGAATCCTTTGAGAATAAAAATTTGATACAGCAAATGAAGTTCTACAGGAGTAGGAAACGGTTAAGATTTTGAAAATGATAATAGACCAGAAAAATTTGAACAAAATGAATATTATTACAGATGATTAATTTCGAGATTGTTGTTTTCCCAGAGTTCCGGGTATGACTCCTAAAGTTTTTTCCTCTGAAATGATTCCTCTTAGTATATTAATTCAAAAGGAGTGAAGCCTGTGAAACTGGGATTACCTTAATTAGTGGGAATTGGATTAGAGATTCAAGTGTTTGTATTGTTAAATAATTTCTGGTTTTAAAAGAGAAAAAAATGAAATCAGGTGTATTATTTCCACTAATACTGGACAATAAGTATGTTTCCAATGAAATTAATTGACTATACACCATTTGTGGTTTGAAGAAGCCAACCAGACGATCAATGTGGAATAATGATTCAGATAAATAATAACTGGGGATAATCAGGTTAATACCACGTTTTCTTTACTGTTGTTTAATTGATCTCCTTGTCTTGTTTCACTCTCCCTATTTATTTTGTGGTCTAAGAAAGAGAAAGATTGTATATAATCCTTTTATCTAGTTGAGATTGTTTTCCTCTAATATTGTATTAATGTACAGTCATCTCTGTATTACTGTTTGCAAGTGACCCTTGTAAAATGAAAAAATATAAATAAATGAATTATAAAAAATAGATTAATCTGGGGCCAATATTCAGACTGCAGAAGATAGCCAGGCTGCCTCCCGCAGTTGGCTCTGAGCCTGGATATTCAATGCTGGGCCATTTCCGGTAACCTGCATAGAACATACGGGTTTTTTTTGGCAGGTTTAAATTTAACCAGCTAAACTGATAATCAGCGCTGACCAGTTACGTATAAACTGGCCAATGATATTCCAGCTATTTTGACTGCCTAATTTAGCTGCCAATCTTAGCCGGTGATGTGCTGAATATCAGAGGATAGCCAGTTATATCGCGCAATGTAACTGGCTATCCGCTAAGCCCTAACTGGCAATATTCAGCAGGAGATAACCTCTATCTCCCACTGAATATCGCCAGATAGCAGGTTAAATGCCATTTAACTGGTCAGTAGCTGTTCCTGGCCAGTTAAATGGTTTTAAATATTGAGTGGATCTGAATTGGATGATGTGGCAGTATATTACCTGAGGGGGCCTTTTACTAAAGCTTAGCTCGAGTTATCTGCAGCAGGGCATATTCCTATAGGCCCTGCTGCAGATAACTCGAGCTACCCTTTAGTAAAAGACCCCCTGAAAGAGTTAAAATGTATTTATTTATATGTGTAATAAACAGAAATAAATCAAAACATAGAAAAGAAAGTAAGATGATACCTTTTTTTATTTAACTAACTTAATACATTTTTTGATTAGCTTTCAAAGGTAACCCTTCTGCTTCAGATCGGACACAAGGTAACTGTGCAAGTGTACATGTAGGTATGCTTGATGATGGATATGAACATCTGGGGAGTAATTCTCTATGGACAGCCGGGATAATGCACATTAGAGACTAGATTCTATATATGGCACCTGAAAAATCCATGCGGAAAAAAAAACTACACCTATAAAATATAGGCATACTCTGTATAGTATGCCTACATTTAATAGAATAGGTTTAAATTTCCACACGGTGTATAGAATATGCTGAGTGCCTCTCCATGTGACCAAATTAGGTGCAGACCAGGTGCACATTAGATAGATTTTAGAAACACCCATGCCCCGCCGCTGGCGCATTATGTAGTAGAATACACTTAGCGAGTTGTGCATGTAAATATCAATTAATGCGAATTACTGTTGATAATTGCTTCTTAACATCCAATTAATAGTACTGATTAGCTAGTTAACAATTTAAGTTATGCACATTGTTATAGAATACACTTTGATTTCTATGCAGAAATTCAGGCAGCATATATAGAATTCCAGGGTAAGTGCAAATTCTATAACATCAGTTGTGTATGCAACTTCCATTATAGAATTCCAGCATAAATACATATTTACATGCCTAACCTTGAACAAAAAAAGGAGACATAGTGAAGAATTAATGTCTTTATTCAGTTACTGAAGTAAGACTTGACACAGCACCATGTTTCGGCAAAGTGTCTGCATCAGGAGTCTAAAACATAAAAAATATATATATAAGTATAAAGAAAATATATAAAAGTATAAATAATAAAAACAGTAAATACAATCACATAAAGATAAAAACATTAAACACAATTACATAAAACGAATAATATGTATATATAAAAAACAGTTATATGAATGTATGCCGATATGTACTAATTGACATATTATGGAGATTTAATTCTTCACTACGTCTCCTTGGTTTGTTGGAAAAGTCCTGTTGCTCATGCTACTCCCTTGTTTCCCTGTCTCATTTTGTAGCAGATCTCGTTTCTCTACCTTGGTGGTTTTTTGTCATGCTTAACTTTGGTCATGAGTCCTTATGCTAGCTCCATGGCTGGTGTAAATGCTGGTGCCTTACTGAATATTTACAAAAATAACCAGGAGAAAAAGACATACATGAAAATATAGGATTAACGCTCTCAGATTGGGCAAAAATTCCAAGTGGAAATAGTGAAACCATGTGTATATTTTTTGTATTTTTTAAAGAACTTTTAAAGTACATAGAGGGGCATAATCGAACGCGAATGCCCATCTCCATGGGCGACTATCTCCGAGGACGGGTACACAAAGGGGCAGGACAGACCGTATTTTCGAGAAAGATGGGCGTCCATCTTTTGTTTCGATAATACGGTTGGTGCCGGGCAAATGCATCGGATTTGGGCGGATTTGAGCTGGGCAGTATCGGTTTTCAGCGATAATGGAAACCGAAGGCACCAAGCTCAAAAATGGACACATCCAAGGCATTTGGTCGTAGGAGGGGCCAGGATTCGTAGTGCACTAGTCCCCCTCACATGCCAGGACACCAACCGGGCACCCTAGGGGGCACTTGTAAACAGTAAAATTAAAAATTAAAATACCTCCCAAGTCCATAGCTCCCTTACCTTGGGTGCTGAGCCCCCCAAATCCCCCCCAAAACCCACTCCCCACAACTCTGCACCATTACCATAGCACTTATGGGTGAAGGGGGACACCTAGATGTGGGTACAGTGGGTTTGGGGAGGGGGGGGTTTAGAGGGATCCCATTTACCAGCACAAGTGTAACAGGTAGGGGGGATGGGCCTGGGTCCACCTGCCTGAAGTCCACTGTACCCACAAACAACTGCTCCAGGGACCTGCATACTGCTGTGATGGAGCTAGGTATGACATTGCAGGCTGGCATACAGGCCAGAAAAAAAAGTTTTAAAGTTATTTTTTTTGGTGGGAGGGGGTTAGTGACCACTGGGAGAGTTTTGGGAGGTCATCCCTGATTCCCTCTGGTGGTCATCTAGGCAATTGGGGAACTTTTTGTGGACTTGTTCGTGAAAAAAAAGGGTCCAAAAAAAGCGACCCAAATTCTGGCTTCCGGCGCCCTTCTTTTTTCCATTATCGGCCGAGCGCACCCATCTCTCCTCGGCCGATAAACACGCCCCAGTCCCACCTTCACCAAGCCTCCGACATGCCCCCATCAACTTTGTTCGTTCCCGCGACAGACTGCAGTTGGAGGCGCCCAAAATCGGCTTTTCGATTATACTGATTTGGGCGCCCACGGGAGAAAGGCGCCCATCTTCCGATTTGGGTCAAAATATGAGCGTCTTTCTCTTTCGAAAATAAGTCTGATAATATATCTACAAAGTCTCCAAATCTAGCCAGACTAAAACAAAAACTCAAAGTCCAATGTTTCACAAAAATAATAAGCACTAAAGAACTTTAGAAAAATAGCATGCTACCTAGCTGGAAAGTCTTGAAGCGACTCACCAGTCAGCTGCAGTAGACTGCAGTAGACTGAAGTATGCTGGAGTAAGATGAGACAAAAGTAAGCTCTCCTGTATTAGCGCCCGACTCCGCGGGTTTCACTCTTTCTTCAGGGACTCGGGTGAGGACAAATTCTTATGGAAAACACCACCACCAGCCTTAATGAAGGCAATTAGGCGTATAAATGCTAGTATTCTATAGCCAGCGCACGGAACTGCCTGACATGTCCCTGAGCCACTCATGCTCCCCCAAGGTCCATACTCCCCTTGAAACTGCATGTTTGTAACTGCCAATTAGGACCAATTCACATTAATTATAAACAATAATTGATTTTTAAGGCCAATTAGCAGCTAATTAATTCATTAAGTTATGCACACAACTGACTTAATTCTATAAGTTGCTCACACAAATTTGCATGCTAGTCGGAAACTTGGGTGCGCAATGTTCTAGGATTAGACAGCTGAGTGGCAGATTTGTTAGAAGGTTGGTTGACGATGCCATTTCAAGTGGAAGACACGCAGTTGCGTGACCCAGAAAATTACAGCAAGGACAATCAGAAGTAAGATGCAAGAATGAAGTAGTGGTATGTTAATGTTTTATAAGCATGAAATAAAATTTCAGCTATTGCTGAAGCGTCATTTGAAAATCTGTGCTGTTTCAGATTTGCAACGTTCACTATTCAAGACAGTGTGTGGGGAGGGGGAGGGGGAGCTGTTATTAAATATGATTCAGAATAATTTGATTTCATGGTAGTTGCCAGGATTTTGCCAGAGAAAAGATGGCAATTGCTGCAGTTTACCATTAAAATCAAAACCCATTGGATAGTGATCAGCATGATTTCATGCAGTACTTATCTTTGCAGTAACAAAAACAGAAGTTTTATTAACAGCAATATGAATAAGGTGAAAGCATAAGGTTTAGGGAGCTACATGTGTAATTAAAAAGGTTGGCCCTGGAGAACCATTTAGGGGTGATTCTACAGTTGGGCACCTACATTTAGGCATCCTGAGGATTCACAATAGAATCCTGTTCTATAACAGAACCTGGAGGCCTACTTTATACAATTGCATTATTATTACAGAATTTGCTGTTGAGTCATTGAATAGGGAATCTATCATGTAAATAGGGTTCTAGGTCAGTTCCCACCTGGTCAGTTCCCACCGGACAGTTCCTACCCACCAATTCCCATCTGGACAACTCCCACTGAACCAATTCCCACCACACCAGGGAGGACAATTCCTACCTATAACCCCAAAAATGCAAAACACACTAGGACAATTAATGCCCCTTCCAGATCATTTGGGGGGGGGGCAACCCCCTCCCCCTAAATATTACCTTTTACACATATTTTCCCATTCCAGACAAGCAGTTCATTTGGGGGGGGGGGGGAATACCCCCAACCACCCCTCCAAAGTACACCCATCCAAAAAGAAAAGACTTTACTCGCCTGCCTGCCACTATATGGAAAATGAAGCCTAAGCCCCCTAAGCATAGGAAATTTTTTTTTAATGCTCCCAGGTTTCAACATAATTCAGGAATAAGTAAATAGATAAAAAGTGGATAGGGCTCCTCTTGCGTTGTAGTGCCAGTGGTCTTTGGGCATCAAGGTCCAGGACTGCAGCACCACAACACTAGTAAAAAAAAATCAGAGAGGGTAAAAAAAAAAAAGCAAGAGGGTTACCGGTGGGTGGGAACTGTCCGGGGAGGGGGGTGAAGAAGTCCTGGTTGGAAATTGTCCCCCTACAGTGGGAATTATCCAGGGGGGGAAATCATTCTAGTTTGGAACTGTCCTGGGGGGAATTGGTGGATGGGAACTGTCCAGTGAGAACTGTCTGGTTGGGTACTCGCCGGATACCGTATTTTTCTTAATAACTTTTGCTAAGAACGGTATGACTGAAACTGGTCTGTAATTATTCATTATGTTTACACCAAGTAATGATTTTTTTTAGTAATGGTTTCACAGTCACCTCTTTAAGTGAGTCCATCAATACACCTTTCTGCAAAGATTTATTCACTAGATTTATCAAAAAGGGTGCAAGTATCTCCGGCATTGATCTAAATATTTTCCAAAAGCAGGGATCTATCTGAGCTCTGGTGGGCGATAGGCTCTTCACCAGTTTCTCTATCATGTTGTCATCTACCATGTGGAATGAATTCCAAGTATTCTCTGCTAATTTGATGAAGGCATAACCAGATTATCATTTGATGCGGGCATAACCATATTATCACATTCTGAGTTTGATATTTTGGTGTTAAGTTTCTGATGTAGCCAAATCGTATAATCCTGAGGATTAAAATTTTGTACCAACTCATCTTTCCTTCCCTTGATTAAGTAGTTCATTGTATGAAATAATGCTCTGGGTTTATTTAGGGAAGCTTTAATCTTATCTTTGAAGTACATATTCCTTTATTCTTCCCATAATCACTTACATTCAATCATTTTGATCTTATATTTCTCCAGGTTATCATTTGTAGTGGAATCCGTTTCCTCTGAAACTGAGGCTTGTATCTTCTTATCTTTCCTTTAGGAAATTGTTAGAGACATATTTATTTGAGGAATGATTTTGTTCTGTTTTGTGGACTCTGGATTTTAATTTGATTTTTGGTTTATTATACTATCCAGCTTATAATTGAAAGAGAAAGACGCCTATATTTCGACCCAAATCGGGAGATGGGCGTTTTTCTCGCAAAGGCGCCCAAATCGGTATAATCGAAAGCCGATTTTGGGCGTTTCCAACTGCACTCTGTCGCAGAAACGAATAGTTGACAGGGGCGTGTCGGAGGCGTGGTGGAGGCGGGACTGGGGCGTGGTTATCAGCCGAGGAGAGATGGGCGTTTTTAGCTGATAATCGAAAAAAAGGCGTTTTTACCGCGATTTTGGGTCACTTTTTTTGGACCCTTTTTTTCACGAACAAGTCCCAACTGCCCAGATGACCACTGGAGGGAATCGAGGATGACCTCTCCGGACTCCCCCAGTGGTCACTAACCCCCTCCCACCAAAAAAACCCCACTTTAAAAACTTTTTTTCCAGCCTCTATGCCAGCCTCAAATGCCGTACCCACCTCCATGACAGCAGAATATGTTCGATCCTGTCACAGCCTTTCCTTCGGTCAGATGTGGCTCTCAGGTGCACTACAGGGTCACATCAGCATTGCATTGTTGTGGGTGTAGGGTATTGGGCTCCATGATTTCATTAGCTTGTGTTACAGTCTCACAATGTTGGTAGTTGGTAGGCTCTTCTCCCATGGTACTTTTCCCCCTGCCTACTGGGTCAGAGTGTGCCCTGTTGTGTTTCCGGTAGTCCATGAGGTAGTGGCCATTTTTGTAAGCCAGTTTTAGATCCCTTCCATGTGTTAGTCACGTTAGAGAACTTAGTTCTTCCCTTGAATGTGGCTGAAAGAGGGCATTGTACAGCATTCTGCCAGCTCTGACCTACTGCTAATCTCACTACCAGGGAGACTCGTTGCCAGTGGGGGCACAACCTCTGATCTGCAGTTAACTGTGAGTAAACGTGCTTATTCTAATAAAGGACGTTTTCGGAGAGATTAGTCTTCAGGTGTCAACTGGTGTGCCAATGTTATACAGCAGTAACAAGTCCTAGAGGCCTGCGTGTATGCAGGTCCCTGGAGCACTTTTAGTGGTACCGCAGTGCACTTCAGCCAGGTGGACCCAGGCCCATCCCCCCCTACCTGTAATACTTGTTTTGGTAAATGGGAGGCCTCCAAAACCCACTGTACCCACAAGTAGGTGCCCCCTTCACCCCTAAGAGCTATGGTAGTGTTGTACATTTGTAGGTAGTGGGTTTTGGGGGAGGGGGTTGGGAGCTCAGCAACCGTGGTAAGGGAGCTATGCATGTGGGAGCTTTTTCTGAAGTCCACCACACTGACCTAGGGTGCCCAGTTGGTGTCCTGGCATATCAGGGGGGCGAGTGTACTACCAATCCTGGCCCCTCCCACGACCAAATGGCTCGGATTAGGACGTTTTTGATCTGGGCGTTTTTAGTTTCCATTATCGCTAAAAAAAACAAACGCCCAGCTCAAAAACGTCCATTTTTTCAAAAATACAGTTCGGCCCACCCCTTCACGGACCCGTTCTCAGAGATAAATGCCCATGGAGATAGGTGTTTGCATTCGATTATGCCCCTCCACGTGTAATTAATTTCTGCTATTGTGAAACTTTGAATTGTTTTTTCCTCCTTGTTACTGGTGTTTCTTTTATTTACTGTAAACCACTTTGAATCAATTTCGGAACAATAATGGTATAAAAAAAATCTCCGATAGTATAGTATAGTACAAATTTCATGCACATTAATTCATAGGCGAACATGCATTGAATTTTTAAGGTATTATAACAAACTGAGGAGCCCTTTTACTAAGCTGCAATAAGTGCTACCATGCACTTAATGCAGCTTAAAATGATGTACTGTGGGGTTGGCTCAGGCATCCTTTAATAACTGCTAAATGCACATGCGCTAATGGGTGTGCTAAAAAATAATTTTTGAAGGAGCGTCTCAGGGAGGTAGAGATTCGTCTTCCCTGTGCTAGCACAGGAATATCGCATGAGCATTTAGTGCTACAAAATGGGTGGTGGTAAGTGCTCAAATGGTAATTTTTTAAATGGCAACATTAGCGCATGGCCATTAATAAAAAATAAAATAGAAAACCGATCATTTTATGGTTACAGTATAAATGGCCTTAGCATATGAGAAAGACCTGCATACAGGTATGCCAAGGCTAGTTTTTACCGCAGCTTAGTAAAAGGACCCTAGCATGCACGTAAAGTACACATCCTTATAGTCCAATTTTAACATGCACAGAAAGGTTTTACCAGGTTTACTTGTACATCTTTTTTCACAAGTTGTACTGCATAGGCCCCAGGTTCTGTGAAATTTTACTCCCTAACGGAATTTCTTTCAGCTGTCTAAAATTGGCATTTTCCTAGAAACAAGACGGCATGGGATTATTCCAGTGTGACTTAATGAAGGAAAAGACAGAGATTTTAACTCATATTGATAGACGTTTCTTGCCTTCATTGCGAGATGGCAGTACTACTTAATCTTTTTCTATTAAATACAGATGTTCACGTGCTGAAAATTGTTTGACTATACCATCAACCTTAACACCATACAAACAAAAAAGCAAAGGTGTTCCATGAGATCAGTACATTTTGATATATGGTAGGATATTCACTGGAATGTAAATATTCATACAATATATAATGAGGGAATTTTTTGGAGGGTCATAGATTTTTCAGCATTGATCAGGTAAACATCTGGATGAAGAGATGGATAACTATAAGCGCCTGTTACCCTGACCAAATTATTTGTAAGCATCAACAACCACTTAAAGGGAAAGTTTTTTTCTACGCTTTTTTCCAGGCAATTAAACAACTCAGTGTGGCTAACAAGTTAAAAAGAAGTCATTACAAAATATGAAACAAAATGCATAAACTCACACATATCAATAAGGAAAGCATATGTTGTAAGAATATCTTTAAAAGACTGATTTATGACAAATAATGCTTAGGGATGTGCGTGGCCAAAATTTTATTTTGGGTTCTTTCCACACATGTGATTTCAATGTGCACATCGTATGCTCACTAGAGCATTCTTACATGTGCAATTGCATGTGTGTTAATTCCTAGATATATGCACTTACAATCCATTTACATTCACTAAAAAAATTTTAGGTACCCAAGCAAAGCATGACATACTTTTAAAATAAATAGGAGGAAATATTTTTTCACTCAATGAGTAGTTAAACTCTGGAACTCGTTGCCAGAAGCTGTGGTAACAGCGGTTAGCATATCTGGGCTTAAAAAAGGTTTGGTCAAGTTCCTGGAGGAAAAGTCCATAGGCTGCTATTGAGACAGACATGGGACGTCACTGCTTGCCGTGGGATTGGTAGCATGGAATCTTGCTACTTTTTGGGTTTCCTTTTTGTGACCTGGATTGGCTACTGTTGGAAACAGGATACTGGGATGGATGAATGGTTGATCTGACCCAGTATGGCAATTCTTATGTTCTTATAGCAAATGCACATCCATATTAACCATCTGTCTCAGATCCAAGGCACTCCAGCTGGAAAGAAGCACATGGGATGCCAGTAAATAAAGAACATAGGAAGCCTCTCAGCACATTGGGGTCCTTTTACTAAGGTGTGCTGAAAAATGGCTTGTGGTAGTGTAGGCGTGGGTTTTGGGCACACGCCAATCCACTTTTCAGTGCGCCTGAAAAAAAGCCCTTTTTTAATTTTTGCTGAATGTTTGATTATCAGGGTGAAAAAGTGATTATGAAGCCCTTTGTCTATATTTTGGAAGTCTTCCTACATACCAAATCTGACAGTGCAAAAACATTTAGACCATGTGATTTTGGCCTCTAGTTTTCGACTTTGCATGTTGAGCAAGCTAAAAGGTATGGTAACACCATCTGATTTTTGGACGATTGTACAGAGCTTGGTACTGACTAAGATTGATTATTGCAACTCTCTATTTCTGGGAATATCATCATCCCGAATCCAAGCTCTGCAGGTCATCCAAAATGCAGCTGCACGACTGATCACTGGAATCTCAACATCTGAACACATTACTCCAACATTAAAAAAAATTACACTGGCTTTCGGTAACATACACAGTTCAACGTTCCAGCCTATTTTTGAAATACCCTGCAATCATATAAACAAAAATGAGCACTAAGATCTGAGACGTCCCATCAGCTCTGTTTATCTTCTGCTATATCATGTAATTACGTTGAGACAAAACTGCAGGCCTTCTCTATCACTGCCCCATCCGTGTGGAATGCTGTACCTGGATACCTGAGATCATGTGAAGACATTCAACAATTTAAATGGCTGCTAAAAACTCATCTCTTTGTGAAAGCCATTTTGGCTACATAAAGGCTTAGCTGATTGACCCTTCTCTCTTTTTTCTTGGTGTTTTTTTTTGGGTTAGGACCAGCCTAGTGTTCATATTTTAGCTTAACATGTTTAGCCATTGTTACATGTTCAAGACTATGGGCCCTGTTTACTAAGCTGCATTATAGGCACGTTAGTGTTTTTAACACGCATTAACTATGTACACGTGTTAACTGTGTATGTGCCTACAATATTCCTATAGGCGCCTACACGGTTAGCGTGCACGCTAATTGTAGGTGCATTAAAAATGCTAACATGCCTTGGATAAAGGCGAGATATAAATGTAGTACATAAATAATAAAATAAAAGGACCCCTAAAATTGTACCTGAAGCAAAAGAGAGTTAAGTTACTTGTCCAAGATCACAAGCAGCATCAGTAGGATTTGAATTCCGGCTTCCCTGGATCTCAACCCATTTCTCTAACTATTAGGCTATTGTTCCACTCCATTTTTCTGTTGGTTCTGGCACTGGGCACCATCTTGTCACACTGTTTTGCTGCCTTGAGATCATCAGACATTATTTTGTCTGAGTTCTCTTTCCTAATTAGAACACATCTACTTTTCATCCCTCATCATATATTGCCCTGAGACTCGAGTGAACAGCAGCCATACTCTGCAAGTCCAGGGTGATACATGTCAGGATTCTGTGTCCAGCAAGCATCAGTATGTTCTCAGCACAGAGCGGTCAGTGAAATCTTACACATTGTTTAGGGTAAATTATCCACCTACCGTGAGTACAGTGGCAGCATGTGTATATTTATATTTTTGAAATTCCTGTTCCAAAAAGCTCCCGGCAATGTTCAGAACCAGTAAAACATTAAAAATAATTAAGTATATCACATAACAAATTAATAATTTACCACATCAACTATCTGTACTGCTAAACATTGGTCACAAACAAAGGATGATTACAAGCTATGTTATCAGATGCTGTAATGTTCAAAATATGTTTTTACTTGTCATAATTGTGTTATGTAAATAAATCTGCAATCTATTATTGTTCCATACAATCTGGTTTCAATCCTATGTAATTTTGGGCTCTGGGGATGAGGGGAGGAGTAGGTGGGAGGGAAAGGAGGTTACCGTAAACTGGGGGTGGTGATTGAGGGTGGACAGATTAAGGCTGCCTGTATAATGGGATTTCTTGCCTTTTCGTCAGTACAAGTCACAGAGAAGAGTAATTATTACAAGCATAATTGCTTCAAAAGTGTTACTTATAACCTACAACTAGTTGGCAGCTCTGTCTTTGATTGCTAAATAAGACATGTTTTTTGAATAACAGTCTTGTGGTTTGTGGAACTTTTATTAAACATCATATTGCGAGCAGCTTCTGCTTTAATTTAGAGTAGTTTTCAGAGAGAAGAAATATGGTTGAAAATGTGTATATTTACAAGTGAGTTTTAAGTCGGTTCAAGAAAATAAGCAAGCTGTCATAAGAGCAGAAGAAATGTCTTACTGCATCAGACCCCCCTCGAGGGCTCCCAGGGCTATCACTATGACTCCTTGGTGATCTAGGGGGTACAGGGCAAGAGTAATCACCAGTCGTTCCTGCCACTGCTGGTGCTGGGTTCAAAATTGTGCTAGTGACCCCTAGCTGTAGTCTTGAGGTACTACCACTAGGGGTGAAGCCACCATAAAAGGGCCTTTAGCCTTATATGGCATCATGACCCTAAAAATAGTAGACCAGGACTACCACTAGGAGAACTGATCACATCTTGAACCTGGATTTGAGCTAGAATTATTTTTACAAGAATAACATAGTTCAGCACAAGCTGTGTTATTCAATTTGCATAATAATTTTGCATCTCATTATTATGCACTCTGTGGTACCTTTAACATGCAGTACAGTAAACAGCACATTATTTCCTTAATGCAATTTAATAACTAACCCCTTATATTTTCAATGTCATTACTCATCAAGCCTAAATTAAATGGATAACTTAGGCATTTAGCAGATGATTATTGCCACTAAGCAGAAAAATGTTAGGGCTACCTCTTCTTTGACCATTATCTTGCCCACAATTATATGGATAGGATCTGGACATTCAGCAATTTTGGTATTTGATGTCCTCAAAATTTGATGCCCTAGGTCATTGGTTCCAAAACTGAAGGTTATGATCCCAAATGGGATCACAAAATCTTTATTTGGGATCACAGGCAACTCTCAAAATACAAAATATATAAATACGGTCGGCATACAGATTGTTGGACTTATTTATCAGCATGTGTGGGGATAGAGCAAAGTATTGAGCCAGTTACTCTGCTTTGTTGCATGCTTGCTGTAGCTAGCAGCTCAAAAGAGCGAACAGCAGACCTATAGAGCTCAAAAGAGTGGAGTAGACCTACTGTATATCACTCCTCTCCAGCACATATTACCACTATGGACTTGGACTTTCCATCCCTCCCTCCCTCCCTCCCTCCCTCCCTCCCTCACCTCTGACTTGCATCACCACCAGAAACTGAGACCTACTTTACCACTGATTGCCTCTCCTTCCAACAAGGAGAAGAAGGATAGGGCTGAGGCTCCCCCTTTCTCCTCATCCGTCTGCTGCCTTAGGTAGAGCAGAAAGTACTAAAGAAAGAACCAGCAGAGGACACAAGAAGGTTTACAAGCAAGAGATGGGAAGGAGGAAGAATGAGAAGGTCTAAACCTTAGAGGTTAGTCTGGAAGGGAGGGGGAGAGTTGAGAGGCAGGCTTGATGAAGAGAATTGATGGGATGGACCTTGGGGAAATGAGTCTGACAGAGGTAGGTCTGAGGGATGGCAAGAGAAAAGGGACAAATTATGGTGGTGGGAAGAGTGGATAAGTAGTTGAATTTAGGGGGAGGAAATGAATGAGTGATGGAGTTTGGACATACTGAAGGGTTGAACCTGGGAACAAAAGAGAAGGGATGAGCTGCACATTTTGGGTCAGGAGTTTGTTGGCCAGCCACACAACCTGCTGTCTGTGGTGGGATGGTCCCCTTTCGGCCAGCTGTGGCTCCTCAGCCTCTATAGGGGCATCTGGCATCTGGCCTGGGGGGGGGGGAAGTAGTGTGGTTCAACTAGTAATTGGTCCTCCTCCTGCAGATGTCTCCTGGCTGGTGTCTTCAGCGGGATCTTCTGCTGGCACAGTGCCCTCCTTTGACTTCTCTTCTTCCAATGAGTCTCCTTCCTCTTCCTGAGGTACCTGCGCTTCCTGCTGGCTACTAGTTCCAGCTTCCGTCTCTGACTCAGACCCCCCGCCTGTATAGGGGAAGTAGTGGAAATGTGCTCGTTGCACTAGCTAGCCTGTCAGTCTGTTGCAGCCTTCCCAAACTTACCACTCCATGTTTATTCATGTACCACAGGTTATGAGGACTGCCATCCTCATGCCATCATATGATGTATGCCTGCATATCCCACACTGCAGGATCCAAGGAGTGTGGTGCACTGTGATCTCAGAAACCATGAGGCCAGACAGCAACACAGCGAGGTGGATAAAGGAGAAAGGATAGTGGCAGTGGTCTGAAGAGCATAGTGAGAGGGCCACAGATACCTTGAAAGCAGAAACAACCATTGGTTGGTGATGGGCTGAAGGGGGAGGGGAAGAAGGCCCTCCAAAATGACACAGCAGGACTCAAAACAGTGAGCTGAGTATTCCCAGACCTAGCCACTACTCCATGCTGATTTATTAGGATATTGTCCCTGATCACCAGCAAGATGGGCCCTGGCCCTGCTGGAGGGCCATGGGTGACCAGGCACTGGCTGAGAGGCAGTATGCCACTGTGCTGTTGCATGGCTGGGGTCATTGTTACAGCTCTTATCAGGGATATGTGTGTACGTGCGTTCCCATGATTATGTGGCTGGGAGATGGCAAGAGACCATTTTTGATCCTCTCATCCTTCTGGTCACCTCTGCTGGGACCCCCTTGAGAAAGGCATTTTACATACTGCAAAATGGGAAAGCTATGTTTGGGGGCATCTATCTGTGATATAATCAGGCTAGGTGTCTGAGCTGTTATAGGGGTGCAATGTCATTGGGTCTTATGTCGAGCCCTAAGGTGCTCCCTCATGCATCAGATGAGGCCTGGGTCTTCCCTCTGTTTTCTAACCCCACCCTGTTTCAGACTGTGATCAGCTCTACAGTACCTGATGTTTGTAGTTGGGCAAAATACCTCAAGCTGAGTCTCTGAAACAAGTGAGGACAAATAAACTAATCACGTCTTCCAAATTCAAAGTCTGAAAGAGGAAAAGAAACTAAATTTAGGATTTTATTCAGTTAAGCAGGCCCAGTGCCAACAAGTTGCAAATTAAGTTTTATTGCTTTCTGAAATTTGTCGGTTTGGTAACAAAGTACTTTCAAAGTTCAATAAAATAACATTAAACTCATAAAATCTTTTTCAAATGTGAAATTGTTTTCTCTGTTTTATAGCAGTTTCCTTCTATGTCTGTGACACACTGAAAAAAGCTAATATCACACAAGATATCAGATGTTTCTTCAATTTTTCTTTCCTCTTTTAACTTCAAACCCAGGCTTTCAAAGTTTTCTCCCCTTCTTTGTGCAAACTTTTATTTCCTTTCCAGGCACCTTATTGCGCCGGAACCCAGCACAAGACGCAGTTCAGGTAAGTGGAGGAGTGGCCTAGTGGTTAGGGTGGTAGACTTTGGTCCTGAGGAATTGAGTTTGATTCCCACTTCAGGCACAGGCAGCTCCCTGTGACTCTGGACAAGTCACTTAACCCTCCATTGTCCTATGTAAGCTGCATTGAGCCTGCCATGAGTGGGAAAGCACAGGGTACAAATGTAACAAAAAAAAAGTATATTTTATTAATTTCCCCTGGAAATGTCTCTTTCTGATGCGGTATATGAGTGCAGGTTTACTTAGCTGTAAAACTCTCTTGTGCCTCAAACTCTTTGGTCTCTCTTGCAGGGGACCCTTGGGTGTTCAGGTGATCTTCAGGGATGATCTGCTCTGACACCTAAACCTAGCAGAACTCATTGAAAATAAGAAGCAAAACCCTTTCTCCTTAATCAAATATAGCTTGATTGTAGTCTGTGGCCTATGTGACTGTAATAAAAGAAACATAAAATAGTGTGTCCTGTTCTCCAGGTCCTATCCCTTTTATTGTTTCCCTATCCTAATGAAGAGCTCAGTCCTTCATTCACCATAGCGGTCTACTACTACTACTACTTATCATTTCTATAGCGCTACAAGGTCTCTCACACTTACACAATCTAAGCTTAATAGTTATTTTCTTTAACCATACAGTTCGCACAAACTCTTTTATAATCAGTTTACTGAAAATTCAAGCACTAGTTCCTGTATAAGAACCCATTTTCTATTCAGATTCTCTTGCTCTGCTTACTTAAGATAAATAAAATTCCCCTAAAATTTCAGACACAAGCTCAGGACACTCTCAAGGTTTTCCTGTCTAAGCTGAAAAATATTTATTTCACACTAAATTAAAAAGAATCAGGTTTTCTTTCACTCTCAGACACACAACTCCACACAACACGTCTGACTCCCTCAGCATCTCCCTCACAGACAGGAGCTCTGTTCCAGGGAAACACTGCCTCAGCTTGGACACCTGACTCTTTTTAGCCAATTAGGTTACTAGCTTGGAACCTATAGTTTTTTTTTTCTTTTCATAGAACCCTTTTGGAACTGACTAAATCTCCATTTTGATTTTAAGTTTTCCCATAGTAAATAATTGGAAATATAAAATTGTACACCTTTTTGCGCGGAAATAACCACAAATTCCCACCAAAATCAGCAGGTTATTATAGTACTACTGTACCAATATTACATTGGTTTTACATTCCAAAAATATAAATTTTTCAAAGTTGTCCCACCTTTTGCTCAAATGAAATAATTTAAAATATCCCCAAACCACTTGACATTCCTCATAATAATTCTTTTTATCACTTATAAACCCCCTCCAAGGATTTTTCACCAGGATCCACCAGAAGCCTTGCCCAGACCACCCTAGAATTTCCCTAATAAAAAATAATTTTTACCCAAATTTAAACCCCCCCTAACACACCTCAAGAGGTTCTCAAAAACCCATAATGACCATTAAAATATAAATAAAATTAACCCTTGGTATTCCTGAAGCACATAACTAAAACTACATTTTAAAACAAAACTAAAAGCCTTTTCAGGTCACCCAGACCCCTTACCTTGACCTCCAGGTCCTCCTCATCTGGTGACCACCTTTTGTTTGGGTCCCAATGAACTCCCAGTGACCCTGTACGCCAGCAAAGGAGAACCGCGAAACTTGTGGAACTCCAGCTGGACAGGCCCAAAAATTGAGCCTCCGGTTTCACTTTGGGCCTAGTAGCATCCCCAAAGTGTTACTGCACATTTTCTTTAATGCACCATTTTCTTTAATGCGCTGGTCCTGAGAAACATCATTCCTGGGCCGGACACCAATGCCTCTGCTGGCCATCAGGACTAGTCAGAGGGCCGGGAAACGGCATGGAAAGAAGTGGACCACCACTGGATCCCCCTCAGGTTAAAAAAATAATTAACCCCTTAGGGGGGGGGGGGTCACAGTATCTTCCTGTACTAACCCCTGAGCACCTCAAGGTCCTTGTGGATGCCAAATCTTCTACAAAACACAAATTTGTGGAGACAGGGTTCAGATGATGGGTTCTCTTCACCTATAACCCTGCCCTTTTTTCCCTGTGTGCATTAAAATTTAGGCACAGTGCATTATAAAATATGCTTAGGGAGTTGTGCGCGCAAATTCTAATTATTGTCAATCAATGCTCATTATTGCTTGTTAAGTGCTAACAATGCTGATTGCCTTGTTAAGCCAATTAACTTATGCACATTGTTACTGAATAAGCCTGGATTTTGGCGTGGATCTTTAGGCACTATATAGAATCTGGGGGTTAATATGCACAACTGCAAAGTGATGCACATTGGAAAAAATAACCCAAATTATAGCTACATGATTCTAGGTTCCACATTAGGAGTTACCAGAAAAAAGATTCAGGGGCCATTGTGGACAATACATTGAAATCTTCTGCTCAGTTTGTGGCAATGGCCAAAAATGCAAACAGGATATTAGGAATTGCTAGGAAAGAAACAGAGAATAAAACAGAGAATATAATCATGCCTCCGTATCGCTCCATGATGAGACTGTACCTTGAGTATTTTATGCAATTCTGGACACTGCTTCTCAAAAAAGATGTAGTAGAAGTGGAAAAGGTGATTAAGGGGATAATGCCTGTCATAAGAGGGAAGGATAAACATACAGGAATCTTCCTCAGAAGTAAGGGATCCCCAGAAGCTTAGCCGGCGGTAGGAGGCAGGGCTGGTGGTTGGGATGTGGGGATAGTGCTGGGCAGACTTATACGGTCTGTGCCAGAACCGGTGGTGGGAGGCAGGGCTGGTGGTTGGGAGACGGGGATAGTGCTGGGCAGACTTATACGGTCTGTGCCCTGAAAAAAACAGGTACAAATCAAGGTAAGGTATACACAAAAAATGACACGTGAGTTTATCTTGTTGGGCAGACTGGGTGGACCGTGCAGGTCTTTTTCTGCCATCATCGACTATGTTACTATAAGAGGAAAGGTTAAAGACGTTAGGACTGAGAGTATATATGATACAGGTACATAACATCCTAAATGGAGTGGAATGGATAAACACAAATCCATTGTTTATGCTGTCAAAAAGTACAAAGACTAGGGGACACTTCATGAAGTTATATAGTAGGTGCATTTAAAATAAATTGGAGAAAATATTTTTTATCTCAACAATTAGTTAAGCTCTGGGTGGTAACGTACTTGTGGCTGGCAGCAAAGGCAAAGGGCAGTATAAAGTCAAAGGTAAAGCTTTATTGGTGAACAAGTAATCAAAGCAAGACAGTTTGTTCCTGTCACAGACTCACTGCCTCCCTGGACAAAAAAAAAACACATTAAAGTTTATTTCCTTCTCTCTTAACAGTTCTATCAGCTCCAGTTACTCATATATAAATCCAGGCCCGGCTCGAACCATTCTGATTTGCTACACAATAAGTGACAGTATAGTAAAATAAATAAACGATAAATGATAGGACATTCAGGACCTGGGTCTTCTCAGAAAAATGAAGGCACTCATTTACCTTTGCAGTCTTCTGTTCCTTCTCAATCAATCTCTTGGCTTCTACAGGTTGCAAACCTCTGTGCTAGGGCCACTCTTTACTTCCCTGGGACTCCCCCACAGGTACTGCAGCCCAGTCAACACTTTAGGGAGTATTTCTTCACTTGAAGTCTCCCTCCAGGAGACTTCTGCACTCAGGATCTGCACAACTCTTGCCTCAGGGCTTCCCTGATCCACTGCAGCAAAAAAGCAGCCTGCGGCAGTATGAGCACATCTTTTGAGCACGCGCTGGGCCAATTTTTGCCACGTCCTGAAAAAAGGGTCTTTCTTAGGGGGGTCAGAAAATGGACATGTGGCAAAATAAAAAAAAAAAACAGCACGTGTCCATTTTCGGCATGAGATCTTACCACCACCTATTGACTTAAAATTCAGAATTACCATCCGGGGCACGTGGTAGCTGGGTGGCAATGCCGATTTGGCATGCACTGGACACGTGCAGGCCCTTATGCATCTTTGTAAAAGGGCCCCTTAATCACCTCACAGCCTGAGCCCCTGCCCATGACTCAGTCTCTGACATGGCAGGTTAGCGCCACCTGCTGTAAGGTGGCTAAACAGCAACCTCAGTGACGGAGTGTTCTTAGGGACACTTGCTGCTAAACCATTCACTCCCTCATACTCTGGAACTCATTGCTGGAGCAATTGGTAAAAGCTGTTAATTAAGCTGGGTTTAAAATAGGTTTTGAAAAAATTCCTGGTAGAAAAGTCAATTTGCAAGTCAGTTTGCTTGCCTGTGCTTGCTCAGCATAGTCCAGATGTGATTTATATTTGCCTACTTTGTGACTTCTACATATTGTGTACTATATATATTAAGAGCTCCTGACGAAGGCATGCTTGCCGAAACACAGCCGTGTTGGGTCTTTTGATTATACACCTATTGACAGATAAATTGGACTTCCATCATTCAGCTTTGGTTTCCTCATTTTTCGTTTCCTCGGTCCTTTTTGTTGATGTGTTCGTGAGGACTGGAGTTTCTCCTTCTTTTGTCCCTTTGAAAAAATTCCATCAACCATTATGTTTTTAGGTTCTTAATAGAAGCTATAAAGTCTACTGGAGGCCAGACTAACTTACCCCGTCCTCTGAGAAACCAGAATTATATTCAGGGGAGGCTTTGCATCCCCCTCAATTTGGGCTCTTACAATTAACTTTCTCTGTGCTGCAAAACACACTGAATAAATATATGGGGAAATCTGATATTTATTTACATGGGGGGGGGGGAATTCTATACATGGTGCGTGCAGGACGTCAGACTCAGAAATAGAACGAAGGAAGAAGAGGACCTCGACTGGCGGGGGTTGGGGTCCCCCGCCAGCAAAGGTAGGCGCGGTGGGTTGGTGGTAGGAGGGGGTCGAGAGGGTCGTCGGCAGGGGGGTCCAAGGCTAAATCTACGGGGGCCCAGGCCCCCGTGGCCCCACATAGCTATGCCCCTGGTATACATATGTGTGTATACACTTAGGCATGAGTACGTATGCCAGCCATAGAGCTGCTAGAAGCATGTAAACCTTAGTGCGGGTGATATGCATCTAACTTATAGTATTCTATAAGTTACATGTGTAAATGTATGCCTCCACATATGCTCCACCCAGAGCCCACCCATGTGCATGCCCAACTGTAAAACACATACTATAGATGATATGCACATATTTACCGAATGGTGCATAGGTATATACCCATCATTTGCTTGCATATTTGCTCACATACACACATAAATGTTCAGAATGCAAGCATATGTGTGCATAACTGGTATGTAATCATTAGTGCATGCTTTATAGAATTGCCCCCTATTTGTGTTTTGAAAGTCCACACTTCCTGGGATAAGTCAGACTGGCTGATATTTAATACTATTTCACCGGCCAAGAATAGCTCCAGGCCAATTAAATAGCCTTAAACCTTAGCAGCTAGATAGTCCCACTTAAATAGGTCTATCTTTGGCTTCTATAACGTAGCCAGTCAGACAATGAATATCAGCTACGTTTTTAATAGCCAAATAACCCAGAAATTCAATGCCAATTTCCGGTTCACAGCCAACAGCGGGAGTTAGCCAGGCTCCTTCCCACGGTCTCAATATCGGCCACAATATGTTTTATTTTTGACCCAGTCATTTTCTTCTGTTTCTTTGGGTGTCCAACTGAGTCAGAACCAGCTCTGGGATCTTGCACAATGTGTCTTTATTTGCAAATACCAGGGGATCCCCCCACTCCCTATTTGTATACCCCTCTCATCTTTAATTGGTCTAGTCATTTCAAGAACAGTCCTCGGCTAGGCAACATGTACCAGAGGTCACTGCAGAACCCTGTATTCATGTGTCCTAAATCAGCTAGTGGGTGTTGCCTTTGTGTGGTGACACTGCAACATGTCCACTCTCTGCTGACCCTTGTGTTGACACTGCAACATGTCCACTCTCTGCTGACCCAGGGAGCAGGAGACATGAGCAGGGAATTGAATCCAAGTCACCCACTTCACTACTGGGCTGACCCAGCCCCTCTGTTTTCTTGTGATTATTTATTTATTTATTGCTATTAGCATGATATATACTTTGAATTTGTAGGGCAAAAACCTAAGAAAATAAATGACTAATGCATGCTGGAAGCTCATGTGAACTTCTGTAGATTTTCAAAGCAAAAACAAAATCTTCCTATTTGCAGACACTTGTCTGGATTAATGCTCTTTGGTACTTTGCATTGTTTTATTTCTTCCAAATTGTGTGGCTGTGCCAATGTTAACAGATGCCAAGGTTTTAGAAGTCTGAAAGGTTTTAGTTTACGGTGACATTTTTCACATAGTTTCTGCTTATTACTGATCCTGAATGTGCGTAATATTATAAGTTGTTAGCCAAGACAGATAGAAGTAGGATAGACTGCAAGACCAGGCCTGAAATCTATGCCCACTGTGCCAAGCTCTGGTGTTAAGCATGACTTGTGGTACAAGAAGGCTAATAGCAGATTAAAGTTGACAAACACTATAACATACCTCAAAGATAGGTGTGTGCATGTGTGTATTTGTGTTTGTACATGTGCGTATGTGTATAGGGATTGTGGGGGGCTCAGATCTACAGTAGTCAGCTAAGTCTTTGGATTCAGTTTAATGAGAAAGATTTGATGACATTCAGAAAAGGAGTTAAAACCATCTGGGTGGATATTCAAAGTGATTTAACCAGCCAGAAATAGCTCCTGGCCAATTAAATCACCTGTTTGCTGCTAACCACTCATTTTCTGCAGCACTTAACCTGTTAGTTCCACTGAAAATAACTAGTTAAGAACATAAGAGTAGCCATACTGGGTCAGACCAATGGTCCATCTAGCCCGGAATCCAGTTTTCCAAACGGTGGCCAAGTCAGGTCACAAGTACCTGGCAGAAACCCAAATCATGGCAACACTCCATAATACTAATCCCAGGGCAAGCAGTTGCTTCCCATGTCTGTCTCAATAGCAGACTACAGACTTTTCCTCCAGGAATTTGTCCAAACCTTTTTAAAACCCAGATACACTAACTGCTGTTACCACATCCTCCGGCAAAGTGTTCCAGAGCTTAACTATTCATTGAGTGAAAAAATATTGCCTCCTATTTGTTTTAAAAGTATTTCCATGTAACTTCCTCTAGTGTTCCCTAGTCTTTGTACTTTTGGATCGAATAAAAAAATCGATTTACTTCTACTCGTTCTACACCACTCAGGATTTTGTAGACCTCAATCATATCTCCCCTCATCCGTCTCTTTTCCAAGCTGAAGAGCCCTAACCTCTTTAGCCTTTCCTCATATGCGTGGAGTTCCATCCCCTTTATCATTTCGGTCGCTCTTCTTTAAACCTTTTCTAATTCTGCTATATCTTATTTAAGATACGGCGACCAGAACTGAGCGCAATACTCAAGGTGTGGACACACCATGGAGCGATACAAAGGCATTATAGTATTTTCTGTCACCATCCCTTTCCTAATAATTCCTAGCATCCTGTTTGCTTTTTTGGCCACCGCCGCACACTGAGCAGAAAATTTCAGCATATTATCTACAACGACACCCAGATCTTTTCTTGAGTGCTGACCCCTGTTATGGACCCGCATCAGTTAACTATTATTTGGATTATTCTTTCCAATGAGCATCACTTGCATTTGTCCACATTAAATTTCATCTGCCATTTGGATGCCCAGTCTTCCAATTTCCTAAGGTCTTCTTGCAATATTTCACAGTCCGCACGTGTTTTAACAACCTTGAATAGTTTTGTATCATCTGCAAATTTAATCACCTCACTCGTCATTCCGATTTCCATATCATTTATAAGTATGCTAAATAGCACTGGTCCCAATACAGAAATCCCTGCAGCATTCTACTGTTCACCCTCCTCCATTGAGAGAAATGACCATTTAACCATGTTTTCTGCACAAAAGGTGTTTCATGGAAGTCCTATTATTAGGTTTAAGTTTGCTGTTCTCAAGCTTATTTCAATTTATTGCATTTCTGTTTATATTTCTTCATTTTTACTATTGTTATGTTATTAACACAATTGTAAGTTTTATGTTAAACTGAACCTGCTGTACACTGCCTTGGGTGAATCTCTTCATAAAGGTGATTAATAAATTCCAATAAATAAATATTCAAGAATCTGGAGAAAACCATATTGGGTCATACCTACTATTATGGGATACTTCGGTGGAATTACACTAAAGCAAGACAAATTTGTACAAAATCTTTAAATTTTGGGATTTGACAAGAGCGGACTTACAAAACACAGTTTTGATAGGTTCAAGCTATATTTTACAGTGATACCAGGATAATTCATAAGCTTCAGAGTGAAGTTTGAATTCTACAATGATGCCAGACAAATTTTCAGACAAACATTAGTGGTTGTACTATGTATTATGATGATGACAATAATAATAATAATAATAATAATAAAATGAATACATACTGTATACACATAGAATTACCCAGAACCTGTAGAGTAGATTTAAGTGTAAACACATGTAGCAGGACTCTATGATGTGTCTTTTACTTTCAGAGGAACATTCTGGGTCCCTTCTTCAGAAACAACCCTGCTTGTTTTGCAAAGTCATGGAGGATAGGCCTGCTAAATTAGGACAGCTTGACCCTTAGAAATAGTACCGCAATACTACCACTAGATGATGTGATGCCGTTTTGAATCCATGAACATAATGGAGTAGCAGGGACTGGGGATTGTTCTTGCCCACTCACTAGACACCAGGGAAAGCTCTGCTAGATGCTGGGAAGGAAGTTGAGAGGTTTGAAGTCCATGTCAGGAGGCCAGAGGTGAAAGAACATGCATGGATGGGGTATCTGGGGAGTTGGGGGTGAGGTTGTGTCAGGTTTTACCTCAATGTGCCCCTTATAGAGCAGCAGGCGTGATGGGGCCTACTGTCTGTGTTACTGTAGCCAGCAATGTGCACATGGATGCAGATTTTCAAACAAAAACAAACTTGTTTTTCCGCTTTGAAAATTAGCAGATGTAAAATATGAAGACAACATAGGTAAATTTGTGCCTCTATAAAATAGAGGCCTGATATTCAACTGAAGATGGTGAGCATTTTGCTCATTGGCAAAACAGCTATTCCCAGATATTCAAAGCTGGGCCCTGTCCAGGCTTCAGCTTTGAATATCCAGCTATTTTTTTAGCTGGCTAACACATGGAGGGGAATAATAGAACGGCGCCGGCAAAATAGATTGCTGGCAATCTATTTTGGCGGTGCCGCAAACAGTTGGCCGAACCGTATTATCGAAAAAGATGGCCAGCCATCTTTTCTTTCGATAATACAGTTTGGCCTGGCCAAATGCCAGAGTTCGCCGGGTTTGAGATGGCCGGTTTTGTTTTTTTTAGCGATAATGGAAAAAAATGCCGGCGATCTCAAACCCGGCGAAATCCAAGGCATTTGGTCGTGGGAGGAGCCAGCATTTGTAGTGCATTAGTCCCCCTGACATGCCAGGACACCAACCAGGCACCCTAGGGGGCACTTTTAACAATTTTTAAAAAATATACAAATACCTCCCAGGTGCATAGCTCCCTTACCTTGGGTGCTGAGCCCCCAAAATCCCCCCCAAACCCACTCCCCACAACTCTACACCACTACCATAGTCCTTATGGGTGAAGGGGGGCACCTACATGTGGGTACAGTGCGTTTTGGGGGGGTTTGGGGGGCTCAACAATTACCAACACAAGTGTAACAGGTAGGGGGGGAGAAGGGCCTGGATCTGCCTGCCTGAAGTGCACTGCAACCAACAAAAACTGTTCCAGGGACATGCATACTGCTATCAGGGAGCTGGGTATGACATTTGAGGCTGGCATACAGGCTGGCAAAAAATGTTTTTATTTTTTTAGTGTGGGAGGGGGTTGGTGACCACTGGGGGAGTACGGGGAGGTCATCCTCCATTCCCTCCGGTGGTCACTGGTCAGTTGGGGCACCTTTATGAGGCTTGATCGTGAAAATAAAAAGACCAAGTAAACCCGGCGAAATACTGATTAACGCCGCTTTTTTTTCCATTATCCGTGAAAGATGGCCATCTGGTAGCCACGCCCATGCCCGCCTTCGCTATGCCGCTGACACGCCCCCTTGAACTTTCGCTGGCTCGGCGATGGGAAAGCGGCGATGGTGTCAAAAAAGCAGCTTTCGATTATACCGATTTCGCTGCTTTTGAGAGATTGCCAGCCATCTCCAGATTTATGTCGGAAGATGGCCGGCGATCACTTTCGAAAATAAGCCCGATAGCCACTTAAGTCAATGTTCAGAAGTTAAGCGGCTATGGAATAGTGCATAAAAATAGGACAGACTTTTGGGGTCCCATTTATGCACTAAACCTGGCTGCTTAAGGGCTGAATATTAGCACTTAAGCGGCCAAGTGCTGAATCCACCCCTGGAATGCCCCTAACATAGCCAATTTTCAGCTAGGTACTGTGAATTTTCAGCAGCATGTAGGGATCGTTATACTAATTGGCGGTAAGCCCGCTCGCTATACAGGAAGTACCGCCAGGCTACCGCAGCAGCCTGGCAGTACTTACCACCCCTAGCGTGCCATCATTTAGGGCCCTACAAAAATGTATTTATTTTTGTAGTGCCGGAGTATACCCAGTGGTAATCAGGCAGTGCGGTAAGACAAGCCTTATTGATTCCCACTGCAGCTCCTTGTGACACTGGGCAAGTCACTTAACCCTCCATTGCCCCTGGTACAAAATAAGTACCTGAATATATATAAACCGCTTTGAATGTAGTTGCAAAAACCTCAGAAAGGCTGTATATCAAGTCCCATTTCCCTTTCCCTATTTGAGATTCTACATGGAATGTTGCTATTATTGGAGATTCTAGGTAGAATGTTGCTACTATTGAGATTCTGTTGCTACTATTTGAGATTCTACATGGAATGTTGCTATTACACTAGCAACATTCCATGTAGAAGCCTGCCCTTGCAGATCAGCAATGCGGCCACGCAGGCTTCTGTTTCTGTGAGTCTGACATCCTGCACGTAGTAAAAGGACCCCTGTGTTTTTAAAAATTTGGTTGGTACCAGAGCTAAGAAGTTTGATCTCTGTGGATAATTTCTGTACAGTTTTACAGAGTTATGTGTTGCCTCATTTTGATTACTACAATGCTCTTTTGTGTGGCCTACCTTAGATGAGCCTGAGAGCCTTGTAGGTCTACCACCCCTCTGATTGTGGGTTTTGGTAGAATGAATCGTGAAACACCACATTTGATGTCATGAGCGGATTAGAGCGGACAGGCGTTTTGTTTACACTTTCAGCCAACAAGAAAACCAGGGGACACAAGATGAAGCTAGAATATGGTAGATTTAAAACAAATAGGAGAAAGTTTTTCTTTATTCAGCGTGTAGTGAGACTCTGGAACTCATTGCCAGAGAATGTAGTGACAGCAGCTGGCCTTATGGAATTTAAAGGGGGTTTGGACAGATTCCTGAGGGAAAAGTCCATTGAACATTATTAATATTTTTTTTTTTTTTTTGGGGGGGGGGGGGTTATTAAAGCCTGGATTGGTCGCTGTCAGAGACAGGATGCTGGGCTTGATGGACCCTTGGTCTTTTCCCAGTATGGCAGTGCTTATGTGGCATATCCAGTTTAAGATCTTAATGTTGGTGTTTAAGGCACTCAGTGAGGATTTTTATTACATTTGTAATCCACGCTTTCCCACTCATGGCAGGCTCAATGTGGCTTACATGGGGCAATGGAGGGTTAAGTGACTTGTGCTGCCTGTGCCTGAAGTGGGAATCAAACTCAGTTCCCCAGGACCAAAGTCCACCACCCTAACCACTAGGCCACTCCTCCACTCTAAAAACATTGTGTGCTCCAGGTGAGGCTCGAACTCACAACCTCGGCATTGCTTTGCTGTGTACTGCTGTATAAGTACCACACGCTAACCGATTGCGCCACTGGAGCCCTTGGTGCTTGCTCATAGTTGTTCCATCGGTGCTTGTTCAAAGTTTGCAGGCTTATTGTCCTGTGTGGATCCAACAATCCCAGGGTCAGAGTCTGTTGGACGTTCCTTCAGTTTGTTGGGTTTGTTTGGAGGAAGTTCGTTTCCTTGCCTTTTCTGTGATAGGACTTCAGCTATGGAATTCTCTTCCTCTTGATTTGTATCAAGTTTCTTCTTGTCTTTCTTTAAGAAGCAATTGAACACATATTTGTTTTGTAAACCATTTTCTTGAGGGGTAATTCAGTTGTGGGAGACTGTAGTTGTGTTACTTGTTTTAAGTTGCAATATGAATATATTTTAGAATTTGTTAGTCATTAATTTTATGAATGTTTTATTGTACTCCACTCAGATATTTTTGATGTGTGGATTATAAATTTATTAAATAAATGTGTGAATGAATGGTGTCTAGGTAGATGACATGAAAGGATGGGACAGCCAATAAATTTAACTGAGATGATCTTAATGTTCTTGAAGGAGCATAATTGATCAACAAATGTGAGCAGTACAAGATTGCCTAGAGTAGTGTACTTTATGTATGAGTATGAGTATCTTACATGTAATTCTATGTTGAACAGGTAACCAATCTTCTTCTCACAGAAGAGTGGTGACCTGATCAACATTTTTTGAACCTGACAAAAGTTTCAAGCATATTTTTTTATAATTTGTAGTCTCCAAACATCTGAAAGTCTTATTTGATTTAGAAGAGAATTACAGTAGTCTAAGTGACTAATAATAAGTGAATGGATTATAATTCTAAGGGCATTTTTAATGAGTAAGTTTGTTACTGAATAAACCATCCATAATTTGCATCTATTGGCATTGACTTCTCAGTGGTTTACAATTAAAACTGTACAAAATAGTATAGAGCAGAAAAAGAAATCGTCACCAGAGGAGGTGGTCTAAGGAAGGAGGAGACACAGACATATTCAACAAATCAATTTTATTGAGATAAACCCAACTTGGCCAAGTTTCAACTAACAGCCTGTATCAGGGGTCTAAAAACACATATATAGAAACCTTAGCAAAAAATATTTCAATAAGACAAACAATAAACAACAACAAGTATATAAAAAGTATATATGGAAATATAACAATTCTGTTTACCATCTGATTCTCAATAAAACAAATGTCAGACAATTATCAAGCAATAATTTGTCACTCCTGAAAATAAGCATAGAAAAGATTTACCATTTAATATAAGAATAAATAAAGTTGGACATTTAGAAGTATGGATAATTATTAAAAAAGAACTTCCATATACATAATTATCTCAATCCAACAGCACATTTTACAAATCTACATATATTTTGTGGAATAATTTTACATAAACAATTAGTGAAAGTGGAGATAATAACTTATAAATAAAAATAGTAAAACAAAAATGTGAAAATAGTAAAAAAAAAAAAAAATCCATTCAGGAGTTTGCAACCAAAGCATGCTATAAACACATCACATGCTCCTTCTTTTTGCCTTGTCAAATTATTTAAAAGCACATTAAAAACCTTATGAGTTTAATCTTCTGGGACACCAACATATTCACATTCCCCTTCGTAGTTAAAACCAATGGTTTATCCTATAAACCCCCCACAGAGCTTGTCATTTTAACATTTTGAATTGGCTGTGTCAGCATAACCGCACTGGCAGCCACTAGCGTGGCTTTATAAAGGGGGGGAGGAGGGGTGATACTGATGCAGGAGCCCAAGCTATGAAAAAAGCAGCTTCATGGTGGTGAGCTCAAGAATTGCCACTGGAAGATTCAAATAGAAGAAAAAAATAGCCAATACAATGGAGTTGGGGAGCAATACTTTTTTTTTTTAAAGGAAGTGCAAAAGTGGCTTTGTCTGACTCAAGGGTGAACAGAAGAAATATGTAGAGGTTGAGGATCATAATGCAGAATCGCTTAACAAATATTTCTGGTCTGTGTTGACAGATGAAGGGCCAAGAGTAGGTTCTCAGAAAACAAACACAAATAGGAATGGAACTGAGTTAGACCTTGAATGGTGTTCAGAAGACTGTGCTTGTGAAGAGCCAGATAAACTAAAAGACAAGAGAATGGATCCAAACATGTTATATCCAAAGGTATTAAAGTAATGCAAGGGAACTCTGGTGCCTCCACTGTCAGACTTTTTCAGTGCTTCTTTAGAATTGGGAGTGGTCCTGGATGACTGGTGGCACAAGGGTGCACTTACGTACCCACTTGGAATACAGGGAAGATCTGGTGCCTCCACTGTCGGAACTTTTCAGTGTTTCTTTAGAGTTAGGAGTGGTCCTGGATGACTGGTGTCACAAGGGTGCACTCACACACCCACTTGGGGCTCTCAAATCTGCCACTGCGCTTCCCGCTGACTCAAGTGGCGAGGACTGCTCCAATCTCTGAGGATGCACTAGCATAGCTCCTGGCTCCACAACCCTGAGACAAACACTGAGCCAAGCAGCTTAGATGCTTTATAGTTTGATTACTTTTAAATAAACAAACTAGGCAAAAACGTCCTGTTCACATTGCTCATACAGGGTCAGCTGCTCCACAAAGTTCCACAATTAGCATGCTGTCCTTTATGCCTTTCCTGCAACCCTCTTTCACAGTAACACTTCTTTGAGGTTGCTACCCTAGTCAGTTCTAACACCTGATCTGTGCCAGGTTTTACTGTTTATCATGCAAGCATACTAACACTGGCCTTAATCACCCTACTAGTATGGGGCCTTCTTTTCCAGTCTTTCTAGCAGCTAGGGATCTCTTCTTCCATGGATATCTGCTCGCTAGCTGAGTTATTTAACAGTATGCTCCCATTACAGATCTATAACATTCTATTGTGCTCCCTACTTTCATTTGGAGCAAGCAGGAGCTCCAACCCTTAGCCCAAATGGCTTTTCCTTCTCCTGTGGGCTCCACTTCTAGCTTACACAACTCCTCAGTTATCTGGGACTTCTTCCAGTTAGGGTTACCATATTTTGTCCCCCCAAAAGATTTAAGTGTCATTGTAAACAATACACTGATATCTTCTGCCCAGTGTGCGCCGGTGGCCAAAAAAGCAAACAGGATGGTGGGAATTATTAGGAAAGGGATGCAAAATAAGACCAAGGATATTATATTGTCTCTATATTGACCCATGGTGCAACCTCACTTGAGTATTGTGTTCAATTCTGGTCGTCGTATCTCAAAAAAGACGGATAGTGGAATTAGAAAAGGTTCAAAGAAGTGCGACCAAAATGATAAAGTGGATGGAACTCCTCACATATGAGGAAAAGCTAAAGAGGTTAGGCCTCTTCAGCTTGGAAAAGAGAGAGCTGAGGGGGGATATGATTGAAGTCTACAAAATCCTGCATGGAGTAGAATAGGTAAAAATAAATCGATTTTTTACTCTTTCCAAAAATACAAAGACCAGAAGACACTTGGTAAAATTACATGAAAATACTTTTAAAGCAAATAAGAGGAAATAAAATTTAAAGCAAATAAGAGAATGGGTGGGCCAGGGCCTATCCAGGCCCACCCGTAGCTACCCCCTGCCAGAAGGCAAGCTGTAAACAATCACTGTGATTTCAACCAGAATGTAAATTGTAAGCCACTTTGAACCAACAAGAATGTATAAATAAATAAATGCATAAATTACCACTGTTACCACATAGTTCCAGAGCATTTTTTTCCATTATCGCTAAAAAACAAAACCGGCCATCTCAAACCCGACTAACTCTGGCATTTGGCTGGGCCAAACTGTATTATCGAAAGAAAAGATGGCCGGCCATCTTTTTCGATAATACGGTTCGGCCAACTGTTTGCGGCACCGCCAAAATATATTGCTGGCAATCTATTTCGCCGTCGCTGTTCGATTATTCCCCTCCATGTGTTAGCCAGCTAAAACAATAGCTGGATAATCAAAGCTGAAGCCTGGACAGGGCCCAGCTTTGAATATCTGGGAATAACTTTTGCCAATGAGCAAAATGCTCACCATCTTCAGTTGAATATCAGGCCTCTATTTTATAGAGGCACAAATTTACCTATGTTGTCTTCATATTTTACATCTGCTAATTTTCAAAGCGGAAAAACAAGTTTGTTTTTGTTTGAAAATCTGCATCCATGTGCACATTGCTGGCTACAGTAACACAGACAGTAGGCCCCATCACGCCTGCTGCTCTATAAGGGGCACATTGAGGTAATACCTGACACAACCTCACCCCCAACTCCCCAGATACCCCATCCATGCATGTCCTTTCACCTCTGGCCTCCTGACATGGACTTCAAACCTCTCAACTTCCTTCCCAGCATCTAGCAGAGCTTTGGTGTCTAGTGAGTGGGCAGGAACAATCCCTAGTCCCTTCTACTCCATTATGTTCATGGATTCAAAATGGCATCACATCATCTAGTGGCATTTGTTTACACTTTCAACCAACAACAAAACCAGGGGACACAAGATGAAGCTAGAATATGGTAGATTTAAAACAAATAGGAGAAAGTTTTTCTTTACTCAGCGTGTAGTTAGACTCTGGAACTCGTTGCCGGAGAATGTAGTGACAGCAGCAGGCCTTAAGGAATTTAAAGGGGGTTAGGACAGATTCTTGAGGGAAAAGTCCATTGAACATTATTCTTTTTTTTTTTTTTTTGGGGGGGGGGGGGGTTGCCGGGTTTATTGAAGCCTGGATTGGTTGCTGTCAGAGACAGGATGCTGGGCTTGATGGACCCTTGGTCTTTTCCCAGTATGGCAGTGCTTATGTGGTGTATCTAGTTTAAGATCTTAATGTTGGTGTTTAAGGCACTCAGTGAGGATTTTTATTTGTATTACATTTGTAACCCATGCTTTCCCACTCATGGCAGGCTCAATGTGGCTTACATGGGGCAATGGAGGGTTAAGTGACTTGCCCAGAGTGACAAGGAGCTGCCTGTGCCTGAAGTGGGAATCAAACTCAGTTCCCCAGGACCAAAGTCCACCACCCTAACCACTAGGCCACTCCTCCAATCTAAAAACATCTTGTGCTCCAGGTGAGGCTCGAACTCACAACCTCGGCATTGCTTTGCTGTGTACTGCTGTATAAGTACCACGCGCTAACCGATTGCGCCACTGGAGCCCTTGGTGTTTGTTCATAGTTGTTCCATTGGTGCTTGTTCAAAGTTTGCAGGCTTATTGTCCTGTGTGGACCCAACAATCCCAGGGTCAGAGTCTGTTGGACGTTCCTTCAGTTTGTTGGGTTTGTTTGGAGGAGGTTCGTTTCTTTGCCTTTTCTGTGATAGGACCTCAGCTATGGAATTCTCTTCCTCTTGATTTGTATCAAGTTTCTTCTTGTCTTTCTTTAAGAAGCAATTGAAGACATATTTGTTTTGTAAACCATTTTCTTGAGGGGGAATCCAGTTGTGGGAGACTGTAGTTGGGTTACTTGTTTTAAGTTGCAATATGTATATATTTTAGAATTTGTTAGTCATTAATTTTATGAATGTTTTATTGTACTCCACTCAGATATTTTTGATGTGTGGATTATAAATTTATTAAATAAATAAATGTGTGAATGAATGGTGTCTAGGTAGATGACATGAAAGGATGGGACAGCCAATAAATTTAACTGAGATGATCTTAATGTTCTTGAAGGAGCATAATTGATCAACAAATGTGAGCAGTACAAAGATTGCCTAGAGTAGTGTACTTTATGTATGAGTATGAGTATCTTACATGTAATTCTATGTTGAACAGGTAACCAATCTTCTTCTCACAGAAGAGTGGTGACCTGATCAACATTTTTTGAACCTGACAAAAGTTTCAAGCATATTTTTTTATAATTTGTAGTCTCCAAACATCTGAAAGTCTTATTTGATTTAGAAGAGAATTACAGTAGTCTAAGTGACTAATAATAAGTGAATGGATTATAATTCTAAGGGCATTTTTAATGAGTAAGTTTGTTACTGAATAAACCATCCATAATTTGCATCTATTGGCATTGACTTCTCAGTGGTTTACAATTAAAACTGTACAAAATAGTATAGAGCAGAAAAAGAAATTGTCACCAGAGGAGGTGGTCTAAGGAAGGAGGAGACACAGACATATTCAACAAATCAATTTTATTGAGATAAAACCCAACTTGGCCAAGTTTCAACTAACAGCCTGTATCAGGGGTCTAAAAACACATATATAGAAACCTTAGCAAAAAAATATTTCAATAAGACAAACAATAAACAACAACAAGTATAAAAAGTATGTATTTATTTATTTATTTATTGCATTTGTATCTCACATTTTCCCACCTTTTTGCGGGCTCAGTGTGGCTTACAATACAATATGAATGATGGAAATACAATTTGTTACAACTTAGTTATGGATTACATTGTGAAGAGTTATGTGAGACAATCAAAGTGTTGTTAAGGAATATAAACACTGGAACAAAACCTTGAAACATTAGAAGGAGATAGCGGGAAGCTAAAAGGGCATTATGTATGGTATACATATTTCTGTGAGTCAAGGTATGAGTGAGGTGAGATTACAGGGGATGAGAGTTCAGAAGTGGATGTATTGATGCATTAGTGAACAGTGAGTGTGGACTTTATGTGTTTTGGAAATATAACAATTCTGTTTACCATCTGATTCTCAATAAAACAAATGTCAGACAATTATCAAGCAATAAGTTGTCACTCCTGAAAATAAGCATAGATAAGATTTACCATTTAATATAAGAATAAATAAAGTTGGACATTTAGAAGTATGGATAATTATTAAAAAAGAACTTCCATATACATAATTATCTCAATCCAACAGCACATTTTACAAATCTACATATATTTTGTGGAATAATTTTACATAAACAATTAGTGAAAGTGGAGATAATAACTTATAAATAAAAATAGTAAAACAAAAATGTGAAAATAGTAAAAAAAAAAAAAAATCCATTCAGGAGTTTGCAACCAAAGCATGCTATAAACACATCACATGCTCCTTCTTTTTGCCTTGTCAAATTATTTAAAAGCACATTAAAAACCTTATGAGTTTAATCTTCTGGGACACCAACATATTCACATTCCCCTTCGTAGTTAAAACCAATGGTTTATCCTATAAACCCCCCACAGAGCTTGTCATTTTAACATTTTGAATTGGCTGTGTCAGCATAACCGCACTGGCAGCCACTAGCGTGGCTTTATAAAGGGGGGAGGAGGGGTGATACTGATGCAGGAGCCCAAGCTATGAAAAAAGCAGCTTCATGGTGGTGAGCTCAAGAATTGCCACTGGAAGATTCAAATAGAAGAAAAAAATAGCCAATACAATGGAGTTGGGGAGCAATACTTTTTTTTTTTTTTAAAGGAAGTGCAAAAGTGGCTTTGTCTGACTCAAGGGTGAACAGAAGAAATATGTAGAGGTTGAGGATCATAATGCAGAATCGCTTAACAAATATTTCTGGTCTGTGTTGACAGATGAAGGGCCAAGAGTAGGTTCTCAGAAAACAAACACAAATAGGAATGGAACTGAGTTAGACCTTGAATGGTGTTCAGAAGACTGTGCTTGTGAAGAGCCAGATAAACTAAAAGACAAGAGAATGGATCCAAACATGTTATATCCAAAGGTATTAAAGTAATGCAAGGGAACTCTGGTGCCTCCACTGTCAGACTTTTTCAGTGCTTCTTTAGAATTGGGAGTGGTCCTGGATGACTGGTGGCACAAGGGTGCACTTACGTACCCACTTGGAATACAGGGAAGATCTGGTGCCTCCACTGTCGGAACTTTTCAGTGTTTCTTCAGAGTTAGGAGTGGTCCTGGATGACTGGTGTCACAAGGGTGCACTCACACACCCACTTGGGGCTCTCAAATCTGCCACTGCGCTTCCCGCTGACTCAAGTGGCGAGGACTGCTCCAATCTCTGAGGATGCACTAGCATAGCTCCTGGCTCCACAACCCTGAGACAAACACTGAGCCAAGCAGCTTAGATGCTTTATAGTTTGATTACTTTTAAATAAACAAACTAGGCAAAAACGTCCTGTTCACATTGCTCATACAGGGTCAGCTGCTCCACAAAGTTCCACAATTAGCATGCTGTCCTTTATGCCTTTCCTGCAACCCTCTTTCACAGTAACACTTCTTTGAGGTTGCTACCCTAGTCAGTCCTAACACCTGATCTGTGCCAGGTTTTACTGTTTATCATGCAAGCATACTAACACTGGCCTTAATCACCCTACTAGTATGGGGCCTTCTTTTCCAGTCTTTCTAGCAGCTAGGGGTCTCTTCTTCCATGGATATCTGCTCGCTAGCTGAGTTATTTAACAGTATGCTCCCATTACAGATCTATAACATTCTATTGTGCTCCCTACTTTCATTTGGAGCAAGCAGGAGCTCCAACCCTTAGCCCAAATGGCTTTTCCTTCTCCTGTGGGCTCCACTTCTAGCTTACACAACTCCTCAGTTATCTGGGACTTCTTCCAGTTAGGGTTACCATATTTTGTCCCCCCAAAAGATTTAAGTGTCATTGTAAACAATACACTGATATCTTCTGCCCAGTGTGCGCCGGTGGCCAAAAAAGCAAACAGGATGGTGGGAATTATTAGGAAAGGGATGCAAAATAAGACCAAGGATATTATATTGTCTCTATATTGACCCATGGTGCAACCTCACTTGAGTATTGTGTTCAATTCTGGTCGTCGTATCTCAAAAAAGACGGATAGTGGAATTAGAAAAGGTTCAAAGAAGTGCGACCAAAATGATAAAGTGGATGGAACTCCTCACATATGAGGAAAAGCTAAAGAGGTTAGGCCTCTTCAGCTTGGAAAAGAGAGAGCTGAGGGGGGATATGATTGAAGTCTACAAAATCCTGCATGGAGTAGAATAGGTAAAAATAAATCGATTTTTTACTCTTTCCAAAAATACAAAGACCAGAAGACACTTGGTAAAATTACATGAAAATACTTTTAAAGCAAATAAGAGGAAATAAAATTTAAAGCAAATAAGAGAATGGGTGGGCCAGGGCATTGCTCATACAGGGTCAGCTGCTCCACAAAGTTCCCATTACAGATCCATAACATTCTTCTGTGCTCCCTACCAGTGGCGTAGCCAGACCCGACATTTTGGGTGGGCCCAGAGCTAATATGGGTGGGCACTGTGTATATAGGTATGAGTAGTGTTTCTTGGGATACTACAAAATTATGCTTTAGAATGCACTTGATGATGGATTTCTAAGTAGTGTACCCAACAGCTGCACTGCAGAGTCCACCTGAACCCAGAAACCCACCTACATAAAATTTAAAACTTTTTAAATTTTAACCTGGGCACTGCAAACCATCCCCACCCAAAAAAACCACCATCTGTTTAAAATTTAACCTGAACACTATTAAAATTTATTGTTGGTGGGTTTCTAGGTGGGGGTGGGCTCTTCACTGCCTAGGACAAAAGTATATTCTTTGCCCTAGGCAATGAAAAGTTCACCCTCCACCCAGAAGCCCACCAGCAGCCAGCATTCATTTTGATTACATGTTGTACATGTTAAAATTAAAAACCATTTATTTTACGTGGGCAGCTGCTTGTAGATGGTGCGGGGGGTGGGGGTGGGGGAAATTGATCAATATCAAAAGGTTGATTGTAACTTGATACAGCGAGGGCACCTGGGATCTGGCACAGTGGAGGAGCCGCGACACAGCCGGCAGCCTTTCCCATGCAGCACTGCAAGGAGCAACAATGCTAAGCAGCTTACAAAATGGAAGTTAGCGAGGCGAGCATGGACGTAGTTTGACTGTTTCATTCTTTACAAGATCTCCAGTCCATCTCCTACTTTTTCTCTCCCTTCCTGTCTTCTTCACTTTTTCTCCTATATCCATCTCTAACTTTGATCTTTTCCCTTCAGCTTTCCTTCATTTATTTTTTTCTCTCTCTCAGTCTGCTCAGACTTCATTTGTAGTATTCAATCTCCTTTATTCAACCACATCTACCTACAGCTTTTCATGTCCCTCACTCCAATCATCCCATTCTTCATCCTGTTATTCTTGTTTCTTTTTGTTGCTAACTCTCCCCTCTTCCAGCACCCTCTCTTTCTATTTTCACTCCTCTTTTCTCTTCCCTTCCTCCTATCATTCATTCATGGTCCAGTGTCTCTCCCCCTTTCCCCAAATCCAGTCTCCCTTCTTCCCTCCTACCAGCTAATCCACATCTAACAATCCCTTCTCCCCCCCCCCAAATCCAGCACCTCTTCCTCTCTGTCCATCACCCCCCCCCCCCCAAATATACAGCACAGCAGGACCTGCACCTCTCTCCCTCCATCCTGTAGATCCTCCTCCTGCCCTCCATTCACCCCTACCCACATGGTTCCATCACCTCTCTCCTCCCAAAGGTCCAGCAGAACAGTGCCTCCATCTTTCTCCTTTTCTCACCCCTCCCCCCATCCCAGTTCCAGCGTTTCTCCCTTTTCCTTCCTCCTCACAGTCCGATTTTCCCTTGCACTTGCGTTGATCGCTGCCGGTAGTGGCACTGCAGCCAGCAATAACAGCAGTCTGCCTCGGAGCCTCGGCCTTCCCTGCTACACGTCCCGCCTCCTCTGGTACAACTTCCTGTTCCGCATAGGCGGGACGTGTTTCAGGGAAGGCAGAGGCTCCAAGGCAGACTGTTGTAATCGCTGCAGCGCCGACACAACAGCCCCTGGTACCGAAGTTGCAGCGGTGAACGGGCGGCCGACAGTAGTAAAAGCATTAAGCAGCCAGGTTCAACTCCGTCCTTCACTTCATTGCCCTCTCTGCGTCCCGCCTTCCTGTAATGTCATTTCCTTTCGGGCGGGTGGGACGCTGAGAGGGCAGGGAAGTGAAGGACGGAGTTGAACCTGGCTGCTTACTGCTTTTACTACTGGAATGGCGCCCCGCCCGCCAGTTCACCGCTGCGGGTCGTCGTCATCGTTTGGGGGGGGCAATGCCCCCTCGCCTCGCCCAGTCTACATCCATGGAGGCGAGGGAGTAGCGGCACTAACATGCAGCCCTTAATAGCATACCGAGACATCCGCATTCAGGACCCGACCCGCACTAAAAATAAGAACATTTTAGGAGGAAGAGGACCGCCTGGGAGAGCTGCCGGCTGCCTAAAAGCAGATGGGAGGTGGCTGAGCTGCAGAAGAAAGGCTGTGCACTTTGGTGCCTAAATTGGGTGGGCCCGAGTGGAGATTGGGTGGGCCTGGGCCCACCCAGGCCACCTGTAGCTACGCCCCTGCTCCCTACTTTCATTTGGAGCAAGCAGGAGCTCCAACCCTTAGCCCAAATGGCTTTTCCCTTCTCCTATGGGCTCCACTCCTAGCTTACACACCTCCTCAGTGACCTGGGACTCCTTCCAGTTAGGGTTACCATATTTTGTCCCCCCAAAAGATTTAAGTGTCATTGTAAACAATACACTGATATCTTCTGCCCAGTGTGCGCCGGCGGCCAAAAAAGCAAACAGGATGGTGGGAATTATTAGGAAAGGAATACAAAATAAGACCAAGGATATTATATTGTCTCTATATTGATCCATGGTGCAACCTCACTTGAGTATTGTGTTCAATTCTGGTCGCCGTATCTCAAAAAAGATGGATAGTGGAATTAGAAAAGGTTCAAAGGAGTGCGACCAAAATGATAAAGTGGATGGAACTCCTCACATATGAGGAAAGGCTAAAGAGGTTAGGCCTCTTCAGCTTGGAAAAGAGAGAGCTGAGGGGAGATATGATTGAAGTCTACAAACTCCTGCATGGAGTAGAATAGGTAAAAATGAATCGATTTTTTACTCTTTCCAAAAATACAAAGACCAGAAGATACTTGATAAAATTACATGAAAATACTTTTAAAGCAAATAAGAGGAAATATTTTTCACTCAAAGAATAGTTAAGCTCTGGAACTACAGTGGGGGAAATAAGTATTTGATCCCTTGCTGATTTTGTAAGTTTGCCCACTGACAAAGACATGAGCAGCCCATAATTGAAGGGTAGGTTATTGGTAACAGTGAGAGATAGCACATCACAAATTAAATCCGGAAAATCACATTGTGGAAAGTATATGAATTTATTTGCATTCTGCAGAGGGAAATAAGTATTTGATCCCCCACCAACCAGTAAGAGATCTGGCCCCTACAGACCAGGTAGATGCTCCAAATCAACTCATTACCTGCATGACAGACAGCTGTCGGCAATGGTCACCTGTATGAAAGACACCTGTCCACAGACTCAGTGAATCAGTCAGACTCTAACCTCTACAAAATGGCCAAGAGCAAGGAGCTGTCTAAGGATGTCAGGGACAAGATCATACACCTGCACAAGGCGGGAATGGGCTACAAAACCATCAGTAAGACGCTGGGCGAGAAGGAGACAACTGTTGGTGCCATAGTAAGAAAATGGAAGAAGTACAAAATGACTGTCAATCGACAAAGATCTGGGGCTCCACGCAAAATCTCACCTCGTGTGGTATCCTTGATCATGAGGAAGGTTAGAAATCAGCCTACAACTACAAGGGGGGAACTTGTCAATGATCTCAAGGCAGCTGGGACCACTGTCACCACGAAAACCATTGGTAACACATTACGACATAACGGATTGCAATCCTGCAGTGCCCGCAAGGTCCCCCTGCTCCGGAAGGCACATGTGACGGCCCGTCTGAAGTTTGCCAGTGAACACCTGGATGATGCCGAGAGTGATTGGGAGAAGGTGCTGTGGTCAGATGAGACAAAAATTGAGCTCTTTGGCATGAACTCAACTCGCCGTGTTTGGAGGAAGAGAAATGCTGCCTATGACCCAAAGAACACCGTCCCCACTGTCAAGCATGGAGGTGGAAATGTTATGTTTTGGGGGTGTTTCTCTGCTAAGGGCACAGGACTACTTCACCGCATCAATGGGAGAATGGATGGGGCCATGTACCGTACAATTCTGAGTGACAACCTCCTTCCCTCCGCCAGGGCCTTAAAAATGGGTCGTGGCTGGGTCTTCCAGCACGACAATGACCCAAAACATACAGCCAAGGCAACAAAGGAGTGGCTCAGGAAGAAGCACATTAGGGTCATGGAGTGGCCTAGCCAGTCACCAGACCTTAATCCCATTGAAAACTTATGGAGGGAGCTGAAGCTGCGAGTTGCCAAGCGACAGCCCAGAACTCTTAATGATTTAGAGATGATCTGCAAAGAGGAGTGGACCAAAATTCCTCCTGACATGTGTGCAAACCTCATCATCAACTACAGAAGACGTCTGACCGCTGTGCTTGCCAACAAGGGTTTTGCCACCAAGTATTAGGTCTTGTTTGCCAGAGGGATCAAATACTTATTTCCCTCTGCAGAATGCAAATAAATTCATATACTTTCCACAATGTGATTTTCCGGATTTAATTTGTGATGTGCTATCTCTCACTGTTACCAATAACTACCCTTCAATTATGGGCTGCTCATGTCTTTGTCAGTGGGCAAACTTACATAATCAGCAAGGGATCAAATACTTATTTCCCCCACTGTATGTGGTAACAGTGGTTATTTATGCATTCTTGTTGGTTCAAAGTGGCTTACAATTTACATTCTGGTTGAAATTACAGTGATTGTTTACAGTTTGCCTTCTGGCAGGGGGTAGCTACGGGTGGGCCTGGATAGGCCCAGGCCCACCCATTCTCAGTCTGATCACCAATCAGGTTCCTAGGCATCACTTATCCTGCACAGCTGCTAGTGCTCATTAACTCAGCTTCAGCCAGGTGCAACAGGAGGTGCCTCATTTGAGAACCTGTTGCAGCAGTAGCTCCAGTGATTTTTTTTTATGTTTTGTTTTACCTACCTCGTAAACAATTAAGCAGCAGCTCTCCAGACTTGCCTATCTCATTTGCTGCTGCTGCTCAAGCATGGGGGGGGAGGCTCTGCTCTGCTAGGGTAGGCTGTTTTTCCTATGCTGTGCTCTCACTGTCTGCCCCTGCGAATCAGTCTGGCATATCTTGGGTCTCTACTATTAGTGACCCTCCAGGACACAGAGAAACCTGCAGCAAAGTCCAGAGCATCCGTGCTGCCTTTAAATAAATGGGAGTCGTCCCATGCCGCTGGGGGAAATCTGGGTACTTCATGCAGCCCCAGACCGACACCAGGTGTCAGTAGCTGACCCAGCATTAGGCTGCCTCTCCAGCCCTGTACCACATGGACATTGATCAGGGTTTCATCCAGGGTAGTAAACATCTGGAAGAAACTTTTTTGCAGTGCCCAGGGGACACAGACTTCAAGTAAAAAAAAAATTAAAAAAAAGTTTTATATTATACTGGTGGGCATCTGGGTAGAGGTGAGTTCTGCAGTGTCCAGGTTTTAAAAACAAAACACAGTCTTCTGTTTCATGCTGTTGGGAAGGTGTGGGCTCTGCAGTACCAAGGTTAAACATTCTGGGCTTCTGGGTTGGGGTGGGGGATTGCCGCAGTGGCGTAGCTATGGGTGGGCCTGGGGGGGCACAGGCCCACCCTTTCTTGCCCCAGGCCCACCCAGTCTAGTACCCCCCCAAACACCTCATTGGCAGTACCTCATCCTCTCTCTCTTCTCCGCTGGTGGTAAGGCATCTGCCCCTTCCCACCCCCCACCCCCGCACTCAGCATCTACCTGTCTCTCTCTCTTTCTCTCTCTCTCTCTCTCTGAACAGCCCCTTCAATGGCCTACCTCCAAGCTGGGTGGGCCTGAGGTAAGAATGGTTGTGAGTAGGAGCAGGGGGAAAGATGGGAAGAAAGAGGGAGAGATGGGCTGCAGGGTCAGAGGGAAAGGTTAAAAAATGTATTTTTGAAGGATAGGAAACAGAGAGTGGGGTTAAATGGGCAGTATTCACAATGGAGAAGGGTAGTTAGTGGGGTTCCTCAGGGGTCCGTGCTAGGACCGCTGCTTTTTAATATATTTATAAATGATTTAGAGATGGGAGTAACTAGCGAGGTAATTAAATTTGCTGATGACACAAAGTTATTCAAAGTCGTTAAATCACGACAGGATTGTGAAAAATTACAAGAGGACCTTACGAGACTGGGAGACTGGCGGCTAAATGGCAGATGATGTTTAATGTGAGCAAGTGCAAGGTGATGCATGTGGGAAAAAAGAACCCGAATTATAGCTACGTCATGCAAGGTTCCACGTTAGGAGTTACGGACCAAGAAAGGGATCTGGGTGTCGTCGTCGATAACACACTGAAACCTTCTGCTCAGTGTGCTGCTGCGGCTAAGAAAGCGAATAGAATGCTGGGTATTATTAGGAAAGGTATGGAAAACAGGTGTGAGGATGTTATAATGCCGTTGTATCGCCCCATGGTGCGACTGCACCTTGAGTATTGTGTTCAATTCTGGTCGCCGCATCTCAAGAAAGATATAGTAGAAGGGCGACTAAAATGATAGCGGGGATGGGACGACTTCCCTATGAAGAAAGACTAAGGAGGCTAGGGCTATACAGCTTGGAGAAGAGACGGCTGAGGAGAGACATGATAGAGGTATATAAAATAATGAGTGGAGTGGAACAGGTGGATGTGAAGCTTCTGTTCACGCTTTCCAAAAATACTAGGACTAGGGGGCATGCGATGAAACTACAGTGTAGTAAATTTAAAACAAATCGGAGAAAATTTTTCTTCACCCAACGTGTAATTAAACTCTGGAATTTGTTGCCGGAGAAAGTGGTGAAGGCGGTTAGCTTAGCAGAGTTTAAAAAGGGGTTGGACGATTTCCTAAAGGACAAGTCCATAAACCGCTACTAAACGGACTTGGAAAAATCCAAAATTCCAGGAATAACATGTATAGAATGTTTGTACGTTTGGGAAGCTTGCCAGGTGCCCTTGGCCTGGATTGGCCGCTGTCGTGGACAGGATGCTGGGCTCGATGGACCCTTGGTCTTTTCCCAGTATGGCATTACTTATGTACTTATGTACTTATGTATATATTTATGAGGATGGGAAGGGCCCACCCAGTTTAACTCGGGGCTCACCTGAAATGGCAGGTCTGGCTACGCGCCTGGGGATTGGGAAGGCCAGGGAAGGGCAAGACTGATGCCAGACTATGGGTAAGGGGAGGGGGGAGGGAAAGGCACCACTGATGCCAGACTGCCCCCAGGTAGGTAGGGCAGGTCTATGCTGTGCTATAGGATGATTTCAGAGATTGCAGGTTACCCAGTTCCAGGCTAGATTTCTGACCATCCATTTTGGTGTATTATGGGATTTGCAGCAGTGATTTCAATGGGCATGATCAGGCAGTACAAATCCCACACTGCTTTAGGTTATAAAGTCTAAACCAGGACTGTCCCAAAATCTCCAGCCTGGAACTGCATAAGACATCTCTATGGCTTCTAATTTTTGGTCCTTTATTCTGCAATTGGTAAAGGGTGGTCTGTGTTCTGTATGTTACCAAGGTGAGAGATTCTGTATGCATGTTGTTCATGTGGGGATCTATATGAGTCTGACTTGTCTGGCTTCTTCCAATGGGAATGTCTGTCTCAGAGGGGAGAGAAAGCAGTAGAACCCAAGGAAAGAAAGAGACTTCAAAGCTATTTACCTGTTTTATGAATACAGTTTAATTAGATATTTGCATTTGTTACAAAGCAATGTTCGAAGGATATGTGCCATTTGCTTGTTATTATTTTTCAGGATACTGTAATGTGTGTTGAGATGTTTGCCTTATAGTAGACATATCTGGTCAAGTTTAAGTTATGGGCTAATATAACTATATTTAAAAATGTCTGTGTTTCACTAAGTATGTATGTAGTTTATGTTGATGTAGGACAGTTGTTGGACAGACTACTTAGAAATCCATCATCAAATGTACTCTTAAGGCATTATTTAGTAGTATCCCAAGAAACACTATTCACACCTATATACATAGAGGGGCATAATCGAAAGGGGCGCCCAAGTTTTCCTGAGGATGTCCTCGCAGGACGTCCCGGCAAAGGGGCAGGGAAACCCAAATTATCGAAACAAGATGGGTATCCATCTTTCGTTTTGATAATACGGTCGGGGACGCCAAAATCGTGAAATTTAGGTCGACCTTAGAGATAGTCGTCCCCGATTTTCTGCAATAATGGAACTGAGGACGTCCATCTCAGAAATGACCAAATCCAAGCCCTTTGGTCGTGGGAGTAGCCAGCATACGTAGTGCACTGGTCTCCCTGACATGCCAAGACACCAACCGGGCACCCTAGGGGGCACTGCAGTGGACTTCAGAAATTGGTCCCAGGTGCATAGCTCTCTTACCTTGTGTGCTGAGCCCCCCCAAACCCCACTACCCACAACTGTACACCACTACCATAGCCCTTATGGGTGAAGGGGGGTACCTACATGTGGGTACAGTGGGTTTGTGGTGGGTTTTGAAGGGCTCACATTTAGTACCACAACTGTAACAGGTAGGGGGGGATGGGCCTGGGTCCGCCTGCCTGAACTGCACTGCACCCACTAAAACTGCTCAAGGGACCTGCATACTGCTGTTATGGAGCTGGGTATGATATTTGAGGCTGGCATAGAGGCTGGAAAAAATGTTTAAAAATTTTTTAGGGTGGGGGGTTAGTGACCACTGGGGAGTAAGGGGAGGTCATCCCTGATTCTCTCCGGTGGTCATCTGGTCATTTAGGGCACATTTTTGTGGCGTGGTCATAAGAGAAAAAAGGACCAGGTAAAGTCGGCCAAGTGTTCGTCAGGGACGCCCTTCTTTTTCCATTATCGGTCGAGGACGCCCATGTGTTAGGCACACCCCAGTCCCGTCTTCGCTATGCCTCCAACACGCCCCCGTGAACTTTGGTTGTCCCCGCAACGGAAAGCAGTTGAGGATGGCCAAAATCGGCTTTCGATTACGCCGATTTAGGCGACCCTGTGAGAAGGACGCCCATCTTGCGATTTGTGTTGAAAGATGGGTGCCCTTCTCTTTCGAAAATAAGCCTGATAGTGCCCCCCATATTAGCTCTGGGCCCATCCCAAGTGTCAGGTCTGGCTAAATCACTGCCTTCTGGTGGAAGTTAAAATAATGATTTATGTTTAGGAAGCAACTAACGATTAGGAATCGATCAAAAGTGATGGTTTATAATTAGAAAGCAGAAAGATCTTCAGTGGCTTAGCTACTTAGTTGTAGAATTTTTTAAAAAGAGGTAGTTTTTCAGTTCTTTTCTGAATTGGAGATAGTTGGTGATGCTTCTTGTGATCTTTGGTAATGAGTTCCACCATTTGGAACCCAGGTAACTAAATCCAGCCATGTAGATAGCTTTTTAGGTTATGTTTCTACGGTTGGGTAGGTGAAGAAGCAGGTAGCTCTGGTTTCTGGGCTTGCATTTCTCAGGTATAGTTTGATTATATCTAGCATATATTCTGGTGACATACCAAATAATATTTTGTAGATGATGGTACTAGCTTTGAAGATTAGTCTTGCCTTGATTGGCAACCAGTGAAGTATTTTGAGCAGTGGAGTGGCTTCTTAAATATTAGTCATGCTGCCATTGTTTTGGACAGTTTGTAGTGATTTTAGTGTTTTTTCCTTACACTCTACGTATACTACATTACAGTAGTCTAATTGCGATAGTGTCAAGGATTGTACTATTATCTGGAATGATTGTCTTGGAAAATAGTCTCTCATCCTTCACACCCATAGTGTTCTGAAGCATTTTGTTGTTACTGCTGATATTTGACTGGGCTTAAAAAAGATTTGGACAAATTCCTGGAGGAAAAGTCTGTGGTCTTATTGAGATAGACATGAGGGAAGCCATTGCTTGCCCCGGGATTGGTAGCATGGAAAGTTGTTACTAATTGGGTTTCTGCCAGGTACTTGTGATTGGATTGGTCACTGTTGGAAGCAAGATACTGGGCTAGATGAACCATTGGTCTGACCCAGTATGGCTATTCTTATGTTCTGAGGAGAATTGCAGCTTTCCCCTCTTTCTCAGGTTGGTTTCTTGATCAAGGGCAGCCCTTCCCTGGCTTCAGTGCCAATCATTTCCCCTATTAGTATTACTACTACTACTACTACTACTATTTAGATTTCTATAGCGCTACAAGGCATATGCAGCGCTGCACAAACATAGAATCTAGTTCTTGGAGTTACTTTCTCCCTCCCACTGGGTTTCTGGCCTTTTAAACCCCAGAAGCTCTCTGGTTGCCCCTTCTATACTTCTAGCCCCTGGAGCTTCTTCCCCTTTGGATGCTAGCTTAGAAACCCTGCTCGCTCTTTCTCAAACCTCAATAAATCACCAGTGAGAGGAATTCTCCTCTGTGCCTGCCATGCCTGCCCTCTCTTCCTAGGCTGAGTCCAGAAGGAAGATGGGAGATTAAACTGCCTCATTCTTGCAGCTGAGCCTCTTCACTATCTCCCTATTAAACCCTGCACTTGTGCTTGATACCCACTATTAGCTTTCCTCCTGGGGATTTCTTCTTCCCTTCCTTTCTGCTAATGTTTCTTGTGGGCTTTTCTTCCCTTTCTTTAGCTTTTTTCCCTTCTCCTCAGTTTTACCCTCTTATCCCTAGTAGCCTGCACTACTGTAATTACTTACAGCTAGGGAAGGTGCAGCCATACCTGTTCCTCCTTCATGGTTGCCTCTGCTTATCTCTGCTGAGCTGAAAAGCCCCAATGCCTTCTGGAGCATGTAGTTCCCAGCTATAAAGAATTTCTACTTTCATCTCCTGGATTCACAAGGTGGGTACTATTTCACTTTCTTTGTTTCTTGCATTGCTTCTCTATTAAGCAAAACCTGCTTTCTTGTCACGCTGGAGATGGGTGGTTGAGGAGGGGGAGGTTATGAAACAGGCCACTTAGTCCAATCTCTAGTGAGTAAACCAATGGAAGTATTTTTTAACACTGATGATAGTGCAGATCCTGGAATCCATAGCTTTACTAGAGGTAAGCCTTGACAAATGAATCTGATCAATTTCTCTTTGACAGGGTAACTATAAAGTTGGATCAGGGATGTGGTATATAAGATTTCATTAAGGCCTTTGACACATTGGCAATGGCCCTAAAGTGACTATGTTAGGAACTGGTTGGGTAGGAGGCAAGTGATAAATGGAATTGACTCTGAGGATAGATCCATTACCAGTGGTGTGCCACATCATCGCATGGGTTGATTGATCATGTTCTTTTAAACATTTTTATAAGTGATATTGAGGAAGGGATGTCTGATATGGTTTGCCTCTTTGTGGATGATACCAAAATCTCTAATAGAGTAGACACATTGAATGGTGTGAATAACATGAGGAGGGATGCAGTGAAGCTTGAAGAATGGTCCAGAATATGGCAGCTAAAATTCAGTATGCTAAAAAAAAAAATGCAGGGTCAAACATTTGGGCTACCAAAACCCATATAAATGGTACAGTATAGGAGGTGATGAAGTTCTTCTGTGTACGAAAGAACAAGACTTGCAGATGATCATATCTTATGACCTTAAAGTGGTCAAACAGGTAGAAAAGGTGATGGCAAATGCCATAGGAGCCGACTCTGTGGGTGCTGTGGGTGTTTGAGCACCCCCAGTATGGAGAAAATTCATTGTGTGTGTCCAAGGAAGGGTTATTTCCACTGGGCTTAGAACCCCCAATAATTTTGAAAAGTTGGCTCCTAAGGCAAATGCCAGAAAGATGCTTGGGCTCATAGGGAGAGAGGGATAGCAAGAAAAAAGGAGATGATAGTTCCTCTGTATACATCTCCAATGAGATCTCATTTGAAGTACAATGTACAATTCTGAAAATCACATCTTCAAAAAGACATAAACAAAATGTAGTTGGTCCAGAGGGTGGTGACTATAATGGTTGGTGATCTAGTTCATCATCATTAAGGATATGAGGACAGATGTAAATCTCTCAATATGTATATGTTGCAAGAAAGGCAGGTATAAATGCATGTGAGGAAGGACTCTTGGGCTTTGGAATGAGGAGAGATGAAGAAATAGACTCAGAAGTAATCAAAGGAAATATTTCTTTACAGAAAAGGTTTTGAATTTGTGGAACAGCTTCCCAGGAGGTAACTGAATTCAAGAAAACATGGAACAAGTACAAAGAACCTCTGAAGGAGAGGAAGGGTTCATGGAGCTAAGTAGATGGGTTGATAACTTTGGGCTTCTTTTACAATGCTGCAGTAGCGATTCCCAGTGTGGCAAATGAGGAAGTCCATTCAATTCCTATGGGCTTCCTCTCATTTGCTGCGTAGAAATTGCTAGCGTGGCTTTGTAAAAAAAGCCCTTTGATCCTTTGTAAAAGAAGCCCATATTAAGAGGCAACCCACACATTTTGGTTTCATTTTGTTTCCCATGTCATTTGCAACATTGCTCATTTTGGGCCTTGTTTACTAAGGTGTGCTAGCATTTATAGCGTGTGCCAAAACTTATCACGCTCTAACCGCGTAGGCGCCCATAGGAATACTATAGGTTCCTACACAGCTAACGATTAGCACATGATAAAAACGCTAATGCGCCTCTAGCACGGCTTAGTAAATAGGACCCTTGGATTTAGTTAGTCTTCATTTTTGTTTCGGGAGCAAAGTCGTTAAGAGTGTGCACTCTTTCAAAATAGTGGCCCATACCTGTTTGTGAAGAGAGCATAATCTTTTTTCTGATGGTTTGGGTATGTGCTGTGCTTCACTTATAAGTGTTAAGAATGAGTGAGCCCTCTTTGTAAAGAATGCACATTATTGGTAAATGAAAAAAAAAACCAAAAAACATTTCCCATATTATCACAAATGGCAGCCCATCCCTAGCCCATACTATGCAGTCTTTTTAGCTATGTCCAAACCCAGGCTGTCCAACGTTTTATTTACATTAAAAATGTCATTAGCAGTGCAATAAGTCTTTCTAGGGAGGTTTGTCAGCGCTAGTACTCGCTGTGCATATTTCAATAGACTCTGTATATTTTTAGTAAAACACTTCAGCTATGTAAAGCATGTCAGAATATAGCATGTTAGTCTGACATTACCCCAGTGTTGCCTTTTAAGAATATGAAATCTATTCATTTTTATTCCCATACAAGATTTCTAATTTTAAAGCATTTGTAACAAGTACGAGCTAAAAATAGTTTCAACTGATACAGCTTATCCCACGAAAACTATGCAGAATAAAATGTGAGGGTTTTTTTTTTTCAGTTTCATTGCATTAGAAGCATCAGGATGATGCAGACTAGATGGAATGCGAAACCATGCCACTCAAAGGCAAATTACATGGAAATATGCCTTTCATCCTAATTATAGGCTGGACAGTGAGAATATTATATATTCTCCTCTGTATGTGGACTTAAGGAACCTTTCCCAGGATATTTTTTTTCTACATTTATAATTATCACATTGTTGGAAACTTACTCATACAGGGAAACTTCTTTCCTTAATAAGACTGCTTCCCAGTGCAGGTGATGGAGACAGGAGCTGTATCTGAACCCCTCATCATTGTGTATATGTGTGTTGTGCATTAGAATTGAGATATCAAAGAAGAACTAGCACCGTGCACAGATCTGGGAACTTTTGGCTTCTGCTCATACTAAGATGAGTGGAAGAAATGAGGAGGCATTGATGAAGGTAAACTTTGCTCATGGTGTAGGGTGCCAATGTGCCTAGCTGACAGAAAACTGCACCGGTACCTAGCTGGTGATATGTGGCACAATTACACAACAGGAAAAAAAAATCTGATTGCCTGTTTTTCCTCACTCCTGCCTTTTCCTTCTCTGTTTCTCTTTCAGGTCGTCACCATCTTTTCCTTCCTTCACTTATCCTCTTTTTCCTTCCCCCTCGATATTTCTCTTACCTCTTTCAGATTCTCTTGTGCTTCAATTCTGCTATCTTCTGAACAGAACTGTGACTACAGCCTTTTGTCTTTCTCCCCTTCTTTCCTTGACACTGGCTCTTTTCTCTGTCTGTCCACGTGCATCTCCATATGTCCCTCTGGCCTTCCCCTCTCCCATTTCTACCCTTCCCCTTGTGTCCCTCTCTGTCTTTCTCCTCTGGGCCAAAGCCCAGAAACAGGCTAGAGGCTCACAGTCTGTATCAGGTTGATCCTGCTAGAGAGCCATCATATCAGCCCCTTCTGTCTGAAGCTGTTTCAGGGAAACCAGTGGGATCTGACACAGCTGAGGTGTCAAGTGAGGTTTCCTGTGGGGCCTGATATTCAGACTGCCTACCCAGTCAGTGCTGACAGGGTCATACCCAGATTTTCAGCAGCATATAACCAGATAGTGCCACTGAAAATCCAGGCAGACTGCCGTGGCATTATCCAGTTAAAGCCAGGTTGATCCAGGGGTTGAGTCTGGCCAGAGCCAGGAGTTCCCCAGGCACCACCATTATTCAACAATGAAATGATATAATATAATATAATATAGTATTTATATTCCATCAACTCCCAATAAAAGGTTCAAAGCGGATTGTAACTGAAAACATATGTTCCTTACTCAACCACAATACCACCTGTATTTGTTTCTTTACCGGACTGGCGAACGCCTCTACGGTACTATGTAAGCCACATTGAGCCTGCAAATAGGTGAGAAAATGTGGGATACAAATGTAACAAATAAATAAATAAATTAGAAGAAATCAATATAAAACAGACAATAATACAAGAGTCAATACCAGAAAATTATTGTAATAGATATTTTCTAAATAAATACATTTTAAATTAATTTTGTGAAAAACTAAGTAGGAAGATAAAGGGCCCCTTTTACTAAACTGTGCTACAGATTCCCGCAAAGCAAATACAACAAAGCTCATTCAAATTGAATGGGCTGTATTGCATTTGCCGCACCAGGAATCTCTAGCCCAGTTAGTAAAAGGGGCCTAAACTTTTTTACTCACTCGGGGGTCCTTTTATTAAGGTGTGCTAACAGTGCAGTGTGATTGTTTGAACTGTTTACAAATTGATGACTGCATCATTCTCCTGTCGAAGCCTGTCATATGGTGAAATGGGATGTTTCTCAAAGCTAAGTGAAAGTTTAAATCTTTGGTTTCTGCACTGCACGTTAAAAGCTTCAAAGGCAGTATTTAATTCCATGTGTGGCACTTTGAAAGCGATAAAGCAAGATATGTGAAAACTGGGAGGTTTTTGACCGATGAGTAGTCTTAAGTTCAAGACGCTACAATTTCAGATGGACTAAAGATTATGGGCCCTGTTTGCTAAGGTGCGCTAGCATTTTTAGTGTGTGCTTAATGCTAGTCACCTATATGTTCCTATGGGCGACTTTAGCGTGTGCTAATCAGCGCACACTAAAAATGCTAGCGTGCCCTTAGCATGGCTTCGTAAACAGGGCACTAAGATCGCACACAGTTTTAAGTGCTCATTATGTTCTAGCTGAAAGTCTTGACTGCTGAGGCCTCTTAGCCTCCGTCTTCTGATGTATAAAAAATATCTTCATAGATATAATTGGGAAGAAATAGTATCATGTGAAAACAAACATTTTTGTGATTTCAACTAAGGGGTCCTTTTACTAAGGTGCGCTGGAAAAGGGGCTGCGCTAGTGTAGGCGTCAGTTTCGGGCGTGCGCAGATCCATTTTTCAGCACACCTGTAAAAAAGGCCTTTTTAAAATTTTTGCTGAAAATGGACGTATGACAAAATACAAATTGGTGCGCATCCATCTCACGCGGTAACATAGTAACATAGTAGATGACGGCAGAAAAAGACCTGCACGGTCCATCCAGTCTGCCCAAGAAATGTGCCACTTTTTTGTGTATACCTTACCTTGATTTGTACCTGTCTTTTTCAGGGCACAGACCGTACAAGTCTGCCCAGCACTATCCCCGTCTCCCACCATCGGCTCTGGCACAGACCGTATAAGTCTGCCCAGCAGGGTTGCCAGGTACCCGGTCCCCAAACCCGCCCAAAAAGTAAACACCCCCCGCCGTCATCAACCCCGCCCCCATGCGGTAATCATCTACGCGTGTATAATGACGATTACAGCCAGGTTTCTGCCGCAAGCAGGAAATACAAATTATTTTCTGTCGCACCTACAAAATGAAATTACCACCCGGGCCACGTGGTAGCTGGGCATTAACTCCAAATTGATGTGCGTTGGGCACATGTTGGCACCTACACAACTTAGTAAACGGGCACCTAAGTGTATATTCTCCACTGTTTATATATAGTTTCACATATTTAGAGGAAGACAAGAGAGGTGGGAAAATGTGGGAAACAAATGCAATAAATAAAATAAATAAATAACGGGATGCTGAATCACCAGTAGCAAATGCATCAGAGAGGAAATTAAAATGTTCAGGTGATTTTGACTCGGCATACTGACCAGCTGGTTGTTGAAGTTACTTAAAAAAATGATTATTTGGTAATGAAAAAGATGACTTTAGGTGGTTGAAAGAGGAAATTCCTTGGTTATCTAGAACATCATTAACACTGAAGATGCCTCTATGTATCCATGTATACCAGAAAAAAAGAGGATGTATTAATTTTGAGGAAAGGATTCCCCCATAAAAGGGCCTAGACAGTATTTAAAATAGGATGTATCTGAGGCTTATCTAACTGGTTGATAGCTATCAGAGTATGACTCAAAATACTTTGTAGCAAGAGCTGTAGTCTATATTTTAGTGGGGTAAGGTGGGACAACTGTTCTATATGTAACCATAGTGGGACTGAATCATCCAACAAATCCAGGGGTCCTTTTACTAAGTTGCACTGAAAAGTGGCCTGCACTGGTGTAGACGCATGTATTAGATGTGCGCAGGTTCATTTTTCAGCGCACCTACAAAAAAGGACTATTTATTTTGGGGGGGGGAGGGGCCGAAAATGGAAGTGCGGCAAAATGAAAATTGGCACCCGTCCATTTTCCATTTTAGACCTGAAACCATACCACCCTCCATTCACTTAGAGATAAGGTCTCACGTGTTAACCGGGTGGTAATCGTCAGTGCACGTATAATGCCGATTACCTCCCGGTTAGCGCTGCATGCTGGAAAATTTCCAGCGTGCCTACTGGACACATGTACAAAATGAAATTACTGCCCGGGCCACGCGGTAGCCAGGTGGTAGTTCCAAATTGGCGCGTGTTAGGTGTGCGTAGGCACCTACGCAGCTTAGTAAAAGGGCCCCCCCCAGAGACCACCAAGATGCTGCCTTCAATAGGGACGCTTGAGTAATACAGTTCAAAATCTGGAAATTTAACACCCCCTGGTTTTTATGTGAACTCAATTTTTTCAGGGCAATATGATGGGTTTTACTGTTCCAAAGGAAAATTGTATTTTTACGAAAAATGACTTGGGAAACTGGACTAGCAGCATATTCAGTAAGGAAATTATTTGGGACTAGATCATCATTTTCACTGTCTCTAGTTTACCCCAGCAGGATAAGAACAATGGACTCAGGGGTGTGCTGGTAAATTGTTAACAGGGGGCTCTCTCTCGCCAGCAAAGTAAAAGAGAATTCAGGAGGGGCCCAAGCCCACATTTTGGGATCCATTTGTTAAAGTAGCCATGGAGAACCAGCTCCCAAAATTCTTAAAAACTTAACAAACGGCTCTCGAGAGCCTGTGAGAGCCTGCTCCAGCACATCACTGAATGGACTCCACTTAAGGCACGTGCTCTACCCATATTTTCTTGCATTGTTTCTAGTAGGGTGGATTTAAATGTCAGGCCTAGGTATTTGATACTGTTTTTACACCTTCAAAATAGGCATAAGTGTTAAATTTTCCTTGATACAATAAATATTAAGTGGAAAAAGTTCAGTTTTTATCCAATTTAAAGTATACCCAGACAATTTTCCAAACTCTTCAATTAATTTAAAGATGTTTGGGACAGATATTTCAAGGAAGGAAACATCATCAGCATAAAGTGATAATTTAATATGGGTAATTACAACCATGATTCCATGACTAACCGGAGAGAAAAATATTGCAATGATCTAGGGCTAAAATTAAAAGAATAGGGGAAAGAGGACAACCCTGTCTTGTACCTCTAGTTAAAGAAAATTGTTGTGTACACGAACCATTAATGAACAAATGTGCTGTGGGGTTGGAATATAATATTTTAGTCATATTAATATAATTCTCACCCAAACCAAACTGGGCCATTACTGAGAAGAGAAACTTCCACTCAATGCGGTCAAAAGCTTTCTCATCTAATAAAATAACTCTTGTGCAGTATGAATAATATGTGCTAGAATTCTATTATTGTTAGATGACAATCTTCCTTTCACAAAGCCTGATTGGGAGGAATAAATCCATTTGAAAATAACCTTAGACAACTGATTAGCTAGCATTTTTGCATATATTTTCGAAAGAGAAGGGCGGCCAACTTCTGACACAAATCGGGAGATGGCCGGCCTTCTCCTAAGCCCGGCCAAATTGGTATAATCGAAAGCCGATTTTGGCCGGCTTCAACTGCTTTGCGTCACAGGGCTGGCCAAAGTTCAAGGGGGTGTGTCGGCAGTGTACCGAAGGCGGGACGGGGGCGTGGTTAAGAGATGGCTGGCTTCGGCCGATAATGGAAAAAAGAAGGCCGGCTCGGATGAGCATTTGGTCGGCTTCACTTGGTCCATTTATTTTCACGACCAAGCCTCAAAAAAGTGCCCCAATTGACCAGATGACCACCGGAGGGAATCGGGGATGACCTCCCTTTACTCCCCCAGTGGGACGTCAGACTCACAGAAACAGAAGCCTGCCCTTGCAGATCAGCAACGCAGCCGCGCCGGAGAAGAGGACTTTGGCTGGCGGGGGTTGGGACCCCCGCCAGCAAAGGTACCTGACGGCGGCAGGGGAGGGTTGGCGGTGGCAGAGGGGGCCGAAGGGGTTGGTGGGCCAAATCTACGGGGGCCCATGCCCCCATGCCCCATGTAGCTACGCCCCTGCTTAGTACATATTTGCAAAGAGTGTGTACACATGAATGGGGCTCTCACTTACACACATAACTTACAGAATAACTTATTATGCATCCCGTCACATTTAGGTACCAACTCTATGGCTGATGTAACTGCAGGCACCTAAATGTTAGGCGTGCCAAAACTAGGTTATAACTAGTATTCTATAATGGAACCAGGGCATCCAAGTTCTGTGATGGAAAAGGCTCCTCAAGACTCACTGCACCTAAATGGAGGCACAAAGTAAAAGAAGTGCCCACTGTTCCCTCTAAGCTGAGAGCGGGTGTCCTCCAACTGCATTGCTACCAGTAGGGGCTGGTGCTTCAATATTATGTTTTCAATCTCTACGGACAAGCAGGCTCCCTGGTGTCCTGCAGAGCTTGCCTGTTCCTCACTATTGAAAATGTGATAGTGAAACAGCACCCCCCCACTGGCAGGACTAGGTGGAGGACCCCCACTCAGCTTAGAGGAAACAGTGGAACTGCCCCCATAGATTTGGGCTGAAAATATGTTTGGTCTGATACATCTGTAGAAGAAAGGGACGGGAAAGGCAGAATAGGTTGAGAAATTATCCAGATATCAGAATATCATCAGATGGATATCTTAAAGCTCCCTTCCAGCATTCACTCTGAATCTCTTCCTCATTCGTGCCATTATTCAACAACACTGTATCTTGATAAGTGGTTTTCTTGTGCCAACAATATTATTATCTCCACATTGGTGTTCTTTGTTGTAAATATTACTCCTACAATTTAAAAATAATTAGTTTTGTTGCTTGGAGGCATCTTATTCTTCTAAATAGCATTACTTGCATTTTTTAAATTTGAAAACCTTTGCATAAAAAGACCTAAAGGTTATTCAGAGAATCTCAAGGGCCTCCTTTTTAACTGTAGGAGCAAATTTTATGGAGCTGCCTTAATGGAAAGATATGCAATTACTTTTTCCCATGTGTTATAGAATTACCAAGAGAAGCTACACTATTCAGTAGTAGTATAGCTAGAGTATACTACATGAAACTGTCTGGGAACACATTTAAATCAAATCTAAAAATATAATTTCAATCAAAACACAAAGTGTGAAATTTGTTGCCAGTAAAAGTTAGTTGTAGAGTATAAAGGGACAAATTTCAGGAGGATAAATCCTTTAGTAACTATAAGCCAGGTTGACTTGGAGTTCGTGTGAGAATCAGAAACAGGGAAGGGATCTTCCCTTTAGGATCTGATGGGTATTTCCAAGAAACCCAAATAATCCATCATTGGAGATGTAAAAGATGACATTGGTGTTGGGACTTTGGAGGGACATAGTAGAGCTTGGTTTGTTTGGCATCCCCCAATCAAAAAGGCATTCTACTACCCATGAATCATGTAATTTGCCTGTGTAAATTCAGTAGCACTTATGTGAGTACAAAGGAACCGTGAAAGAGAAAAAAAACGCTGGAAGTAGAGGAACAGCGATTCCTACGACTGTAGCGCAGCAAATCAAAGAGTAGGGTGGGAGGGATGGCACTCCAAGAACCACGAGACGAGTTATCGTTGCCAAGAATTGATTTTGCTTTTGCAATCTCTCTCTATAGCTTTTCTGGGATGCTTTTTAATTATTGTGTTTTGAATCTAATACACAACATACCAGTCAACCTATATACATCATTTTTTTCAGACTGCTGAGGCAGGCGCCTTTGCGTCAAAACACAGCCGCTGTGTCAAGTCTTTTTGGTGTATTTTCAATAAACATCATTTACAAGAATTGGCTCATCTCCCTTTGGAAATGCCATTGCTTCCACCCTATTCTTTGATTTGCAGTACAAAGGAACCCACATATCTTGCACTTGTTGCTACATATGGAAATCAGCAGGGTAAACTGTGCATATATTAAAATTCTATTTATGTTGTATACTCCAGCTCATCTCCTATAAAAGAATACTTTTGAGCAACTAAAGATACCTAGCTTTGTGTAATGGCTTACCTCTTGGGGGTCCTTTTACTAAGCTGTGGGGAAAAAGGGCCCTGCGTTAGCAGTGGGGGCCATTTTTCCCGTGCACTAAGGCCCTTTTTACTGCAGCAGGTAAAAAGACACACATCATCATGTGGCAGGGAGCCCTTACCACCACCCATTGAGGTGGCAATAAGAGCTCCCACACTAACCCTGTGGTAACCGGGCAGTGCACAGCAATGCCTGATTACCACCAGGTTACCGCTGCCCAGCCATTTCCGGGGTTTTCTTTTTTCCCCTGGAAATGGCGCTTGGTCAAGGTGGGACTACCATCAGTGGCTGTGTTGGGCCGTAGGTAGTCCTGGAAGAGTGAATGGTAAGCCTGCATTGGGCTTACCGCTGCTCTGTAAAAGGACCCCTCAATTGACTAGCTGGATCCTCCTCCGACACAAAAGCAGAATTGGAAACAAACTCCTTTTTCACAACTGGAACATTATCTTCCAAATCCAAAGCATTGATCTCTTTGGAATACAAAGAGTGTGTTTTTAGGACTCTGATGCAGTTGACCACTAATTCCCTGTAATATGGAAATTAAAATACTTTAGAGGCAAAATTTTAAATGTTATTATCTGTCAAACCGAGGGGTTTCATTTTTTTTTTTATTTATAATTTCACAAATAATTACAAGATACACTTGTTAAGGAAAACTCGGAAATAAAATATCTAACAAGAAAAATTACAATAAAATTTCTCATATCAAAAGAAACAATATTTTCCTACCTTAGACCACCAACAGTTTAAGGGGGAGTCATAGAAGTTGAAGGAGAACAAAAACAAATTATTTATCTTTTTTAAGGCAATAGGACCTAGATCGCCCCACAGGTAGTCAATACTTCATTATTTCCCTTAATCCAAGAGGTCATTTGACAATCTTCTTTGATTCAACAAAGCTTTTCAATTGTTCAGGTTCATAAAAAATGTACTTATTATCCAAGTATTTGATTAGACATTTACATGGATAGGCTAGCAAAAAACTAGCTCCCAAAGCTTTAACTTCATCTCTCAATAATAAAAACTCTCTTCTTTTTTGCTGAGTGAATCTAGTAACATCCAGATAGATCCACAAACGAGATCCCCAAAAAGTTTTTTGAGCATTTTTGAAGTATAGTTTCATAATTAAATTAAGGTCTTGCTCATAAACCAAAGAAACTAACAAAGTTGAACGAGCATAAATTTCAGGCAGTGAGTTTTCAAGAAAAGCTGTTAAATTTTGTAATCCATCCTCTTGCATTCCCTGCTCTTCTGATTTTCTCTTTTGTTCCTCCATTTTCTTCTGTGGAATTGGTAGATAATATAATTTATTTATAGGAGGAATCATCTCGGGGGAACAATTAAGAACCTCAGTAAGATATTTCTTAAATAGTTCTAAACCACTCAGTTCAGCCATTTTTGGGAAGTTTAATACTCTCAGGTTAAGTCTCCTATTATGATTCTCCAGCTGATTTATTTTACTATGAATAAGGGTTTTATCCTTTATCAAGGAGACAGTTGTATTTTTTAAAGAGGAAATCTCTTGTTGAAAAATATCATTCTGTTTAATAGTATCTTGTTTTATTTTTTCGAGAGAATCTTGCAAAGAATCTACTTTAATCACTAGAGAAGCTGTATCTGCTGCAACCTTTAAAACTGTTTGATTCAAAGTTTTTAACATTGCCCATATGGCCTCGAGAGTTACCTCTGTGCGAGCTTCCTGCTCTTGTTGTTGAAAAACTCTTCCGCTCGCTGCCTCCGCAGTGCCAACCGCCGAATAATCCTCAACGTCTACCTCGGACGTTGTTGGAGAATCCACTGCATCTCGGCAGTTCGCGGGACACGGGGGTGGGGAAATATCCGGTGAGGATAGAGTGATGGTATCCTGTTCCAGGGAGGTAATCGCTCCTCCGATCCCTTCCACAGCGGAACTCCTCACCTCTATCACCCGTGGCGTGCTTGTGGCGAAGGCGTCGAGGGTCGACTAGACCGATCGAGTGGTCGCCGCTGCGGATGGTAAGCTCTTGACCACCCCTTTCCTTTTAGTATGGGGCATTTTTAAATGAAGAAATTTTATTTTAAATCAGAAAAAGGAGAAAGGTCCAGGGAGACTCGACGAACGCTCTCAAGCTGCATCTGCCATCTTGAAACTCCCCCCCGAGGGGTTTCATTTTATAATTGCCTGCATTAGTGAAATATTCACACATAGGATTGGATTTTCAGTGGTAAAAGTTAGCCTATTAATTTTTTTTTTTTAAGTTCACTAAATTTTTATTGAATTATAACAAAAGAAAAACTCTAGAACAAGAATAATACAAAACAGTAGCCATCAAAAATGATGGTAGTCAGATAATACAGTTCAGGGAGTAAGATAGTAATACACAGTCAACAATAAGAGGTCCAGATACCGATTGATAAACTGAAAAACCAGTACATAGATAAAAGAGTATTAATGCACCCAGTCAATCAAGAAACACAATAAGAGGATTTATAACAGAACTAAGGCATATAGATAATCCAGAGGTGTGATTAAACTTTTGTGAAATTACCAATAGGAGACCATATTTTTTTCCGTAGTTCTACTTCAATTAGTAAATTAAACAGCTTTGCATTCAAACTTATGTATCATAAGGATATTTCACCACCAAAAGGTATCTACTATAATAAAACTCACCCTCAACGTTCTGAAGACACTGACGTCACTGCAGCCACTCAGACACCAGTTCGTAAGTTCATGGTGGTGAAGCCACAACACTCACCATGTCTCCATGCCCCGTCCTCACGTCAGACGTGATGACGTCGAGAGCGGAACAATTACAAAACAACGAAAATGAACGAACGGGGAGGAGTTCCCTACTCCTCCCCTTCCAACGAAACGCAGCAGACTGCCTAACAAACAAAAGCGGCCGAGGACGTGCCCAACTGAAGCCATCTCTCTCTGCCCATGTCTCCTAGCCCCGCCCTCATGTCAAACGTTATGACATCGAGGGCGGAGACTTGGCCAGAGATAGATGGCTTCAGCCGACGAACCCCACAGTGACCACCGACTAAAAACGTGCCAGCTACCCTCCAACCACCTCTCCACAAATGGCCCTGCCACAATCGCGGTCGTCGTTTGACAAAGTGGCGAGTTACAGGGGAGTGGGAGAGGAAAGGGAGGACAGCCTCGAACTCGGAGGGGATAAAAGGAGGGCGTGGGACTCGGAGGACAGAGAGGGAGACAGCAACGGAGGGAGGGGGGAACCCTTGCTAGTGCCCGTTTCATTTCAGGCAGAAACGGGCCTTTTTTACTAGTTATTTAATAATGAGGAAAATTTCCAGTTATGCAAAATCATCTGAATAGTAACAGCAATCAAAATGTCAAGCAGTTTGCATTGCCAAGAATAAAATTTTTCATGAACTGCCATAGAACGAAAAATGATGATGTCAGGAGTGAGGGGAGAGGTAATTGAAAGAATAGACTTGATGCTATCCCAAACAGAAGTCCAAAAATCATGTAAGCAAGGAAACGAACAACATATGCATTAAATCACCTAAGTGAGAGTTAAATGCCAGCACATATTACTAAATCAATTTAAGTCCACACTTTATCAACAGGGGCAATAGACCATCAAAACACACCAAGCCCAACATTGTAAATTAGCTCATAGATGTAATTTCAATTCAAACAGGTACCCTAATCATCCCAGGACCTCAACAGCAACTTGTTGCACATAGAGACCTCTATGACTTGTTGACATCATCATTTGTCCATGTTAATTTTTTACTATACATTTTACTGTAATTTTCATCATTTTATATCAAAACATTTCCAATATTTTTAATTTCAAACATCACAGCTCTTAAAAATACTTTATAAAGAGCACTTATTTCAAAAAATTCATTCAGTTTAAGGACCCCAGCTAAAATGAACCATGTTTTGCCACCACTGCATCTGGACTCTGTCCTACAACAACAACAACAAAACAATTAAATTCCACACTAACCAGTACTCTTAAAAAAAACTACAAAATGTAAGAAGTATTAAAAAAAGGTTCCTTATGAAATACTGGAAATCACTCTTGCCTCAGCGACTGGTAGGGCGTATCATGTGATTAAGTTAAAAGGTTGGCGTCTTAATATTGGCGCCATCTTGATTGAGGTATTATGGAGAGTAACTGAGGCAAGAGTGATTTCCAACATTGCATAAGGAACCTTTTTTATATTTCTTACAGTTTGTAGTTTTTCAACGGTACTGGTTAGTGCGGAATTTATTTATTTATTTTTGACATAGGACAAAGTCCTGATGCAGTAGCAGTGAACATGGCCCATGTTGGCTGAGGTCCTTATAACGGATTGATTTTATGAGATATGTGATCTTTATAAAATATTGTTAAGAGCTGTGATATTTGGAATTAAAAGTATTAGAAACATTTTGATATAAAATGATAATTGTTTACTATAACTTTTCCTATAATTTTTTAACATGAACAACAAGTTGCTGCTGAGGTCCTGAGCACATATTATTGAGGCACAGGTTAGCACAATGTAGTTTGCTTGGTGACCATGTGGCTTTGTGAAAGTAGAGAGATTGCATTAAGGGGTCCTTTTACTAAGCCACGGTGAAAAATGGCCGGTGGCAGTTCAAGCACGTCTCTTGGGCTCATGCTGGCAATTTTTTTACCACTCAAGAAAAAAGGGCCTTTTTTGAGGAGTCAGAAAACAGATATGCGCTAAAATTGAAACCAGCACACGTCCATTTTCGGCCCGAGACCTTACCGCTTATTTTGGAAGCAGAAATAAAGAACAAGGGATTAAAAATTATTCCCTGGCCGAAAGGAACATTTCTTTACAAATCTGTGCATGCCTCTGAGCTGGTGTAAAACCCAGTGAGGTAATTTTTTCCCATAAACAAGTATTCTCCTTGCAAAATGAGGAATAAGTGTGTACATTTATGTCCTTCCCAAAGCATGCCCAAACTACACCTTTGCCACACCCCCCATGAAATCTATGGATTTAAAAAAATAGAGTTGGCCAAGTTCCTGGAGGAAAAGTCCATAGTCTGTTATTGACATGGACATGGGGGAAGCCACTGCTTGCTCTTGGATGGGTAGCATGGAATGTTGCTACTATTTGGGTTGTGACCTGGATTGGTCACTGTTTGAAGCAGGATACTGGACTAGATGGACCATTGGTCTGACCCAGTATGGCTATTCTTATATTCTTATGTTCTCTGCATTGTGTAGATCTTCACATGTAAATAGTGGCTTTCTGAAATCACTATTTACACATGTATGTAAACTACATGTGCATGCAACTGGTGTAAATTTCTTTTAAATAAATAACCTTATAGTCAGTGGTGTTGAAGATACATATTCACTACTGATTGCCACTGTTGCTTTCTATTTTGTTTAGACCTGCTATTCAGCAGACCTAAATATATAAATTATCCATGTGGAGGGTAATTTTATAAAGTTCTGCCTAGTTGTGCATATTTTCAAGCTCTTATTTTATGTCTAAGTCAAGTATGTTAAAGAACTTGTACGCATGTTTGTAGGTGCTAGCACTGACACTAGCTCCAGGACTGATGCAAATGCTGATGTATATTTTCTGTAACCACAATGGATCAGATTCACTATTCAATCAGTTAAGTAACCCAACACACTGTGAATCAAATGTACACTACACATTAACGGACTACTTCATGTGTATTTGCTGAAATGAGAGGGAAGACCTCATACTGCTGTGGCTCAACTCGGTTGCTTAAACCGGAAATATTAACAAAGACTGTGAAAATCTGTACAAAAAAATCTCTGAGCTCACAGTGAAAAGGTAATCATAGGCACAAAAATCTCTCATGAAATCTCTTCAATGATCTAAAAAAAAAAAAATCAAAATTTCTTCGGCAATATCATAAATCAAAAAAACAGTTATCTGTGTTGTGCTAGCTGCTCCGTTACTGCTCTCTTGTGGAGTAAGGTCCCGACGGACCCGTTTCGCTCGTGCTTCCTCAAGAGTCCTCACTGTCTACCCCCCAAGAGCGGCTTTCTAAACTGGGAGGTTAATGTTCTACATTCTCAGTCATTTCAGGATGATTTAATTTGAAAATGTATGCTCCTTTTTCATTTTTTACTTTTCATTAATTACTACCATCTTCCTATTAGTTTTCTATATGACTTTCCTCCTAGACCCCTCTGGACTATAAAATGTAATTTGTTCTTCCAGATTGGAATTGGATTTTTTTTTCTTATGGTAATTGCAGCATTTCCTTTCAAAGCTGTCAAACTGAAATGCACAATAAAAACAAACAAATGAATGAATGAAGTCTCACCAGAGTTTTATAGAGGGGTATCATCACCTCCTGTTCCTACTGGCCATTCCTCTCCCTATGTACCCAAGCATCCTTCTACCTTTCACTGTTGCCCTTTCTACTTGTTTTGCCACCTTAAGATCATCACATAGGATTACACCCTAGTCCCACTCCTCTTTCATGCACAAAAGTTCTTCACCCCCTAAACAGTACCGTTCCCTCAGGTTTTTGCAGCCCAAATACATGACCCTACATTTTTTTTAACATTAACTCTTAACTGCCAAATTCCAGAACATTCCTCTAGTTTCGCTAAATCCTTCCTCATGTTATCCACACCATCAGGGATGTCTACCCTATTGCAGATTTTGGTATCATCCGCAAAGAGGCAAACCTTACCAGACAGCCCTTCAACAATATCGCTTACAAAAATGTTAAAAAGAACCAGCCCAAGAACTGAACCTTGCAGCACACCATTGGATTTAATAGTTGATATACCACTCTTCTAATACAAGCCATAGTGGTTTACAATCCAAAATAATCAACAAAACCTGAAAAGAATGCCAATCATAATAGGATGGTAACCATTCACAAGACCCATCCATTCTATGTTAATAGCAATTTCCCATCCATTCTAATTTCAGCAATTCTCAGCAGACCTGCAGGCTTCCAAGTGATACATGCATGAATCAGCTGACAGGTTCAAATGCAGACGTCTACCTTTTTCCTCAGAATGAACTGAAGTTACCACTACCCTCTGTCACCTTCCACTCAACCAATTACTAACCCAATCAGTCACTTTAGGGCCCATACCGAGGGCACTCAATTTATTAGTTGTCTATATGGAACCATGAGAAAGGCTTTGAAAAAATCTAAATACACCACAACTAGTGCTCTCCCTTGATCAAACACTCTAGTCACCCAGTCAAAGAAAGTAATCAGATTTGTCTGACAAGACCTGCCTCTAGTGAAGCCATGTTGCCTTGGGTCCTGTAATCCATTTGACTCCAAAAACGTCTCTTAATTTACTTACCATAGAAGTCAGACTTACCAGCCTCTAGTTCCCAACTTCTTCCGTACTTCCACTTTTGTAGAGAGTGACCACATCTGCTCTTCTCTAGTCCTCTAGGACCACTCCCGACTCTAGAGAAGCATTGAAAAGGTCAGCCAACGGAGTCACTAGAACTTCCTACGTTCTTTCAGTGCCCTCAGATGCATGCCATCTGGCCCCATCGCATTGTCCACCTTTAGTTTAGCCAGCTCCTCATGAACACAGTCCTCTGAAAATCAAAAGAACATGTATACCTCTGTCTAGTTTACGCCTGTGATTTGATATGCAGACTTTTTCTGAGGCAAAATATGTGCATTCTTTAGAAAACATGCCCCACCCCCATCCCTGTCCTTCAAACTCCTTCCTAACCTGGTAGTAAAGTTTATTTGATTTGATTTAGCAAAATTTATAGCTTGCCCAGTTTCCACAGGGTCATAGCAAGGCATGATAACTTTACTCACGCACAGGACAGACAGTTTTATTAAAACCATCTCCTGGGTGTCAACCAGGAAATTGGCTTGAAAATTATCCTCCCTGAGGCTGTCTATGTGAAACTAGAAATATTCCCTGCTTATGAAATCATTGAGCACCACTGGAATTTCTAAATGTAATAATGTATGGTAAATATACATGTTTGATTGCCTGTGACAAAGAAGGAAAATATATTGTTGATTTAAGAATATGGTTAGCACTTTAGTTAAAGACTGTAATAGTGATTTATAGCTTGAAATGTTTTCAGACTTGCATAAGAACTTCACTCAAACAGATATAGCAGAATCAGAAAAAGTACAGATAAAGGGGGTGGAACAATTCCCTGATGAAGAAAGACTAAGGAGATTAGGACTTTTCAGCTTGGAGAAGAGATGGCTGAGAGAAGATATGCTAGAGGTTCATAAAAATCATGAGTGATGTAAAATGGGTAATTGTGAATCGAGTGTTTACTCTTTCTAAATGTGCTAAGACTAGGGGCCATGCCATTGTTACTAAGTAGTACATTTAAAATGAATCATAGAAAATATTTTTTTTCAGTCAATGCATAATTAAGCTCTGGAATTTGTTAGCATAGAAAGATAGACTTTAGGAAAACCTTCTGCTTATCCCTGGGGGTAGGTTGCATGGAATTTTGCTTTTGGGATCCTTCCAGGTACCTGTGTCCTGGATTGGCCACTGTTGGAAATGGGATACTGGACAAAAAAGCAGGTCCAGTTCCAGGTGAACTGGGTAACAAGTACCAACAGTTCAGCCTTGATCTTGACAGATATGAATCAATTTTTTCAGTCCTGAAGCAAGGCTCATAGGAGTACAAGGATGAACAAGTGCCATCCAGGTGCCATGCAGGTATGAGGCACAGACAAGTAGGTTCAGTCCACTGTCTGGCACATAATGATATTGATCATTTGTAAATTCTACTGGAATTACACAATGCTGTTCAATGGTGACAAGCATTCAGGTCCAATATGTCCCTGTTAAGAAGAATTTACAATCTGGTACTTAAGAAGATGGCAGTTCTTGTGTTCTTATTTTTTGTTGTCTTCTTCGTTTGTACTCTACCACCTTAGACAGAGGGACAATAAGATCCCACCCAACATCTTTTCTTCCTATATCTACCCATAAAATATGTAATAAATCTAAATAGCCACCAAAAACATCTAGCCTGATGGAGCCTCTTTATAGCCTGCAATACAGATCAGCTAAGTGAATACCTATGTTTCTGGTAAGTCTTCTAATTATTACTTTTCTTGTAGCCTAGCTTACAGATTGATATCAAGCAAAACTGTGAGGACAGCATGAGAATTTGGGCACCACAAAACTCAAATCACTGTGAGCTGTGCAATACCAGAAGAAAACTGACCAGTTGATCTGGAAGCAGCAAGCCTCTAGAGAAGAGAAGGAGGATTAACAATCTAGGGGAAGATTTGACTTGAGGGAATGTAGATGGGCACAGGGTAGTGGATGTTGACTTGAGGGACAGGCAGATGGGAGTATAGATTGGCTGCGATGGAGTTGGAGGAGACTGTGCTTTGGGGGAAGAGTGGGGTGAAGAGCTGGGAAGCGAGAGAGAGAGAGAGAGATATTAGAGGGGATAGAGTATATATAGAGAGAAAGAGAGTGAGAGCAGACTTCAGTTTGGTTACATGAGTCTCTGAATTTGTCTGTGCTGCTAGGTCACCTGTATATTGTATGGTGATGGTTCTGACTCTAGCAGTGATTTTTTTTTTTCAAAATGGCCCATGCTTAAAAATAGTGGCAATCTCTGTTCTAGGTTACACTTGAAGGGTTCTTAATGGTAACTTTTAAGACCCATGAATACGTTTTTTACAAACACCATAATTCAGATGTCAGGTATTCTACAGGGTGTACTCTTGGGTTCAAGAAGAATTAACAGAGAAGCAGGTCCAGTTCCAGGTTAACTGTGTAACAAGCAGTGGTGTGCTGGGAAAACTTTTAACAGGCTTTCTCTCCGGGCATAGCCAGCCTGAAATTTGGTAGCAATAATGAAACAGTGATAGAAATTTCATATAGCAAGCAGCCTGAGCCAACAGATTTATTTTCCATTGAACATAATTAACTTTGTATGAACTTGGCGGCTAGTAGTGTGCTGAACTGACCAACATTGTCACATTTAGACTGACTCTGGACAGAACTCCTGCATGAAGGAAACTCTTCCCTCGTTATTCAATACCTGTGAAATAGTAATAAAAAAAGGTAAGTGCATTTTTATAATATACCACAAAACAAAAGGAGCAAGTCCCCACATGCCATCTTTTTCTTTTGATGAAGGCACAGGGAAAAAAAATGTTAAATGCTACCAGGTCTCAATCTAATTAATGATTTTTTTTAAACTGTACTTATAAATAGTAAGCCTGATTAAGCACCTGATTCTCATAAAGTCTGTTTTGGTGGCCCTTTACTAGGTGAAAACATCAGAATACAGTGAGTCCCTATAACCAGCACCTCCAAATGATACAATGGTTATGATTTAGAACTAATTGCTACTGTAACTGACGAAATCAGTACTTCCTCTTTGAACATCCGTATGCTGCACAAGCTAGCATGTTAAAACATATAAGCAAGGTCAACTACAATAAAGAACGACAACTTGGATAGAGCTTGCTTTGTTTAGATAACAGGATGAAGGGTGCATGGAGGAAATGGAAAGGGAGACAAACCTCATGGAAATCAGTTGTCTTAATTTAACTGCCTTGGAGTTGGGTGCTGTTTATACAATAGTGTGTAGCACCAAGATCCATGCCCAACTTTGGGCGTGAGGATTTCACCAACTGAAACCTGGTGCAAATCTTCATACGTGCATTAGGCATGGATTCTCTAAATTCTATAATACATCTTTATTGAAAGCCTCTAACTCACCCATGGACCTCCCGTGGCCACACCCCCTTTTCAGTTGTGTGCTATGTCCAATGACAGTCTCACAGGAATAGGGAGGGGTAGGTTAGGTGAGAAACAGGGAGAACTGAGTGAATGGGAGTCAGGGAGGGATGGATGGTAGATAAGAGGGTGACAAAGCAGTAGAATTTTATGGTTTATAATGGGCTAGAAAACACAGATCTTTGTTGAGTGCTGTCTGGTGGGTGTCAAAATATTTCACCATTTTGACTTCAAAGGTCTTACATTCCTGGATTGTCTTAAAATTTCAATGCAATATAAAGGGATCCTTTACATGCTTATCCTCAACTGCATCATTCAATGCAAAAAGTGTGAAGACGGTTGCTATATTGGAGAAACAAGCCAGATGCTAAAGACGAAGTTCAATTTACACAGATACAATATTAAACATTCCAATGCCAACCAGGATGCCACCTCTGTCGGACAGCACTTCACAAAATGTCGCGCCCCGTACCTGCGCCGCCTTGCCCGCTGGGAGGTCCCTCTCCGCAAGCAGGGGAGAGCGGAGTATCGCTGGCTATGGGCGGCGTGGGCGAAGAGTTGTACCCGCCTCCTGGGCTATGCCGGTTCGCCGCTGCAGCGCGGTGGCGGCCGGAGAGCGCCGGCGCTGCCAAAATGGCCGGCGCTCTCTTACTTGCAAGGCTCTTCCGGGTGCAGGACCTGGGAACAGAGGAAACGCCCATTCAGGGTCCGGATTGGCTGGTCGCGGCTAGTCTCCGCCCTCTCTCTGAGACCAGCCTATCCGGAGCCCTGGGGCTGGTTGTGGGCCCCTCCTTTTCGTCAGCTGTTGAGTGTTCTCCAGATGGAGGGGGCTATTTAAAGGCAGTCACTGACAGTGTTCATTGCTTCGGCTTCGACTTGTGGATCCCTGAGTGTTGTGTTTTGGAGTGCCTTCCGTTTGCCTTGATTCCCTGATTGAACCTCTGTTTGAACCTGGACTTTGCTTTTGCCTGCCGCCTGCCTTTGAACCTCTGTTTGAACCTGGACGTTGCATTTGCCTGCCGCCTGCCTTTGTACCTCTGATTGAACCTGGACTTTGCTTTTGCCTGCCGCCTGCCTTTGAACCTCTGATTGAACCTGGACTTTGCTTTTGCCTGCCGCCTGCCTTTGAACCTCTGACTGAACCTGGACTTTGCTTTTGCCTGCCGCCTGCCTTTGAACCTCTGTTTGAACCTGGACGTTGCATTTGCCTGCCGCCTGCCTTTGTACCTCTGACTGAACCTGGACTTTGCTTTTGCCTGCCGCCTGCCTTTGAACCCCTGATTGAACCTGGACTTTGCTTTTGCCTGCCGCCTGCCTTTGAACCTCTGTTTGAACCTGGACTTTGCATTTGCCTGCCGCCTGCCTTTGCACCTCTGATTGAACCTGGACTTCGCTTTTGCCTGTCGCCTGCCTTTGAACCTCTGATTGAACCTGGACGTTGCTTTTGCCTGCCGCCTGCCTTTGAACCTCTGATTGAACCTGGACTTTGCTTTTGCCTGCCGCCTGCCTTTGAATCTCTGATTGAACCTGGACTCTGCTTTTGCCTGCCGCCTGCCTTTGCACCTCTGATTGAACCTGGACTTTGCTATTTCCCGCTGCCTGCCTTTGAACCTCTGGTTAAACCTGGACTTTGCCTCTGCCTGCCCTATCCGGTCCTTCTTTGGAGGTCTCTGGCCTGATTCTCCAGGTAAGATCAGAACTGTCTGGCTGCCAAACGTTGTTTGGTCCAGGGGCTCACTTTTCATGACAAAGGCCTGACAGAAAGCCGAAGCCATGAGCTCGCCAGATAAGCCTGACCTTACCGACCTGGCCCAAGCTCTCCAACAGCAGCAGGCTCAGCTCAACAGATTGTCTGGAGTATTGCAGGATGTGTGTTCCCAGATGTCAGCACAGCGAGCACCGGCTCCCGGGGCAAGTAGGACCCCTCCACCTCAACCTGCATTTCGTTTGCCAGAACCTCCCCGGTTTGATGGCACGCCCTCCGCATGCCGCGGATTCTTGAACCAATGTCAAATGCTCTTTGACATGCAACCTGCTTCTTTTCCTACGGACAAACAAAAGATTACCTACATTATTTCATTACTCTCCGGTGCGGCTCTGGCATGGGCTTCACCTCTCTGGGAGCAACAGGATCCTCTCCTTTCGGAACTGGGGGAATTCCTGCGTCGGTTCCGCATGGTCTTCGATGTTCCAGGGCGTCCCTCCTCTGCTGCAGGGGAACTTCTACGGATTCAGCAAGGAAGCAATACGGTTGGAGCCTATGCTATTCGATTCCGTACTCTGGCGGCGGAACTCAAATGGAATCAAGAGGCTCTTACGGCCATTTTTTGGCAAGGCTTGAGTGGGCGCATTAAGGACGAGCTAGCCGGCCGGGAGATCCCTAGTACCTTGGACGCTCTAATCTCTCTAAGTACCCGAATTGATGTCCGTTTCCAGGAACGGGCACGAGAACAAGCTGCCTCTCGTCCGCCTCGCAGGTTTTCCCCTCAAAGACCTCGAACTGTCTCTCCCCAGGAGGCGATGGTTCCGACGGTGGAGGCACCGGAGGTGCCTATGGTGATTGGCAGGCACCGATTGACACCTATGGAACGAACCCACCGGAGGGAGAATAAACTATGTATGTATTGCGGGAAACCTGGCCATTTTGTGAAAGGGTGTCCCAACAAGCCGGGAAATGCTTAGACCCTAGCCTGGTGAAGGGGGTGGTTTTGGGTCGTTCAGGAACCCTTCCGGATAACTTAATGACTGTACCTATTATCTTACGTTGGCGAGAATTCAGGATAAACACCCTAGCCCTGCTAGATTCAGGAGCAGGAGGCAACTTTATTGATGCTCGGCTACTTCAGGGCCTTGGAAGGCCGGTTATTTCCTGTAGACCAGCTCTTCAAGTCACTTCCATTCACGGCTCTACCTTACCTCAGCCTATTACTCATCTCACTCTCCCGCTCCAGATGCAGGTGGGCCTTCTTCATCATGAGGAGATACAATTTCTTATTTTACCTCAGGCCATCCATCCAGTAATTCTAGGTATACCCTGGCTGCGGCTGCATGCGCCTTACATAGACTGGCCTTCGGGAGAGATCAGCCAATGGAGTGGTCATTGTTTTGAAACTTGTCTGACACCAGTGCACCCTCTTCCTATTAATGTGCCAGCGCTACTTGGAGCCCTCCACCCCTGTGATGCTCATCTTCCGAGGGAGTACGAGGAGTTTTCTGATGTTTTTGATGCCCGGGAGGCAGATTCCCTCCCGCCCCATCGCCCGTTCGATTGTCCCATTGATTTGTTGCCCGGCTCGATGCCTCCTCGAGGGCGATTATATACTTTGTCCCGGGAGGAATCTGCTGCCATGCGGGCCTACATTCGGGACAACCTTCGTAAAGGATTTATCCGTCCATCCTCTTCTCCTGCTGGGGCGGGGTTCTTTTTTGTCTCAAAAAAGGATGGGTCCTTACGGCCCTGCATTGACTATCGTGGACTTAACAACATCACAGTCAAGAACCGGTATCCCCTTCCGCTTATCCCAGAGCTTTTTGACCGACTACAGGGGGCTGTCATCTTTACTAAGTTGGATCTGCGAGGGGCCTATAACTTGATTCGTATCCGTCAGGGGGACGAGTGGAAAACTGCGTTTAATACTCACGAAGGCCATTTTGAATATCGGGTCATGCCCTTTGGACTGTGTAATGCTCCAGCTGTATTTCAAGACTTCATCAACTTCATTTTCCGGGATCTTCTGTATTCTTCAGTCATTGTGTACCTAGACGATATTCTGATCTTCTCTGCTTCCCCTCAGGATCATCCCGGGCATGTCCGCACGGTGCTTCAACGACTCCGGGATCATCGACTGTTTGCCAAGTTGGAGAAGTGTGCATTTCATCACTCCACCATTCCTTTTTTGGGACATATTATCTCTGCTGTTGGATTACAAATGGATCCTGCTAAACTGCAGGCTATCCGGGACTGGCCGCTTCCCCAGGGTCTCCGGGCCTTGCAACGTTTTCTTGGCTTCGCTAATTACTACAGACAATTCATTCCCCATTATTCGCTCCTCACAGCTCCTTTGACAGCCCTTACTCGGAAGGGGGCGGATGTTCGGCATTGGTCTCCTGCTGCCCTGGAGGCTTTTTCTGCCTTAAAGACAGCTTTCTTGTCTGCATCGGTGCTCCGGAGTCCTGATGTCACGAAGCCTTTCATCGTGGAGGTCGATGCCTCCGCCCTGGGAGTGGGGGCGTGCTGTCCCAGACCGCGTCTTCTGGTAAGAAACATCCTTGTTTTTTTTTTTCTAAGAAGTTTTCGCCTGCTGAACGTAATTACACCATAGGGGACAGAGAGCTGCTGGCTCTAAAGCTCGCCTTTCAGGAGTGGCGGTACCTACTGGAGGGGGCTGCGCATCCTATTACTGTCATCACGGATCACAAAAACCTGCTTTACTTGCAGGATGCCAAACGCTTGAATCCCCGGCAGGCCCGTTGGTCACTATTTTTTGCTCGTTTTTCTTTTCATTTGGTATTTCGTCCTGCAGAAAAGAATATCCAGGCAGATGCCCTCTCCCGAGCTTTTGACGCACCTGAGGAGCCTGAGGAGTCCTATCCTATGCTCAATCCTGCTTGCCTGTCTCCTATGGTGGGGGCATCCGCCTGTCTCAAGACTCCTGTTCCTGCTCGATCTCGTCGCAAGGTTCTTCAGTGGGGTCACTCTGCTGCATTTTCAGGACATTTTGGGTTCCGTAAAACCTATCACCTTATTGCCCGTTATTTTTGGTGGCCCCGCATGGCCCAGGAGATTCGGCAGTTTGTCTCTACCTGTCCTACCTGTGCCCGTACCAAGTCCTTGCCAGGCAAGCCGTGGGGGCTGCTTCAACCATTACCTGTACCCCAGCTACCTTGGCAGGAGGTCTCGATGGACTTCATAACTGATCTTCCCTGTTCCAAGGGCAACACTATCATCTGGGTGGTGGTGGATCGTTTTTCTCGCATGGCTCACTTCGTTCCCATGCGGTCCCTGCCATCCGCGAAGACTCTGGCCTCCCAATTTATCCAGCACATTTTTCGGCTGCATGGCCTGCCGCATCGTATCATCAGTGATAGAGGGTCCCAATTCACCTCTACATTTTGGAGATCGTTATGCTCTGCTTTTGGGGTGACCACACATTTCTCCTCAGCTTATCACCCTCAGACCAACGGCATGGCAGAACGGACGAACCTGACCCTTAAAGCCTTTCTGCGGGCCTTCACGAATGCTCGGCAAGATGATTGGACTGATCTCCTGGCTTGGGCTGAATTTGCATACAACAATAGTTTTCATTCTGCTTCACGGACATCACCCTTCTTCACTATTTTTGGTCGTCATCCACGTGTTCCACCTCCGATTCCTTTGACTACCGCTCCCCCACTGCTCCAGTCTACTCTCACCACTATTCATGCAACTTGGAGGACAGTCCGTCAGCAGTTGGGGAGGGCGGCTGCTCGGTACAAGCAATGTGCTGATCAGCGTCGCCGGGTCGCTCCCGTATTCCAGCCGGGACAAAAAGTATGGCTCAGCACCAAGTACCTCAAACTTCGTCTTCCCTCCCTGAAGTTTGCTCCTCGCTTCATCGGGCCATTTTCTGTGTCATCTCGAGTGGGGACGGTGGCCTACCGCCTTCACCTACCTGGTAATCTACGCATTCACAATGCTTTTCATGTGTCTCTGCTTAAACCTTTTAGGACTTCCCCCTGGCATCCTGCTCCTAAGAAGATACTGGTTCCTGATTCTGACCCTGATCCAGAGTTCGAGGTAAAAGAGATACTTGACTCCAAACTCCAGCGGGGTCGATTGTTTTACTTGATCTCGTGGAAGAACTTTGGTCCTGAGGATAACTCCTGGGAGCCGGTGGCTAATATCCTTGCCCCTGATTTGTTACACGAGTTCCACTCTCGTTATCCTACTAAGCCTGGACCTAGACGGAGAGGGGGGGCTTACGGGGGGGGTACTGTCGCGCCCCGTACCTGCGCCGCCTTGCCCGCTGGGAGGTCCCTCTCCGCGAGCAGGGGAGAGCGGAGTATCGCTGGCTATGGGCGGCGTGGGCGAAGAGTTGTACCCGCCTCCTGGGCTATGCCGGTTCGCCGCTGCAGCGCGGTGGCGGCCGGAGAGCGCCGGCGCTGCCAAAATGGCCGGCGCTCTCTTACTTGCAAGGCTCTTCCGGGTGCAGGACCTGGGAACAGAGGAAACGCCCATTCAGGGTCCGGATTGGCTGGTCGCGGCTAGTCTCCGCCCTCTCTCTGAGACCAGCCTATCCGGAGCCCTGGGGCTGGTTGTGGGCCCCTCCTTTTCGTCAGCTGTTGAGTGTTCTCCAGATGGAGGGGGCTATTTAAAGGCAGTCACTGACAGTGTTCATTGCTTCGGCTTCGACTTGTGGATCCCTGAGTGTTGTGTTTTGGAGTGCCTTCCGTTTGCCTTGATTCCCTGATTGAACCTCTGTTTGAACCTGGACTTTGCTTTTGCCTGCCGCCTGCCTTTGAACCTCTGTTTGAACCTGGACGTTGCATTTGCCTGCCGCCTGCCTTTGTACCTCTGATTGAACCTGGACTTTGCTTTTGCCTGCCGCCTGCCTTTGAACCTCTGATTGAACCTGGACTTTGCTTTTGCCTGCCGCCTGCCTTTGAACCTCTGACTGAACCTGGACTTTGCTTTTGCCTGCCGCCTGCCTTTGAACCTCTGTTTGAACCTGGACTTTGCATTTGCCTGCCGCCTGCCTTTGTACCTCTGACTGAACCTGGACTTTGCTTTTGCCTGCCGCCTGCCTTTGAACCCCTGATTGAACCTGGACTTTGCTTTTGCCTGCCGCCTGCCTTTGAACCTCTGTTTGAACCTGGACTTTGCATTTGCCTGCCGCCTGCCTTTGCACCTCTGATTGAACCTGGACTTCGCTTTTGCCTGTCGCCTGCCTTTGAACCTCTGATTGAACCTGGACGTTGCTTTTGCCTGCCGCCTGCCTTTGAACCTCTGATTGAACCTGGACTTTGCTTTTGCCTGCCGCCTGCCTTTGAATCTCTGATTGAACCTGGACTCTGCTTTTGCCTGCCGCCTGCCTTTGCACCTCTGATTGAACCTGGACTTTGCTATTTCCCGCTGCCTGCCTTTGAACCTCTGGTTAAACCTGGACTTTGCCTCTGCCTGCCCTATCCGGTCCTTCTTTGGAGGTCTCTGGCCTGATTCTCCAGGTAAGATCAGAACTGTCTGGCTGCCAAACGTTGTTTGGTCCAGGGGCTCACTTTTCATGACAAAGGCCTGACACAAAACCAGAACACTGCATCAATGGTCTTATGGTAAGAATACTAAATTGACATTTTAAGACAATCCAAGAACATAAGACCTTTGAAGTCAAAATGATAAATATTTTGACCCTGCTTTGTCACCCTCTTATCTACCACCCATCTCTCCATGACTCTCATCCACCAAAGCTCTTCCTGTTTCTCACCTAACCTACCTCTTCCTCTTCCTGTGAGACTGCCATTGGAATGCTTTTATGCTTTTGTGTTTCACTTATATTTTTTCTGATATTTGTCAACATTTGTTTATTTCCTATCTGAAGAAGAAGGGTTACCTTTGAGAGCTAATCAAAAGATGTATGAAGTTAGTCCAATAAAAAAAGTATCATATTTTCTTTTCTATGTTTTGATTTATTTCTATTTATTACTTTTAAAAGTGGACTAACAAGGCTGCCATACCACTTCGTTCTACCATCAAACTCAGACTAACCATCCTCAAATTTTTAATCTCCTCCCCAACTGCACTGTTGTAAGAAGAGGCAGCAAGTCCTTTCCCATTCCTGTGGCCCTGCTCCTGTCTTCAGAAATCTATTGAACAGGTCTTTCAGTGGACCTTGCTGACCTTCACTGTAATTGTCAATATAGCTATGAGGAACTCTATCTTTCTGCCTCGAGCACCTACCTAGTGGTCCTTTTACCAAACAATGTAAAAAGTGGCCTTTAGCACAATCTTACAGGGGTCTTTCCCACGTACTAAGGCTATTTTTACTGCTGTGGTAAAATGACCACATTTCCTATTTTTTTGTATTAATGGCCATGTGCTAAGGAAGTCCATCTCCTTATTGACCTGTCTATATGTCAATGGGTTTCTCGAGGCCTTTTTCTCAGAAGACTAACAAGTGTATTTGCTGCTAATATTGAGTACCTCCTTCTAATTTACATGTGCTAATTTTGCCATTAGCATGTGGCCATTAAAACAGATTAGCACATGATCCCTTACCACTACCTATTATGTAGGCGGTAAGGGCGCATGCACTAATCAGTTAGTGGATGTCAATGTAGCCGTGCTAACTGATTAGCACAGAATTTGCCCATTCTTCACCCCCCCCAGACACACCCCCTGTGCCAAAAAATATATTTTATTTATTTATTAGGTAACACATGCACATGGCAAAATTACCACAGGACGCCTCAGCATGCCCCACAGTATGCCATTTTTTGCTGTGGTAAGCATGTGGTAGTGTTTGCCTCAGCTTTGTAAAAGGGCCCCTTAGATTGTATGTTCTCTTGGTCAGGAACACTTTGTACCTGTATATAATTTTGCATAGGGTGCTACACAAATACCAAAATGATCTTAGCATGGGGAGGGGGCTTGCACAAGCGACCACTAAAGAGAGTGACAGAACCAAGAAACAGGCAAACAGCCATTTTGTTTTTAAGAAGGAAAATACCAAGGGGTCCTGCCCCTTTAAAAAGCACTACCACGGGGCACGCTCAGGCATCCCATGGTAGTTTTTTAGATCAGTGCATGCTACTCATGTGCTAAAAAATAGAATTTATTTTTTAACACTGGGGCATGTCTGGTGGCAGAGAGTAGGGATGGTCTGTGCTAACTGATTAGTGCAGCTACATCACCGTATGCTAACCATAAGGGTGTGGGTGTGGAGGAGTGGCCTAGTGGTTACAGCACCAGTCTTGCAATCCAGAGGTGGCCAGTTCAAATTCCACTGCTGCTCCTTGTGATCCTGGGCAAGTCATTTAACTCTGCATTGCCTCAGGTACAAACTTAGATTGTGAGCCCTCCTGGGACACAGAAACATCCAGTATACCTGAATGTAACTCACAGTGAGCTGCTACTGAAAAAGGTGTGAGCAAAATCTAAATAAATAAAATAATCAATTAGTGTGTGGTTAGCATGTCAGTCCTTAGTGCCTACAAAGTAGGTGGTGGTAGGGGCTCATGCACCAATGGGGAAATTAGCACATGGTCTTTAATAGGAAAAATGGAACCTGGGGCCATTTTACCACTGCGGTAAAAGGGGCCCTCCACTATTGGTAACGTGTTTTTGCCATGTGCAGAATCCTCTTTTACTGCACTGCCTGATTACTGCCAGGTAACTTCTGCAGTAAAAACAATTTTCTGTAGCGCAGTAAATGTCATGCGGTGGGGGGCGGAAATACTGCTGCCACCCGTGTTAGGCTGGCGGCAGTTCTGGGTTGCCACACGGCAACACTTTAGTAAAAGGGCCCCTAAAAGTGGCCTCAATGGGTGGGAAAGACCTACACTGGGGATAGAACAGACCCTTTTTTAGCACTGCTTGGTAAAAGGGCCCCAAAAGAAATAAAAATATAGAATTTGAACTGTGAAAGAGTCAAAATACAGTGAATAAATTGGTTGCCTTTTTGATGAAAACTGAGGAGAAACACAAGTTAAGGCACTTTAATTTAAAACCATTATATTTATTTTGGCATCTCTGTGTCAGAGAATGCTGCCTGTATTTGGTTAGCATTTTTTTTTGTTTGTTTGGTTTGGTTTCAATCATGTTAATTTTATTCAGTAGCCTAAGTGACGCCATCCCAGACAACAGTCTTTGTAACTCTATATGGAAATTTCCTTAAGTTTCAGTAACACCCTGGTATGAGATCAGAATTATCAGCAAGCCCTCAACTAGAAGGCACAGTACTAATATGAGAGAGATCTTGGCCATTTTTCAAGAGGAGTTCAAGGTCCATCACATTAGGAGAACAGCAGAATACATATGGATATAACTTTGGAGTAATTTAAGCATGCAAGATGGAAACATTTTTATGCCTCGCCTCACCCTATGCTTGGAATAAACTCCCTGAGCCCATACGCCAAGCCCCCTCCCTGCCCATATTCAAATCCTTGCTCAAAGCCCACCTCTTCAATGTCACTTTCGGCACTAACCATTGTACCTCTATCCAGGAAATCTAGACTGCCCCCAATTTGATTGACTGCACTTTTTGTCCTTTAGGTTGTAAGCTCCTTTGAGCAGGGACTGTCCTTCTTTGTTAAATTGTACAGCGCTGCATAACCCTGGTAGCACTTTAGAAATGTTAAATAGTAGTAGTAGTAGTGAAACTGAGGTACCTTTTGGGCAGAGTCTGGGGTGTCCAGATGGGCAGGGGCTGATATTCCAGACGCCTTTCCTTAGGGCCATATTGGGTGGGGGGAAAGAAAGCTTTCAAGACTCCACCATTAGGAGGGTCTTCTTCTAACTCATGTCACAATATCAGTCAGTAGACAGCACAGTTGTCCAGTCTAAATAGCTGTTCAAAATAAACAGGATTTTCACCAAATACTTTTTTCAGGTACAGAAACAAACAAGTATTCAAGGAAATTCAGCAACATACCAGTTAAACTAGAGGAGTAGCTTTGCACTTCAAAGTGGGTTGTAAACCAGGGAGCCATAAGAACATAAGAATAGCCATACTGGGTCAAACCAATGGTCCATCTAGCCCAGTATCCTGCTTCCAACAGTGGCCAATCCAGATCACAAGTTCCTGGCAGAAGCCCAATTAGTAAGAACATTCCATGCTACCAACCCTGGGGCAAGCAGTGGCTTCCCCCATGTCCACCTCAATAACAGACTATGGACTTTTCCTCCAGGAATTTGTCCAAAACCTTTTTTAAACCCAAATACACTCACCACTGTTACCATATCCTCTGGCAATGAGTTCCAGAACTTAATTATTCTTTGAATGAAAAAATTGTTTCCTCCTATTAGTTTTAAAAGTATTTTCATATAATTTCATTGTGTCCCCTGGTCTTTGTACTTTTTGAAAGAGTGAAAAATCAATTCAATTTTACCCGTTCTATACCAGTCGGATTTTGTAGACCCCAATTATATCGCCCCTCAGATGTATCTTTTCCAAGCTGAAGATCCCTAACCTCTTTAGCCGTTCCTTATAGGGGAGGAGTTACATCCCCTTTATCATTTTGGTTGCTCTTCTTTGAACCTTTTCTAATTCCATTATATCTTTTCTTCAAATACAGCGACCAGAATTGAACACAATACTGAAGGTGAGCTTACACCATGGAGAGATACAGAGGCTTACAATATTCTTGGTCTTATTTTTCATATCTTTCCTAATAATTCCTAGCATCCTCTATACTTTTTTGGCCTCTGCCACACACTGGGCAGAAGATTTCAGTGTATTGTCTACAATGACACCTAGTTCTTTTTCTTGAGTACTGATTCCTAAGGTGGACCCTAGCATCAGGTAACTATGATTTAGATTATTCTTTACATTTGTCCACATTAAATTTCATCTGCCATTTGGATTTCTAGTCTTCTAATTTCCTAAGGTATTCCTGCAATTTTTCTCAATCCTTATGTGTTTTGACAACTTTGAATAGTTTTGTGTCATCTGCAAATTTAGTCATTTCACTCATTCTGATTTCCAGATCATTTATAAATATGTTAAATAGAATTGGTCTCAGTACAATTACTGCGGCACTCCCCTAGTCACCCTCCTCCATTGAGAAAAATGGCCATTTAACCCTACCCTCTGTTTTCTGTCCATTATCCAGTTCCTAAACCACAGAAGAACATTGCTTCCTATCCCATGTCTTTTTAATTTTCTCAAGAGTCTCTCATGAAAGCTTTCTAGATATACTACCTTTACCACATGTTTATTAATGCTTTCAAAGAAATGAAGCAAATTGGTGAGGCAAGACTTCCCTTGGCTGCATAGGCGCCCCATATAAGAGACTTGGGGAGGCTAAGCCTCCCCAGCCCCAACCACTACCTTCCCCTCCCTGTGGCCACTTGCTCTCCTTGAAAGGCAACAATAAATCACAACCTTCCGCTCCATATGTTCCACCTGCTCACTCGCTCGCTCTGCCTGCCAGCCGCGGACTCTTCAACATTGTATCTGCAAACAATGTGAAACCGCGGGACCATAGCTCTCTTAAGTGCCAGTCGCAGCAGCTCTTGATCCCGCCTTCCAATACAGGAAGTTACATCATAGGGGGGTGCATGCAACCTACTGAGCCGCTAGTGGCGGGTTCTCATTATTTGGAACTACGAAGTTTGAGAGTCAGCAGCCGGCAGGCAGAGTGAGCAAGTGAGGAAGGGGCTGGGATGCATGAAGGGGAAGGTACTTCTTGTTGAGTAGTAGTGCGGCAGAGCTGCCGGTGAAGGACTGAATATTGGAGGGGGGTAATGGTGCTGGTTGATATTGGGAGGGACGGGGGACACAGAGAAAGATGAGGTTTTGCTGGATGGTAGGGTAAGGGGAAATGAAATGAGTACTTGATAGAGGGTTGTAGGAAAGAGACTGGACAATGGTGGGAGGGGAAAAGACAGGGGTGATGCTGGATTTTGAAGGGAGGAGAGAGATGAGGCAACATTTTTGGGGCAGATAATTCTCTTGACTGTATTTAGCTTGCATGTTACAATTATTAACAGAGATATGGGGGGGGGGGGGGAGAGAGACAAGGGCAGAGGGACATAGTGAAGGGGTCCTTCCTTGCTATGTTCAGAACTGCTGACACAGGTGTTGCCACCCCAAGGATTGAAACTTGCCATGCCACATTCTATCCTATTCCCACCCTGCCATAGCCCCTCCCATTCTGCTGTAGCCCTTCCTCACCCCACTCCGCCCTAGCCTCCCCAAACATCTGAGTCACTGACCGCCTATGCTTGGCTGAACCCATGCTGAGTCTGTCACATTAAACTGCATTTGTATATGTGTTCCATAATTGTATACTTTATAATAGTTTCCACTATTTTGCCAGGCACTGAAGTCAGTCTGTAATTTCCCAGTTCACCCCTGGAACCCTTTTTACAAATCAGCATTACATTGGTTACCTCCAATCATCAGGTCAGGGTTTATAATCTTGTTTCTTCTACTAGCACTCTTTGTGACCTTGGACAAGTCATCTCACTCTGGGTATCTTTATCCAGATACACTAAACTTGATAAATCTGTGCTTGACTTATCTGAAAATCAGGATAGCAGCTGAATACTGCTACCATTTCATTAACACTTAAACCTATGTCTCTGCATTTAGCAGCCTGGGAAATTAAAAGGAAAAACATTTCTCTGGTCAGCCTCCAAAGTTAACCAGATAAATGCTTTTGAGGACTGTTACCCCTGTCCATTCATGGGGGGGGGGGGGGGGGGGGGAAGGAAATCTGAGTAATTCAGAACACTTTGAACTTTTAAGTGGGTTCCTCAACTCCAGACATCTGATCTTTCCTATTATTTGATTCTTGAGGTGTCCTATAGGAAAGTGTAGGTCCTTCGCCATCCATATGCTACACTGTGGAGAAGCATAGGTACCTAGTTAGGGCTAGAGCACTCTTATCTAAGTTCGCAAACCATTTGGAAAAATGCACATCCACCAATTCATAGACCTCCCATAAGAAGGGGAAAATGGGCAGGCGAGATAGTATATGGTAAAGGTGGCAATATCTGTTCTGACATGTAACCATACACATTTCCCAAATGCTTTAGTAAAGGTAGCTGATTATAAAATATACTTAGGAATAGGGTGACTTCTAAAGTTGGTGTTGCACCATGAAGGATAATGGAAAAGGCTAGTACACCATCATGCAATACAGCCCCCCTCACCCAACAAACAAAGCCTGAATATATCCCTTCCCAAATATACCCAAAAAAAGAAAAACTCCCCCAGACCTAAATCTTCCATAACAAATCAAGAATCCTGCCCCTCATTTCATCAAATACCACCAACACAACCTCCCTTGGACAATACTGACATAACAACAAGGCTACTTGAGTTTTGATTTCCTGAGACACCTGAATCCTTTCCTACTTAAAAAAACAACATCAACAACAACAACAAGCCCACATGATATTCCACATCTGATTTCCCCTGTGAAATAAGAATTCTGATCTAATCCCCCACCTTGTGACAACTACTACAACTACTACTACTTATGATTTTTAAAGTGCTACTAGACGTACGCAGAGCTAAACAGCAACAGAATACATCACCTTGGCCACACATACACAGAACATAGATAGAGTCTCACCAAATCCAAAATAAGTGACCACAAATTAAAAATAGAAATGTACAGAGAAAAAATGAACTGGAAATCCCATTAAGCCATACTCTAGTGCAATATTTAAAAAAAAATCGAAATGGAACAACTTTTCTAATAAAGAGATTTTTCTGGAGGCTGACATCGTTCTCCTTCCAACACTGGGGCCAAACAACAAGGTGGCCTGAAACCCGATCCTCCAACTTACCAACAAAACCTCCCAAAGAACCCCTACTTCCTTGCCTAATGCAATAGAACTAAATCTCCCAGGCCTCCATGAGCCCTTTTTTCTACCAAAAACAGAAGTGCTTACTTATGGTTTATGGTTTGTGGAAGAGAAGATGGGGGGGGGGAGGAGGATATGCTGAATAACTGTGGAGGGTAGGGAAGGGAAGGGGAGATGCTGAACACTTGGAGAGAGTAGGGAAGGGGAAATGCTAGACACCTGGGGATAGAAGAGAAAAGAGGGGGCGATGAAAGATGCCGTATAGGGGAAAGAAAAAAGAATCCTGGACAGGAGGCGTTAACTGGCCAATTGGGTCACAACCACTCAGCAGGATCCCACTATGACACAAACCAGATTATGAAAATCAAGACACTGAATGTACTCAAGGTATGATTTATATTTAGAGCTTCTTGTTTAACCTGTCCAGAGGTATTTATATTTTATTATTATATTGATCTTTTGTTTTTCATTTTTCAAGAATATATTGAAAATGACTTCAGATGGGGGGGGGGGGGGGGGGGTGCTGCGAACATCATCTAGCATGTACACATGTGGTGAGAGTTCCACATTTTGGGGCACTTAACACCGTCAAAACCCAGAATTTTTGTATCAACAGTAACTACAGTATCTACAATTGCTTGGATATGTTCAGAACCAAGAACTCTAACTTGGAACAACAATTTTCAGTCTTTTCTAGCCTGAAAGACAGAAGACCAAACCCCCTAAACTGGACAAGATGATGTCAAATGATCAGAAAACTAATGCTGATACAGTGATGATGGAGATTCAAGTAATTAAAGATATGCTTAAAACACAAGTAGAAATTACCAGAGAAAGAGAGATAGAATTCATAAATGATAGACTTGTGGCCCAATGCAGACTTCTCACTAAACAGGAAGTACCGTCAGGCTACTGTAGCAACCCAGTGGTACTTCCCACACCTAGCATGCCGTCATTTCCTGCGCTCCAAAAATTTATGTTAGTAGCGCTGGAGTGTACCTGGCGGTAATCTTGCAGTGCTGCACGTTGCTCGGTTACTGTCGGGTTAATGCAGGAGCCTTTACTGCCACTTCAATGGGTGGCGGTAAGGGCTCCCCCCCCCCCCCAAAAAAAAATGGCAATGCAGCAAGTGCTTTACTTGCCGCACAGCCATTTCCTGCAGAAAAGAGAGACTTCACTTTTACCAGCTGTGGTAAAAGGGGGCCTCGATGTGTGTGTAAAACACACGCCAACACCAGCACCGGCTCCCTTTTGCCTTGGTAAAAGGGCCCCTTGATGCCTTGTAACAGAAACTGGAAATTATTGCAGACAGAATTACATGACTGGAACAAAAAGCTGAGGCTAATCAATCCAACTCAAAGGCAATTCGTCAACTGCAACTGGATATTGAGGAGCTATCAAATCATAGCCAAAGAAATAATATAGGGATAATAGGAATTCCAGTAGGAACCAAGGTTAAGAACATTATCTCGGGATCCAAGATGGCCGCTAAGCACTTGTGACTAGCTGCACGCTCAGATTCCTTCTACTAACATGCCTAAACGGAGAGGGAAATGTACTGCCCGAACTACCCCATTACCTCCCTCGATTCCTGGACCGATGGATCGGTTCTTGAGCCTGCAGGGGACTGCGGTACAGGTCGGGAGTGGACCCTTGATGGGCGCTGCTAATTTGGAGGAGTCGACGGCGTCCCTCGGGCTGGATACAACTTTGAGCCCCGACCACAGAGCTCCGCCCCCGCAACCGCCGATCACAAGCTCACCGCTCCATGGAGAGCAGGGGCCGACGCAAGAACGCGTTACGACCCCGTTTGCTCTGGGGAATCGATTTCATCTTGATGAGAGCGGACGAGCAGGATCGACTGGAGTAACGGGGGAAACAGACGATGGAAGAGAGCTAGAGGAGGAGCAGGAGGACATATTCCCAGCAGAGTTAACCAACAAACCAACAGAGGTAACTTTGGATTCCCTTTGGGAGTTAATGTCCCAGCTGGGGAAAGTATTTATTTCCCAAACAACTAAAGGGGCTCAGAAACTAAAATCTTTAGAGCAAAAAGTGGAAGAAATTGATAATTCTCAGCAAGCTTTGGTAACTCGCATGGATAAAGTAGAACAAGAATCAAAAAAGACAGAAAATCTTCAAATGACTATGGTTAAAGATATTTCAAATTTAAGATTGAAAGTTGAAACATATGAGAATCATATGAGAAACCTCAACCTGCGATTTGTAAATTTCCCAAGAGTTCAAATGATTCAACCATATGATATGCTGAAAAGATATTTGCGGGAAAACTTGGGAATTCCGCAGGACAATATTCCACCTTTTACTAAAGTTTATTATCTACCCAATAAACAAGTTATTCAGCAAAATCAACAGGAACAGAGACTTGAAAATTTGTCACAATTTCTAGAGACATCAGACACTGAATCAGCCACAGCGGCCACTTTGGTGGCAACCGTGGCTTTACCACATGATAAACAGTGGTTGTTCTCAATGTTTTTTAAGCATAGGGAAACCCTGTTTTTGGGTTTAAAAATTTCCTTGTTCCCTGATCTCTCTAGAGAAACTCAACGTAAGCGAAAACAGTTCCTTATTATGAGACCAGCAATTCAACAGTTGGGAGGTGTTTTCTTTCTGAGATATCCATGTAAATGTATTGTTAGGATTGACTCTGTTAAATACGTCTTTTTAGATCCTTCTCAGCTCTCGGCCTTTATTGCGTCTAAAAGAATATCTAGTAGCCTTAAAGAAAGTTAGCATTCTCTTCACAAGTACTTGATTCCCTATTTTGTATTTCCTAATCTCCTCATAAATTAGGATCTTGGATCCCCTTTATTGTTAGGACATGAGTATTGTATCAGAAAATATTTACCATTTGAATAATGATTCTGATTTGTTTTCTTTTTTTTTCTGTGATATAATACTATCCTTCAAGTTGTATCTTGAATATATTGTTTGTAAAATTCATAAATAAATAAATAAATAATAATAAAAAAAAGAACATTATCTCATTTCTATCCATAACACTCCCACATTTGTTAATGTGACTTTTAAGGACTCATTTAAAATCATTGAAACTTCTGCAAGGTTTAAAATCTGTAATGATTTACACAATCTCATCAAACACCTTACATAGTAACATAGTAGATGACGGCAGAAAAAGACCTGCATGGTCCATCCAGTCTGCCCAACAAGATAAACTCATATGTGCTACTTTTTGTGTATACCTTACCTTGATTTGTACCTGTCCTTTTCAGGGCACAGACCGTGTAAGTCTGCCCAGCACTATCCCCGGCTCCCAACCACCAGCCCCTCCTCCCACCACCTGCTCTGGCACAGACCGTATAAGTCTGCCCAGCACTATCCTCGCCTCCCAACCACCAGCCCCTCCTCCCACCACCAGCTCTGGCACAGACCGGATAAGTCTGCCCAGCCCTATCCCCGCCTCCCGCCACCGGCTCTGCCACCCAATCTCGGCTAAACTCCTTGGGATCCATTCCTTCTGAACAGGATTCCTTTATGTTTGTCCCATGCGTGTTTGAATTCTGTTACCGTTTTCATTTCCACCACCAAGCATCCACTACTCTCTCTGTGAAAAAATACTTCCTGACATTTTTCTTGAGTCTGCCCCCCTTCAATCTCATTTCATGTCCTCTCGTTCTACCTCATTCGCACCTCCGGAAAAGGTTTGTTTCCGGATTAATACTTTTCAAATATTTGAACGTCTGTATCATATCTCCCCTGTTTCTCCTTTCTTCCAGAGTATACATGTTCAGGTCATCAAGTCTCTCCTCATACGTCTTGTAACGCAAATCCATTGATTGACTCTTTTTGAATGCTGCTCAACTTCTCAACGTTTAATCTCCTAGGTATGATCATGTCATTTTCCAGAGCTGACTTATTTAATTATAAGCATTTAGGGAACTCTCACTTTTGGTTCTGCAAGTTGCTAATTTGTATTATTCTTTGTTCTGACTCATGCACATGGAACCATTCTTTAAGTGCCATTTTTGATTGAAGTTTAAAGTTAATGGTTGCAAAGTCCTCTACCTTTATTCTAATGAATGAATTTTTTTACTGGGTTTTGCTTGACTTCTGTAAAAATGATTATGTTGAATGTTTATTCCTCTCCTCCAGCTGGTGCTGGCAATGCTACATTCATCCGTTGTCAGATAACCTTCTAGAGTAGCAAATCTATTTTATATACCTTATACCCATTTTTGTTTTCCCCTTTGTAAAAGGGACCCAAAGATACTTTTTTTCTTTTAATTGGATGGATTAAGCCATTAACATTCAGGGATATTATAGGATGGTAATTTTTTATTATTGTACAATGCGTACTATTAAAGCAATATCCCTGAATGTTAATGGCCTAATCCATCCAATTAAAAGGAAAAAAGTATATCTGGGGCCCTTTTACAAAGGCACGCCAAAAGTGGGCTGAGGTAGTGTGGGCGTGTGTATTGGACGCTCACTGGACCATTTCTCCTGCGCATCTGGAAAAATGTTCTTTTTTGGGGGGAGGGGGGCTAGGAAATGGGCGTGCGGCAAAATGAAAAGCAGCTCACATTTATTTATGGCCTTAACCCGTAACACCACCCATTGACTTAGTGGTAAGAGCTTACTCATTACCCGCACGGTAACCATCCAGTGTGTGCCAACTGTTGATTACTGCCGGGAATGCCCCCATGGTAGAAAATAGAAAATTTTTTTCTACTGCATGATTTTGACACATGCCAAATTTGAAATTACCACCAGATTCACGCACTAGCCAGACGGTAATGTTGATCTGACATGCGCTGCACATGCATGGACCCTTAAGTGCCTTTGCAAAAGGGCCCCTTTATATCTTAAAAAAGAAACACAGTTTTTCTGCAGGAAACACACGCCATAAGGAATGTGTCAGTTATAAACCAAAATGGGCAAGTGACCATTATTTCTCACCTGCAATAGGCAAGAAGGACAGTGTTTATATTTTACTTAGGAAAAACCTAAATTTTCAATTGCATAATCAGATTACAGATAATGAAGACAAATGGTTGATCATAAGAGGTTTATTATATAATTAGAAATTAATGCTTCCAGAATATTACAAATTTAGTCCATCATATTGGATTGGATTTATTACATATAACTCCATATCTACACTGATTATAGTAGGTGATTTCAATTTCCTTGAGGACTGCATGCTGGATAGACTATCCACATTCCGCCCTTCTAAACTTCAGTCCAAGAAAACACTATTAAATATGATTGAACTTTTAGATCTAACTGATCCCTGGAGACTTCTTTGTCCTAGTGACAGGAATTATACCTTCTTTTCCCTACCATATAATACATATACTAGAATAGACTTTTTTAAATTTCTGAAAATTCCTTCTCAATAGCCCTATTGAGGATAATGATCTGATTATTATTTGGGAAACTTACAATTCTGCACTTAGAGGTGAAATAAAAATGAAAACTTTAGAAAAACAAAATTCTGACTTAGAACAAACTCAAGCCTATGATATTTACAAAAAAGCTACTTTAATCTAAATATGCATGAAGTAAACTTCTAAGTATCAATGCAGGCCATTAAAAAAACTGTCCTGTGTATAGAAGGGAATAAAGCAGGGAGATCTCTAGTAAACTATTTGAAAGGTAAAAGATCTAAAGAACAAATAACATCTATTTATGATAACAGTAACAATCCTATATAATAATTCTCACCTCCAACAGGATGTGCCTGGGACCGTGCCTGCCGGAAGTGGTCTGCTAGGCAGGCACACACTGACCTCAGTGACAATTTGACAAAGCAAAACAATCTGAGTGCTGGCCATTAGGACACAGGGTTGATAGGAGAGTTTTAAAAGACTGAAGGAACCGAAAGTGTTAAATGAGGGGGAGTTCTGAACGACTGAAAGACATGAACATTTGGGAAAGGAAAACAATCTGAATGCTGGCCATTAGGACACAGGGTAGATAGGAGAGTTTTAAAAGACTGAAGGAAACGAAAGTGTTAAACTGGAGAAGCGGGGGGGGGGGGGGGAGTTGTGAATGACTGAAAGACATGAACATTTGGGACAGGAAAACAATCTCAATGCTGGCCATAGGACACTTTTTTTTAAAAAAAATGAAGGACATGAAAGTATTACATCTTGGGGGAGGGGTGAGGAGGAAAGCGGTGGGGTATCCGGATACTGGGCGTTAGGGCCACGGGGGTACACAGACTTTTGAAAGCCTTAAGGAACCCAAAGTGTGGGAAGGAGGAGGAAAAGGAGCATGGGCGTAGACTGGGGGGGGCGAGGGGGGGCTTTGCCCCCCCAAACGACGACGACCCGCAGCGGCGAACGGGTGGCCGCCTGGCCGCCTGGCCGGCAGTAGCAAAGGCAGCAAGTAGCAGACAGGCTCCACTCCGCTTTCCTGCTCTCTCTGCGTCTCGCCCGAAAGGAAATGACATCAGAGGAAGGCGGGACGCAGAGAGGGCAGGAAAGCGGAGTCGAGCCTGTCTGCTACTTGCTGCCTTTACTACTGCCGGCCGCCCGTTCGCCACTTCAACTTCGGTACCAGGGGCTGTTGGTAGCGGAACAGGAAGTTGTACCAGAGGAGGCGGGACGTGTAGCAGGGAAGGCCGAGGCAGACTGTTGTTATTGCTGGCTGGCTGCAGTGCCGCTACCGGCAGCGATCAATGCAAGTGAGTGAGGAGGAAGGAAAAAGGAGAGACGCTGGAACCGGGGGGGGGGGGGGGGGGGGGGGGGGGGGCGAGAAAAGGAGAAAAATGGAGGTACTGTTCAGCTGCACCTTTGGGAGGAGCGAGGTGATGGAACCATGTGGGTAGGGGTGAATGGAGGGCAGAAGGAGGATCTACAGGATGGAGGGAGAGAGGTGCAGGTCTGCTGTGCTGGATATTTTTTTTTTTTGGGGGGGGGGGGATGATGAACAGAGAGGAAGAGGTGATGGATTGGGGGGGAGAAGGGATTGTTAGATGTGGATTTGCTGGTAGGAGGGAAGAAGGGAGAATGGATGGTAGGAGGAAGGGAAGAGAAAAGAGAGTGTCAGGGAGACAGAGAAGCGAGATTGTGGTCATTGAGGGAGCATAGAGATAGGGACACAAAGGGACAATGCTGGACAGAGAGGGGATAAGGGCATACAGGGACAATGCTGGGAGGGAAAAAGGGATATTGGAAGATGATGGACATAGGGTGAGTAAGAAGACAGGGGAGATGCTGGAAATGGGGAGGTAAGAAAATGATGGGGGGGGGTGTGCTAGACATTGTATGGGGATGGGGATATGCTGGACATAGGAGAAATAATGATATAATGGAGAAGCTGACATGGAAGGGAAGGGGACATGGAGGGATGCTGGATTGAAGTAAGGGAAGGAGGATATGCTGGACAGAAGAGGGTGAGAGAAAGAGAATATACTGGTCAGAGGAGTGAAAATAGGGAGAGAGGGTGCTGTATAGAAAGGAGGAAATAGAAAGAGAGGGTGCTGGAAGAGGGGAGAATTAACAAAAAACACAGGAATAACAGGATGAAGGTTGGGGTGAGGGACACGTTGAGGGCAGATACTGAAACTCGAGGAAGGGTAGAGACAGGGCTACTGCATAAAGAAGGCACTGCATAAAACAGAAGACACTGGGACCAAAGCGAATAGAAAAACTAAATGATGAGACAACAAAGGTAGAAAAAAGTATTTTATTCAGAATTTATTAATTGGAATATGTCAGCTTTTGGAAATGTGCATCTGTGATATTTTGCATGTAAGTTTCAATTTTTCTGGTATTGCTGCATGCTGAGTCTGTCCTTGGAATTAGTGCTGTTATGGTTTAGTAAGAATATGAGTGTGTTTTTGTACAAGTTTGTGTATAGCGTTTTGCAGTGGAGAGATTGTGTGTTGGCCTTACTGAGGTGGCACCAAAACATCAGAAAGGGTGTAGAGCCTAAATCAAGACACACTACCTCTTGAAGGATCTACATATAGAGCCTATGCATTTCTAAGGTCAACACTGGTATGGTATGGGAAAAGGGGGCGGGAAATACTACTGGAGATGAAGAGGGAGTGCTGGGTAAGGAGGAAAGAAGGAAGGAAGGGAGGGAGAAAGAGCTGGCTTGATATCTCATACATATTCATTATGGTTATTCCCCCAAAAAGCCAGCTCTTTTTCCCTTCCTTCCTCCACATTAGCATATTCATTTGCATATGTATATATGCAAATGAATATGCTAATATGCTCCGCCCCATCCCTTGCCCCCCCAAATAAAACAGTCAAACTACGCCTATGAAAAGGAGGGGAGGGAACGGGCTGAGGGGCATTAGGAACAGGGGAGGGGGCCCTGTCACACACTCTCATTTTCACACACACACTGTCACACAGACAGTCTCACTCTGTCACACACCCGCACATTCACTCTGGCTCTCTCTCTTAAACATACACACTCCCAGGAAAACCTTGCTAGCGCCCGTTTCATTCGTTCCAGAAATGGGCCTTTTTTACTAATATTCTAATAAAACAAAAAGACATTAAACATGCTTTTACTACCTTTTATACCTCACTTTTTAAATTGGAATGCTCAGGAAATATAATTGATTTAGATACATTTCTACACAAACTTCAGCCTCCTACATTAAATAACAAAGAACAAGAAATGTAGGCAAATCAATAACAGCAAAAGCTCCCCCGTAGTTACACCACTGGTCAGTACTGTGGACTGTAGAGAAAGGGACCCAGGTCCATAGCTATCTCTAACTAGTATACATGTGGTGAAAATTGTGAGCCTTCCAAAACCCACAAAATTTCAACTTACCTACAGAGAGGAGACACCTGCAGACCTGAGGGCTTTTGTATACTGCATGCATGGGATAAACACAAGGAATCCCGTATTGAAAGCATGGACCCAAATAAGCTTAGCAGTGGTTAGATGACAACACCAGTAATTGGGAAGTAAAGCCAATACTGAGCAGACTTCTATGGTCTGTGCCCTGATCATTGCTGGACAGATTCAGCTTTAGCAGCTGGAGAACAAAGCCAGTGTTGGGTAGACTTCTATGGTCTGTGCCCTGAAAATGCCAAGGAGAAATCAAGATCAAGTATACATATGTAGTATCACATCATACCTTATGGGGTACAGTTAGGTACAGTAGGCTTTTAGGTGTTCCTGCAGGGCTCACAATACAAAATGAGGGTGTTAAGACAGGATTTGTACTTGGGTCCCTTTATGTGACGTCCACTGCACTGACCACTAGGCTGTCCCTTTGCTCTGCTGGGATGTCTGTGTGGCCAGTTTACTAGGAATGCTGCCACACAGACATTTTTTTAAATGGTACCTAAAGCGATACATACTGAGCCCAAACATATCTTGAAAACAGTGATTTTTGAAACACAAAAATATACGTTTTTACGGTTCAAAAATTGCTCTGTTCAGGATGAGAATTTTAGACGTTTTCAGCAAAATGTCTATAAGTGGACTTAGATGTCACATTGACAATGCCCCTCCAAGTGAAGCGTGCAAACTTTATGTGGCCTAACATGTAGTTTTTGTAATGTTGTTGGCTACAGCTGTGAAAGTCTCTCAGTATTGAGCATGTACCATTGTGTATGCATGTACCACATGCAAGATAGCGTTCTCCTATTTAGCTCCTATTCTTTGGAACAAACTCCCAACATCCTTGAGATCTGAGCTATCTTACAAGTATTTCAGAGCACACTCTTGAGACTTTGGGACCCTCCCAAGTTTATTTCTCATCTGTTGCTGTCTATTCTAAATGTGTTATAATTTGTTAGAATATAATTTTAGCAAATAGAGGGATAGCCTATCTCCCTATCCTGACTCAGTTGTGATTATATACTCTTAATGGTGAATGACTTTCTTTTGAAAAGACTACCTATCCATAGAGTTTTCTTCTTTTCATTAGGGTGTCCAGCTCAATTGAAATCTATCTTTACCAGACTTGTGACACCATGAGTCCTTGTTTACAACCACCCATTTTTTTCTTTATTGTTAATTTCTATCCACCTAACCTTTCCATTGCAGTGACTGTCCTCTGCCATAGACCATAGCACATTCCAGAACCCAGTATGCACATTACATGCTCTAGAACCCAGTATGCAGGCACCCTGAATCTGGCCATTTTAAAATATATATGCAGAAAAGCTACCATAGATACATGAAGGAACCACAAACTAATTGTTACTCCCATAGTTGGCTCCCATCTCTCCCAGTCATTCCCAAAAGAGTTCCTTAAAGGACAACCCATTTTGGATGAAACTCATTCCCTGCGGTGGGCCTCTTCTTATGTTGGTTAGTAGGAAGGAGCAAGGCTGCACAAAACTATAGTCTAACAAGCAAGGCAGCAGATGCAGGAAAAGAGGTCATTAGAAATTAAAGAGGATGCAATTGTTTAGTGTACAGGATTGCAATGTAATTCAAATGTATATACTTAATATTTAAAAGGTAGAAGAACCAGATAGATGCCACTCAGTGGAACTATCCAGATAGTACAATTGAATATCTTTACAGACCACCTTGGCACTGGTGCTGGGATGGTCCAGGGGTTAGAGTCAGGGCAAAGATATAATTTATCCAAATAGCAGCAATTTTCAGCACTGCTATTCAGATATGATGTTTTAGCTATTAGGGGAGAAAGGGAAATGGGGACTTGATATACTGCCTTTCTGTGGTATTTTACAACTACATTCAAAGTGGTTTACATATATACAGGCACTTATTTTGTACCTAGGGCAATGGAGGGGTAAGTGACTTGCCCACAGTCACAAGGAGCTGTAGTGGGAATTGAACCCAGTTCCCTAGGATCAAAGTCCTCTGTACTAACCACTAGGCTACTCCTCCACTCCTATGAGATATTAAGGAATTTGAATATTTAGTTTAGCTGGACCACATTTTTTATTAAACGCTCTGAAGGGTTTTTCTACGAAGAGTGGCATATCAAGCTCAATGAATAAATAAACAAATGTCTGGATAACTAGAGCAGCAAGAAAGCTGTCCTGTTTTCTGGATAACTTATCTGAATGTGACTAAAGATTGCCTAATCCAGATAGTGCTGGCTCCTCACTGCTCTGTCCTGATATTCAACACCAGCCACTATTGGGATACTGCCACTGAATTCACAGATTTTCTTCCCACAGCAGCTGGTGTTTAAAAAAAGAAATGCTAACTGTCATGGGCTCAATAGTGGGGGGTTAATTTCTATGAAGAGTTAATACATGTTAAAATATACAAATAAGTAAAATATTGAAAGTGCAGACATATTTTTGGCACTATACTATATATGGGATGCAGGCCAAGAAAGTGTTAGGAATTTTGTAGATATTTGGATGTGAATCTAAATTACAGGGATACCTACCTCTGGGAACCAAAGAACAGGGCAAAGGAGTCTGGGAAGAACAAGCAGTGCCAATAAATTTATGTGGCCCAATATTTAGTATTTGAATGTTGTTGGCTACAGCTGTGAAAGCCCCTCAAGACTAAGCCTGGAAAGACCATGGGTCAACCTAGAAAACCTTTGGAAGGCTCAACTTCATACAGCTTGCTCTGTGCACCCAGGGTACTCATTAATGAAAGAGGACAATCAATGGATCATCACTTTTTCCCAAGGTAGGGTAAATGTGCTGAAATGAAACTTTTGCTCCAGCCTCAAGAAATCCATTGCACTGCATTAGTTTCTCTCCCACACTCTTTGGGGTCACATTTTAAGAATTGACAGAACTAGGCCAAAAGAATTGCAAAAAAAAAAAAAAAAAAGCTTACAAGTCAGTTGGCATGTACAGTTTTGAACTGAGCACATTTTCTCCTCAAGTGTGTAATTTATTTTAGCTTTCTGGAAGAGAATAAGAAGCACTGAAACAAAATCTGGATGCAAAACCTTGTGCATAGAGGAGTGAGGGTCTTTTTGCCATAGGATCAAATGTCCTGTAATGCTTTATCAACAAGCTTTGCTTTATACATTTTTCTTTGGTGTTTCTTCCCTTTCAGAAATTGAAGTAAATAATGTATTCAGCCAAAAATGTGCTACCTGAAAATTTTGCAAGCTAATCAACTTACAGTCTTTTTTCCCTTTTTTTGCTCTGTTTGTTTCCCAGTCCTTAAATTTGATTTTAAACCTGTTTCATGGGAATATAAGGAGCTTTAATAATGGCAATATGCTTTTTCCGTCTCACCTTTCATTCATACACTGTCCTGACATGATTTATGTCTGTGGCAATTCCAAAACATGTATGCAGCTAGTTAGAATTGGATATCCTAGAAACATATTTCAGACACAAGGGCAACATGAACCTTAAGAAGAGAATGAAGAATGCTATTTCTGCCTGACCAAATTATAGTTGCGTAAATTGAGATAAAAAGAGACTAAATGACTTGCCCAGAAACTCAGCAGTAATGGTAATGCAGGATATTGTAACTCATAATATCGAGAACGCTTCTGACTCACTACTTCCAGTTGCTGGAAACGGCTGACACTAGCTCTATGGATCCCTGGACCAATTAAAAGTCCATACTTCTAATTGAAACCACTTAAGAAAACATTATTCTTCAGCTCCTTAAAGTATGACCCTAGAAAAGCTATTCTGATATCCAGGCAAAGGATGCTGATGATCTCAATTCAGTTCCAGTTACGAATATGAGAAAATGAGATGTGCCATCTGGGTCAGACCAAAGTAGAGAGTTGCACGGGGACAGAAATCCAACCCATCCCTGCCCATCCCCACTGGATTCTAACCCATCCCCATCTGACCCCGTAGGGAATCTAACCTGTCCACGTGGGGAATCTAACCTATCCCCACGGGGAATCTAACCCGTCCCCGCCTGTCCCCACCCAGTCCCACAAGAATTTAATGGTACATTTAAAAAAATTCCTCTCGGCTCTCTGTCTCTCTCTGGGTTTGAGCCGCAGCACTGCAGGCAAGGAAGGAGCAGAAGTTGGAAATTGGAACACTCTGGTGCAAACATGTGTAAGACTTCTCTGATTCACTGGCACTGTGTGCCAAGAGATCACCACATGCACGCACCAGTAGGTCAGGTGACATCTCATGCCCATGCCTATGTCAGAGCTGAAGTCTGCGCATCAGCCCGGGAGCAGATAGGATTAATAGTAACATAGTAAATGACAGCAGATAAAAACCGGAACGGTCCATCCAGTATGCCCAATAGACACAATCATTATCAATTCATGATTAAATCAACAATGAATGTGATATTATATACTTGATTATTGTCTTTCTGTGGCATTTCTGGGACATAGACCATAGAAGTCTGCCTGGCCCTATCCTTATGTTCCAACTGCTAGACTTGCCCTCAAAGCCCATTCCAGCCTATTCATCTTCTCATTTGCAAGACACAGACTATAAAAGTCTGTCCAGCACTGTCCTCATGTTCCAGCCACTAAAGTTGCTGTCTAAGCCCTTTCCATCCCATCCTAAACCAGATTGCCATATATGGGACACAGACCGTACAGGTCTCCCGATATCGGCCCTAGTTCATCACAGCCAGAGTCGCCATCTAAGTGTCACTCGACACATCCACACACATGTAGCCATTTAATTTAGGTTCTTTATAACTTCCATTTTCTAATTAGAGATCCTATGGCAGCATACACTTCCACAGGAACCCTGCAGGAACTGCTTCCGTCCCCACGGGATCTCCGCAGGAACTGCTTCCATCCGCAGAACTGCTTCCATCCCCACGGGAATCCCGCGAACCCCGTTCCCATGCAGGTCTCTAGACCAAATGTCTACTGAGCATAAATGTAGTCTCTGACAGTGACCAATACAGGCTTTCCTAAGCTTCATAGCTACTAATGGTTTATTGGTTTTTCCTCTAGACACTTGTCTAAACCTTTTTTTAACTCAACTATACTGTTTTGACCACATCCTCTGGCAACAAATTCCACAGCTTAATTGTGCATTGAGTTAAAAAAAATATATATATTTTTTTCCAATTTGTTTTAAATGTGCTCTTGATTAGTTTCATGTTGTGCCCCCCTAGTGTTACTAATATTTGAAAGGGTAAACAACTTGGCTGTTTGCACCAAGGAGGTTTAATTGACAGGAGATGGTGGGAACGTGCTCGCCTTATTAGCTGGGCTGATGCAAGTAGGCGGAGCTTGCTGCCATATCGAGTCACCCACAACAATAGCAAACACTTATTAGAAATAAGGACTGCCTCTGTGTGGCTTGATCTGGACCAATAGTTGTTTGTTTGCTTTTTTTATAATTCTTTATGGAAAGCATTTGCATTCTGTGGAGGAAATAAGATTGGTCAACCAATCTAAGGTCTACTGTAAACTGAAAATTTTGCATCAATGGTCAGTAGTGGGGAAAGGTCCAGAGCTTTGAAACTCTCTTCCACCTACTATCCGTAATATTATTAACTATATGACATTTTGAAGCAGGTTAAAGACTTCACTGTTTAATAATTATTTGATTAGGCCTATTTAGGAGTTTTCTTTTCCCTTGGAATGTTTGTGATTTTTTAAAAATATATTGCTGTATTGTATTTTAGTTTTTAGTTTTTGTTTTTTAATCTATTTCAATTTATTAGTCTATTGCATTCATATATATTCATTTTGTTGGTGAATTGCTATTTTCTTCCGTAATCTGCTTTAAACTGGCTGGCTTGAGTGGTATAGAAAAGACTGGAATTAAATTATATGTGAAGTGCAGTTGGTTCTTCAGCGCCCACTCTCTCCAACCAAAGATATAACAAACTCAGGAAAAACAAGCTGAAAATGCAATATCAACAAACCTCCACTTAATCCCCGCATCCTTCCATACCCCCAACAATCCCAACCCCATATCCACAGAGGTCATCGGAGAGTACATCACAAAGGCATCCCAAAAGACACCAACCCCCCCATTAAACAGTAGTATAAACTTTTTCCAGATCTAAAAAGCGACTCCACAAATGTTGAAAATAAGCCCAGGTTCTAGTTTCCAAGGCAATCAAAAATGATATTGCTCACATAACCAGCCCAGCTGCACTCTCACACTAGCAAAGATAGGAGGTTGCACTGGCACCACTGCTGAGTCAAAATCATATATGCCGCAGTGAGAACCAGGATCAACAACTTATCCCTAAGGCCATCAAGATCAGTCAGTCCAGCATTCAAAAGGGCTACATCCATAGAGATAGGCAGCTCACACTCCACCAATCGCTGTGCATACTCAATGACATTACTTCAAAATGTCTGTGGCAAGGAACATCCCTATCACATATGCACAAAGGTATCTACTTCCCCACAGCCCCTCCAGCAATTCACCTCCCCAGCCCCTCAGGCATATCCCAAATATTACTGGTGTCTTATGCCATCTAACCAACAATTTTAAACATTTTCCAGTATAGGAGAAGCTTAGGCAATATGATGTATGTGGTGTAATATAGCCCCCCAATCATCCACAGAAAGAGATGTTCCCGGATTGATCTCTCAAGCAAGCATAAAACAGGCTTTAACAACTTTATCCTTGTGGAGAAGGTGATACAAAGTAGAAATACATCCTCTTTGGACAGGAGAGTCTAACAACTGCTCAAATGTAGTCTTGACCAGACATGAGGATGCTGTAGCTCCCTTCCACAGGATATAATTTTTTACCTGAATGTAAGGGAATGTAAGTCTGCCTGGCCCTATCCTTATGTTCCAACTGCTAGAGTTGCCCTCAAAGCCCATTCCAGCCTATTCATCTTCTCATTTGCAAGACACAGACCATAAAAGTCTGTCCAGCACTGTCCTCATGTTCCAGCCACTAAAGTTGCTGTCTAAGCCCTTTCCATCCCATCCTAAACCAGATTGCCATATATGGGACACAGACCGTACAGGTCTCCCGATATCGGCCCTAGTTCATCACAGCCAGATTCGCCATCTAAGTGTCACTCGACACATCCACACACATGTAGCCATTTAATTTAGGTTCTTTATAACTTCCATTTTCTAATTAGAGATCCTCTGTGTTTAACCCATGCCTTTTTGAATTTCATCACCATTTGTATCTCCCAGGGATTAGTTATAAGACCCTTGAAGATGGGGAAAGTTAAGAACTTGACCATCCCCCAGGACCTGGCCAAAGTATAATAAATTAGACTTCTCACATCTACAACCCCTCCCACCTAGACGCTTCCTGGTTGGAAATCTGGTGTATATCCAATAGGCAAGAAATAGATTCCCACACCCCCCTTCAACAGCTGGATTTCACCCATCGCCAGACCTGGAGTAGTCCTAATGAATGGATTTTGAATCCCCTGAATATCCACCAGACTTAAAGAAACCCAAAGAAGATACCCCAAAAGTGGCATGCCCCTAGGTAAAGGCCTGACAGCCTGCTCTACCTCCACCTCCACCCACTGTTTAGGCTGAGACTCCTGCCAATCCACCACTGCTCTGAGTAGGGCTGCTAAGCAATACTTTTCCAAATTGAGGATACCCAGGCTACCCTCCTCCTTAAATTTAAACATATCAGCTCTAGCTATGCAAGGACATTTCCCACCCTAAATAAAGCAAAATAGTTTACAATGCCACCACCAAGTCAAACAGAAGAGGTGACAAAGGGCAATTCTACCTGGTGCAATCCTACCTGGTGCACCAATGCAACTCAAATGTGGAAAAATACACCCCATTTACCTTCACACAAGCTAAGGGTTTGTTAGAGAGAGATTTAATCCAACTAACAAAAATGATCACTTAGACCCACATAGCATAGAACATGTTCCATAAACCTCCAGTCTAATGTGTTGAATTTCTTTTCGGCATCGACCACCACACACCATGACCAGCTTTCTCTAGCCCTCCATATCAAATTCAAAACCCATTGAATATCATCTGAGGCTTGCCAGCCACCAATAAAGCCAACTTGGTCTGGATGTACAAGGGAAGGCATGTAAGTCGCTAACCTGTCCATAAAAATGCGGGCCCCAATCTTTAGTATCCAAACCCAAAAGAGATATGGGTTGATAGCCATCATATTGAGTAGTATCTTTACCAGGCTTTGGTAAAACAGTAATTCCAGCAAGCCACATAAAGAACAGCAGTTGTTCACCATTCTGCAAGGAATTAAGCACACCAACAATGGGGCCAAAAAAGCGTGAAACTTTTTGTAAAACATCCCAGTGAACCCATCCAACCTAGGTGATTTGCCAGGTTTGAAACCCTTTATCGTTCGCAACACCTCTTCTTCTTCTTCAAAATCCCTGAGCGCTGACTGAATTTCAGCTGGACAGTGGAGGAAGAGTTTGTTGATCTTATAGTTTATATCCTGATCACTGCATCTAAAAAAAATATATAGCAGAATTAGAAAAGGTACAGAAAAGGTTGACAAAATGATAAAGGGAATGAGATGACCTCCCTATGAGGAAAGGGTAAAGTGACTAGGACTTTTCAGCATGGAGAAGAGATGTCTGAGGGGAGATATGATAGAGGTCTATAAAATACTGAGTGAAGTGGAACAGGTAGATGTGAATTGCTTGTTTGTTCTTTCCAAAAATACTAGGACTAGGGGGCACACAATGAAGCTACTAAATAGTAAATTTAAAACAAAACAAAGAAAATATTTCTTCACTCAACGTGTAATTAACCTCTGGAATTTGTGGCCAGAGAATGTGGTAATAGCAGTTAGTGTCACATTTCAAGCTCAAAACTGGGAAGAGAGCCTTTGGACCATTGAAGGGCATTTGACCCAGAGATCAGAGTTCCAAGACGAGGGCAGACAAGTTGAGTTGGTAGGAGCAGAGCAGACAGCAGCGCAGGAAGAAAAGGCTGTAACTTCAGGAATGGCTGAGGACTGGAGGGCAGGAGCAGCTGAAGATGGGATCTCAGGAGTGATTGAAGATAGGAGCTCAGGAGCAACTGAAGACTGGAACTCAGGAACAGCTGAAACTAGAACTCAGGAACATTGAAGGCTGGAACACAGGAACAGTGGAGACTGGAATTCAGTAATAGCGAAGACTGGAACTCAGGAAGGCTGGAACTCAGGAACAGCGAAGACTTGGACCCAGCAATAGCTGCTGGGGAACTGAACGACCTAATTCGAAGATATCCAGGAAGTGCAGGAGGCTTCCTTACGACAGGGCAGGAAATCACCCCCCCTCCAGGAGTTCCTCAGCATGTTACTGCCAGAATAAATGGCAGTTCTTTGGTGCGCGCACCCCATAGGAGGAGCCCCAGAAATGCAAACGCAGCCAGAGCGGGAGGGACATACCCGGGGCCACTGACCACATGCCTGGATGCCAATCCCCTGTTGGACTGGATAAGGGTCGTGGCAAAGCCGTGACAGCATCCCCTCCTCAATTCTTCCCCTTCCTCCCACTGGACCACCAGGGGTTTGTGCATTGAGGGTAGGGGGCCTGGTTTGACAGGTCCAGGAGAAAATCCCGGACCTGTAAGACCTCTTCTGCTGTTTGACAGATCTGGACTTTTGACAGCCCGGACCTGTCAAACAACTTCTGCGGGAGGATTGTGCCTTGGAAGTACCCCTATGATTAGAGCTAATAGCGTACATAAATTTGCATACTGTTAGCTTTGATCATAGGGGTGTTATAACCCCGTGCTGTTCTGGCGCTATTTTTAGAGCACTGTTTGGAACAGCACTGGGCTTCTGCTCATCAGCCCATAAGTTTATAGAATAGTGTACATAACTAAAAATGGATGACTATAGGCTGACAGCATTCTTATGATGGGGTAAGGCAGCTGTTGGTTGCTGCTAGTGCAGTGTAGTGGCACATTAAGGGTCTGATTTTGTTCTTTTATGTATAGAAACAAAATGGGAAAATAACCTTAGTAAATCAGACCCTAATGAGCTGTGTCAGATCTCAAAGAGGATGCCTCGATCCTCCTACCCCTACTCTTTTGTGGAGACAATAATAGGGAGCAGCAAGAGAGGTGTCACCTGCTGGTAGGAGTGTCTGAAGCTGGAAAGATACCTTGTATTACATGCACCCCAGTACTCTCGCGCCACCCACTGTGTCACAAGAAGATGAGCCAATGGACTTTTAGTACACCTGTCTCCCTTGCGCCCTGTGTAGTCTTACTGCCTGCACAAAGCTCGTTATAGCTCTGCCTGCTGGCTCCTAAATTCAATAAAAATTTGTCAAGCCCTGGTCTACACTATGCAGACCAATGCAAGCTGTTTTTAAAGTTTTTGCAGTGTTGCTTATAGGCCTCCTTCCTGTGTATGCCCAGGTGCAGTTGTATTGGCTGCTGCCCCCCACCCATGTACCTCTGCTCCTAGGTTGTAAAGGCCCACCTCTTTACCACTGCTTTTGGTTCCTGGCCACTACTCACTTGCCCGGCCCTTTTGTCCTCACCTCTTTGTTCCCTTGCCCTTGTTGTTCTGTCTGTTTGCCTGTCTTATCTGGATTTTAGGCTCTTTGAGTAGGGACTGTCTCTTTTTGTGTATAATGTACAGCGCTGCGTATGCCTTGTAGCGCTATAAAAATGATAAGTAGTAGTAAAGCAACATGTGTAGATGGGATTTTGAAATCTGAACACAAGTTGTAGCAAAGATTTGCCTGCAAAAATCTGTTGGTCCTGAAAGAGAGGGGTCCTTTGTATCCAAAAACAAGGATTAAAGAGAAAGTACATGCACGCTGTACTTTCCCTTAGAAATGTAGGCACAAGATCTATAGTGTAAAGCAACAATTTTCAGCCTAGTCAATGGGACACACCCAGCTAGCCTGGCTTTCAAGTTTTCTGCAATGAATATGTATAAAGAGAGATTTGCTTGTACTGCCTCCATTGTATGCAAATCTATGTCATTCATATTAATCGTAGACATCCTGAAAAGCAGACTGGCTGGGTTGAGACTGGGTTCACCCAAGGACTGGATTGAGAATGCTTGATGTAAAATACCTGTAAAATTTACACCTAGATGAACTTTTGAAAATTGCTGTCAATCTGCATGGGAACCAACAGAAACAAGGAAGGATTCCCTAATAGTCGCCCATAATAGTAGGGAAGGGATGTAGGCCAACCAAACAGGCAAATCTCCAGAGCTTGATTGTAGTAAAATGTATTGACAAACCAGATACAACATAAGTACATAAGCACTGCCACGCTGGGAAAAGACCAAAGGTCCATCAAGCCCAGCACTCCGACAGCGGCCAATCCAGGCCCCAAGAACCTGGCAAAACCCCCAAATTTAATAACGATCAATGGACTTTTCCTTCAGGAATCTGTCCAGACCCCCTTTAAACTCAGCAAGGCCAGCTGCCGTCACTACCTTCTCCGGCAATGAGTTCCAGAGTCTAACCACGCGCTGAGTAAAGAAAAACTTTCTCCAATTTGTTTTAAACCTACCACATTCTAATTTCATCTTGTGTCCCCTGGTTCTATTATTGTTAGAAAGCGTAAACAAATGCTTCACATCTGTCCGCTCTATCCCGCTCATTATTTTGTAGACCTATCATATCACCCCTCAGCCGCCTTTTCTCCAGGCTAAAGAGTCCTAGCCTTCTTAATCTCTCCTCATAAGGTAGTCATCCCATCCCTTTTATCATTTTCGTCACCCTTCTCTGCACCTTCTCCAATTCCTTTATATCTTTTTTGAGATGAGGCGACCAGAACTGAACACAATACTCCAGGTGCAGTCGCACCATGGAGCGATATAACGGCATTATAACATCCTCATTTTTGTTTTCCATCCCTTTTCTAATAATACTCAACATTTTGTTCGTCTTCTTAGTCGCCGCAGCACATTGAGCGGAAGATTTCAACATCCTATCCACGATGACTCCCAGATCTCTTTCTCGGTCTGTAACTCCTAAAGCGGAACCTTGCATGACATAGCCGTAATTCGGGTTCCTCCTTCCCACGTGCATCACTTTGCTCTTGTCAATGTTGAACTTCATCTGCCATTTCGACGCCCAATCCCCCAGTCTCACGAGGTCGTCTTGTAATCTTTCACACTCCATGTTTCAGCAATTAAATTGCCTGCCTCAGGAGTCAAGTATCTGTTATGAATATCTGTACGTTGCAAACGTAATAGGAAAAAACAAATATTGAGATGCTAATATCTTAACAACTGTAGAAAGTGATGCAGCGTGGGACAATCTGTGTGGGAAGGCATCATTTCCCAGAGTGTTATTCAGCAGTGAAAACATGAAATGTCAAGCTTTCAGGGTGATTTTATTTTATGTTATAACTTAAGAGACTACAGATAACCTTTTCAGTCAAAACCTACTCACAGACATTCCTGCAAAATCCAAGCCTACAGCAGTTTCTTAAAAAATTATATCCAGCAATTGACCGTGAAACCACTGTTCTGTTATTAACAAACATGTAATTAGTTCATTGGAAGTACCATAGTAGACTGCAATGTAATACAATATAGCTTGCTAGAGGAGGAAGCAAATGCAAGCTAAATTACAATGCAGAGCTTTTGAAAGAAGACAGTCTGCCAGCTGGCATGATACTAAGTGTTTCAGATTACTGTATATTTATGACCTCTGTGCTCCTTTAAAAAAAATAATTAGATTATGCTATTTGAGAATCTTGGAATGTAATGGCTAAGCGCCATGCTTATCTGTACCACCCATCCCATGTTTAATTAAGATATCTTAAGTTTCACTTGTATTTTGCTTTCGAAAAAAAAGTATTAAGCATGGAAACTAATAAACCCGAGTGAAAGCAGAACTGAAATGCATCTAAGCTGTTTTCCTGAGGAACAGAATTATTGGAATTTGCACTGGTTTCCCCAGGTCCTTGGGTGTCTTCAGTATACAAGGACAACCTGCCTAACTGAAGTCTATAAAGCTGAAAAGCAGCACAAATGTACCCATGGTTGTTTTACTTTCCAGGTTGGATCCATATAGTTTATGTTCAATTCTGTTCTGAAGAGCATGAGATATGCACATGAAAAAATAATCATTTTGAAGAGGCATAAATGGTATCAGTTCTGCCCATTAATAGGGTTATATATGTTTCTGTCAAGCAGTTGTTCCACTTGTAAAATAAATCACCATAGGTGTGTTGGTCTTAGGCATATACAAGAAAAAGAGAATTAAAAAAGAAAACAAAACCCTGGAGGATATACCTGAAGAAGTCCAAAAAACATCTGAAGACGTCCAAAAGGAGGACATATCCTCTTAAAAGAGAATATATGGTACTGTACCAGAGAGGCAACACAGAAAACTAGACCCTCCCTTCACCTCTGGATCCTGTGGAGGAGGATGAGGTGTGTGTGTGTGGTGGTGGTGGGGGGGGGGGGGGTATATCAGGCCTAATGCTGCCACCAGATCCCAATCTAACACCACAAGGGCAAGCAGGGGAGCCTGGTGGACATTAGCTGCAGGGGTTGGACACAGGACATGCTGTGGCAGGTTTGCACCTGCAACTGATTCCTTAAGAGCTGGCAGCCCCCAATCCAGAGGCCCATAGTGCTGACCATAAGGCTCCGGAGTCAGGGTGGCTGCATGAAGTCCGACAGTCGTTCTGGTCCCCCTGAGAAGATCTGCTGCTGGTCTTCATGCATAAGCACTGCACCATGGGCCTAGTATTCTAAAATCTTACCACATGCATACCAACAGGAAACACACAACAGAGTCAGGACTAAAAGCTGCCAGGCAGCCACTAAGAGAGAAACACAGACAGGTGAGAGTCAGGACTGAAAGCTGCCAAACAGCCACTAAAAAGGAACACAGACACAAGACAAGGGAATGCAGACCAGAAACAAGACTAGGAACTAAGCAATAAAATCAAAGCTAACTACATACAAACAAACTAGAACCAGGCAAGAAACTCAGACTAGAAGTGGACTAGGCAGAAGTGCACAAAGTACACCCACATACCAGGGACCTTAGACGATGCAAAGGCAAACACAGAAGTTTCCAGGTGACTAATAAAGCCCATCAGCAGCTGAAGTTCACTGCAGGAATCACAAGGCAGCTACGGGTGCTGTTCAGGCACAAACAAGAAAAGTAAGTCTGGCAGCCTGGAAGATCCGGACCGGACTGGGCTGAAGTCTGGAACGTGTGACAGTTCATAGCAGCCACCGGTTCAGGCCACCAGAGGGCGAGGTGAGCACAGACAAGGAAATAGTCACCACCATGACACCCAGAGCTTATAGATTTTAATTTGAAGCTTCAGCATACTGGTCACGTTGCTTCCCACATTTACAAATACCTTCTCAGCAAATCCCGCACTAAATGTACAGGATTATGTAGATGTTGGGAGGAAGACATACAGCATCCTATATCCGATAAACTATGGGAACAGCTTTGGAAGTCCCTAATCAGATGCTCTAACACAGTCTATGTATTTCTTTATGCATAGATCTCTATGGACGCCACATAAGTTACATGTTATTTCTTCCTCTAATCCTAGTGTATGCTGGTCTTGCCACTCTCAAGTGGGTAATATAAAGCATCTTATATTTGACTGTTTGTGCCTTCGTAAATACTGGCTAGAAATATGGTCACAACTGGTAGACATCTTTCACTTTCCTGGCTCAATCACTTATAAATTTGTGATTCTTAGGAATCAGTGCTATAGAAGTTTGCTGACTCATAGTGAAGGGTCTCTTGTTAGCACCATGGTATCTATAGCATTGAAGGTAATTTTCTCGCATTGGAAATCCTTGCATCAAGCCACCTACCAGGAATGATGGAACTTAGTGCTCCAAATCTACAAATACGAATCACACCTTGCAAAGTCATTTTCTCGCTTTGCTGCATATAGGGAGAAATGGCTACCACTTGTATCATATTTTGGCATTGTACAGCGATAAGCACTCAATTAGATGTATTTTATGGCCTATGCATGTTTTATACTTTGATCTGTACCCTCCAGCCCCCCCCCCCTTCCCTCCTTTTTCTCTTTTCTGCCTATCTCTTTTCTTAACTTAATTTTAAACCTAGATATGGATAACTACTTCTTACATGTGAGCTCCGGTATTGCCATACCTTGTAAACTGTTACTTGTTGTTATGTTGTGAGCTCTTGATTGTATTTATATCGAAAATCAATAAAAGAAATTAAACTAGAAAATAAAAAAGATTGTTTTTCAACTCTGCCTGCACTCGGGGGTCTGTATTTTTTATTAGAAGTAATTCTGTTTAAAAATCATTGTTTAACTTTGATTGTGTGAAAATAAGTTGGAATGTAGAAGATAAGACACAGCTCTAATTAAATTTGGTATGTGAAAGGGAAGGTGGAGCCTGTTTTCGAGTTCAGATTGGCCACCTGGACTGGGAAACATGTGACCACATTCCCACAGTATGGCTTGTTTCTCATTCTGTAATTTTCCTTAGCTCTGAACATGAGTTCTAAACCTAATAAAAAGGGGGACCTCTGGCAGTGAAGTGGGAAGCTCATCTATGGGTGGATGCACCACGTAGAACCAAAACTCCTGCTCAAAGAAGCTCCTGGCTTTCACTGTGAACAGGGTCCCCCAGCTGATGATAAGAGCCTGGATGATGTAAGGTCCAGTGATGATTTGTTTATTGCTTCTTTTCCTAGTCTAGGAACTCTTAGCATTGCTTAGATGTAGGGATTGTTTATAGATAAGTTTTGTTTAATTATAGATAGAATGATTATAGGTATTGTTTCTTTTCAGTTCAATATATTTGTGAGTGACCTTGCCGAAGGGTTAGAAGGTAAAGTTTGCCTATTTGCGGATGATACTAAGATCTGTAACAGAGTGGACACCCCGGAGGGAGTGGAAAACATGAAAAAAGGATCTGAAGAAGCTAGAAGAATGGTCTAAGGTTTGACAATTAAAATTCAATGCCAAGAAATGCAAAGTGATGCACTTAGGGAATAGAAATCCACGGGAGACGTATGTGTTAGGCGGCAAGAGTCTGATAGGTACGGACGGGGAGAGGGATCTTGGGGTGATAGTATCTGAGGATTTGAAGGCAACAAAACAGTGTGACAAGGCGGTGGTTGTATCTAGAAGGTTGTTGGGCTATATAGAGAGAGGTGTGACCAGCAGAAGAAAGGGAGTGTTGATGCCCCTGTATAAGTCGTTGGTGAGGCCCCATCTGGAGTATTGTGTTCAGTTTTGGAGGCCGTATCTTGCAAAGGATGTAAAATGAATCGAAGCAGTGCAAAGAAAAGCTACGAGAATGGTATGGGATTTGCGTTACAAGACGTATGAGGAGAGACTTGCGGACCTGAACATGTATACCCTGGAGGAAAGGAGAAACAGGGGTGATATGATACAGACGTTCAAATATTTGAAAGGTATTAATCCGCAAACGAACCTTTTCCGGAGATACGAAGGCGGTAGAACGAGAGGACATGAAATGAGATTGAAGGGGGGCAGACTCAAGAAAAATGTCAGGAAGTATTTCTTCACGGAGAGTGGTGGATGCTTGGAATGCCCTCCCGCGGGAGATGGCAGAGATGAAAACGGTAACGGAATTCAAACATGCGCGGGATAAACATACTACTACTACTACTATTTAGCATTTCTATAGCGCTACAAGGCGTACGCAGCGCTGCACAAACATAGAAGAAAGACAGTCCCTGCTCAAAGAGCTTACAATCTAATAGACAAAAAATAAATAAAGTAAGCAAATCAAATCAATTAATGTGAACGGGAAGGAAGAGAGGAGGGTAGGTGGAGGCGAGTGGTTACAAGTGGTTACGAGTCAAAAGCAATGTTAAAGAGGTGGGCTTTCAGTCTAGATTTAAAGGTGGCCAAGGATGGGGCAAGACGTAGGGGCTCAGGAAGTTTATTCCAGGCGTAGGGTGCAGCGAGACAGAAGGCGCGAAGTCTGGAGTTGGCAGTAGTGGAGAAGGGAACAGATAAGAAGGATTTATCCATGGAGAGGAGTGCACGGGAAGGGGTGTAGGGAAGGACGAGTGTGGAGAGATACTGGGGAGCAGCAGAGTGAGTACATTTATAGGTTAGTAGAAGAAGTTTGAACAGGATGCGAAAACGGATAGGGAGCCAGTGAAGGGTCTTGAGGAGAGGGGTAGTATGAGTAAAGCGACCCTGGCGGAAGATGAGACGGGCAGCAGAGTTTTGAACCGACTGGAGAGGGGAGAGGTGACTAAGTGGGAGGCCAGCAAGAAGCAGATTGCAGTAGTCTAAATGAGAGGTGACAAGGGTGTGGATGAGGGTTTTGATAGAGTGCTCGGAAAGAAAGGGGCGGATTTTACGGATGTTGTAAAGAAAGAAACGACAGGTCTTGGCAATCTGCTGGATATGAGCAGAGAATGAGAGTGAAGAGTCAAAGATGACCCCAAGGTTTCGAGCTGAGGAGACAGGGAGAATGAGAGAGCCATCAACAGAAATAGAAAACGGGGGGTACTACTAAAGGAATCCTATTCGGAAGGAATGGATCCTCAGGAGCTTAACCGAGATTGGATAGCAGAGCCGGTAGTGGGAGGCGGGGCTGGAGGTTGGGAGGCGGGGATAGTGCTGGGCAGACTTATACGGTTTGTGCCGGAGCCGGTGGTGGGAGGCAGGGATAGTGCTGGGCAGACTTATACGGTCTGTGCCAGAGCCAGTGGTGGGAGGCGGGACTGGAGGTTGGGAGGCAGGGATAGTGCTGGGCAGACTTATACGGTCTGTGCCAGAGCCAGTGGTGGGAGGCGGGGCTGGTGGTTGGGAGGCGGGGATAGTGCTGGGCAGACTTATAAGGTCTGTGCCAGAGCCGGTGGTGGGAGGCGGGGATAGTGCTGGGCAGACTTATACAGTCTGTGCCAGAGCCGGTGGTTGGGAGGCGGGGCTGGTAGTTGGGAGGCGGTGATAGTGCTGAGCAGACTTATACGGTCTGTGCCCTGAAGAGCATAGGTACAAATCAAAGTAGGGTATACACAAAAAATAGCACACATGAGTTGTCTTCTTGGGCAGACTGGATGGACCGTGCAGGTCTTTTTTCTGCCGTCATCTACTATGTTACTAGCTAATCACTGTATATATCTTAATCATTGTATATATTTTAATCATTGTAGATTTTAGAACCTCTAATAAAGGTCTCATTTACCTAATATGAATCCAAAAGAATCCACAATAATTACTGAGTAGTCTGTGTCAGTGAAGCAGGCTGTAAATCCATAGCAGTACATCTCCCTGTGCCTTTTCTTCCAGATATTTATCATTGTATGCATTATAATTTTTCCCTGTCCCCATTACCCTTTTGTTTTATGCATTTGTTATATGTGTTTAATTGTTTTTTGGGTTTTGGTTTATTTTGTTGTCCCCCTCCTCATATAAATTCTTTTTAATTTGTTCACTGCTTAGATTTCTTTTGAAAATTTTGCGGTATATCAAATAAACTGAACCTGAATCTATTGCCTGCACCTGCATGACTTCTCCACAATTCTGCCTCTGGATTGCCCTTCTCCAGCTCACTTTTGAAATGGCTGGTCAGAGCCGATGTTCAACGGTACTGCTTGGTTAAGTGCCGCTGAATATAGACTGGGTTGAAAACACATACACAAGTGAGGCAAAAGCATAACTGACTCTGAATAGTTTTTATGCTTGAGGAGTTAACACCAAGACAATTTTCAGTGGAAAATTATCTTAAGTCTATTTTCAGGTCTGTGAGAGTGCATTAGTGAATAATGAAAGCAAGGCTTAGGGTTCCTCCTTACTGGATATCTGGGAGGAAATGTATTCTGCAGGCAGAGTGCCTGCAGCTGTTCCTGAAGATCTCACTGGACAATGCCAACAGTTTTATAATGTAAGAGCAGATGTAGTTTAAACTGCTGACATGGAGTGCAGGTCACAAGGTCAAATGCAGATTTCCCGAATCAGTTTTAAAGTGAATTTCCTGATTGAGACAGGAGTGTTGTTTGTAATGGAAATGCTGTATAATTTTTGTGAAAGGCATAATCCATCAAGGAACAGAAGTTAACCTTTCAGCTCATACCAATGTTCTATGAAGCATATAAATAATCTTCCTTTTAAAAAATGTAAAAGTTTTCTGTGAGTACCCTGCAGTCTCCTGCTATACTTTTAATCAATCTTCTCTAAACTGATGTCATTTCAAATTGCAATAAGTCTGGTTATGTCTTGTACAAAACAGTATCTTTGGAAGCATAGGGGCACTTTGACCAAGCCACGTAGGCGCCTATGCGCGTCCAATGCATGTCAGATTGGAGTTAATGCTCAGTTACCGTGAGGCCCTTGTGGTAATTTCAATTTTGGTGTGCGTCCGCTATGCGCGTCCGAATAAATATTTTTTATTTTCTGACGCACGGCAGCTACGCGCGTCAAGTGGCATTAGACACGCATAGACCATTACCGCCTGGTTACCGCGTGAGAATTTACCACTAGGTCAATGGCTTGTGGTAAGGTCTCAGACCCAAAATAGACGCATGGCAATTTTCATTTTGCTGCAAATCCATTTTCGGCAAAAAAAAGACATTTTTTGTAGGTGCGCTGAAAAATAATTCTGAATGCGCCCAAAACATGCATCTACACTACCGCAGGCCATTTTTCAGCACACCTTAATAAAAGGACCCCAAAGGTTTGGAGTACTTGGTAGTGGTTTCATACAATTTAGAGAATATATGCATTGACATCTTTATTTCTACTGTTTCAAATTCAATGTCATCATTGATCGAATGGTTAGTGATATTGGCTAGTGATGTTATGAGGTACTAGTCTTGGGTGACTTCAAAATACAGTGGTGGAAATAAGTATTTGATCCCTTGCTGATTTTGTAAGTTTGCCCACTGACAAAGACATGAGCAGCCCATAATTGAAGGGTAGGATATTGGTAACAGTGAGAGATAGCACATCACAAATTAAATCCGGAAAATCACATTGTGGAAAGTATATGAATTTATTTGCATTCTGCAGAGGGAAATAAGTATTTAATCCCTCTGGCAAACAAGACCTAATACTTGGTGGCAAAACCCTTGTTGGCAAGCACAGCGGTCAGACGTCTTCTGTAGTTGATGATGAGGTTTGCACACATGTCAGGAGGAATTTTGGTCCACTCCTCTTTGCAGATCATCTCTAAATCATTAAGAGTTCTGGGCTGTCGCTTGGCAACTCGCAGCTTCAGCTCCCTCCATAAGTTTTCAATGGGATTAAGGTCTGGTGACTGGCTAGGCCACTCCATGACCCTAATGTGCTTCTTCCTGAGCCACTCCTTTGTTGCCTTGGCTGTATGTTTTGGGTCATTGTCGTGCTGGAAGACCCAGCCACGACCCATTTTTAAGGCCCTGGCGGAGGGAAGGAGGTTGTCACTCAGAATTGTACGGTACATGGCCCCATCCATTCTCCCATTGATGCGGTGAAGTAGTCCTGTGCCCTTAGCAGAGAAACACCCCCAAAACATAACATTTCCACCTCCATGCTTGACAGTGGGGACGGTGTTCTTTGGGTCATAGGCAGCATTTCTCTTCCTCCCAACACGGCGAGTTGAGTTCATGCCAAAGAGCTCAATTTTTGTCTCATCTGACCACAGCACCTTCTCCCAATCACTCTCGGCATCATCCAGGTGTTCACTGGCAAACTTCAGACGGGCCGTCACATGTGCCTTCCGGAGCAGGGGGACCTTGCGGGCACTGCAGGATTGCAATCCGTTATGTCGTAATGTGTTACCAATGGTTTTCGTGGTGACAGTGGTCCCAGCTGCCTTGAGATCATTGACAAGTTCCCCCCTTGTAGTTGTAGGCTGATTTCTAACCTTCCTCATGATCAAGGATACCCCACGAGGTGAGATTTTGCGTGGAGCCCCAGATCTTTGTCGATTGACAGTCATTTTGTACTTCTTCCATTTTCTTACTATGGCACCAACAGTTGTCTCCTTCTCGCCCAGCGTCTTACTGATGGTTTTGTAGCCCATTCCAGCCTTGTGCAGGTGTATGATCTTGTCCCTGACATCCTTAGACAGCTCCTTGCTCTTGGCCATTTTGTAGAGGTTAGAGTCTGACTGATTCACTGAGTCTGTGGACAGGTGTCTTTCATACAGGTGACCATTGCCGACAGCTGTCTGTCATGCAGGTAACGAGTTGATTTGGAGCATCTACCTGGTCTGTAGGGGCCAGATCTCTTACTGGTTGGTGGGGGATCAAATACTTATTTCCCTCTGCAGAATGCAAATAAATTCATATACTTTCCACAATGTGATTTTCCGGATTTAATTTGTGATGTGCTATCTCTCACTGTTACCAATAACCTACCCTTCAATTATGGGCTGCTCATGTCTTTGTCAGTGGGCAAACTTACAAAATCAGCAAGGGATCAAATACTTATTTCCACCACTGTACATGTGGATATTCAATTCTATTGTGCTGGGGACTTTGAGGAAAAGAAAAATTTGGCCATTTTACAGCTGTACTAAAAGTGTCCTCAGCACACGGGGAAACCCATGCGCTAGTTATAGCGCAGGCCACATTTTAGTGCAGCTTAGTAAAAGGGCACCTTAGTTTGTACTATCATAATCAATCTGCATCTTTTCTTGGTGAGAATTTATGGGTATTTCCTGATTGAGGTAAAATAATACAAAATAGAAGGAAGAAATTTCTAGCTGTTGCCTAGGAGACACATTCTCCTGGATTACAAGTTTTTGTAAGATTCCCTTGTAAGGGTATTGTGACCTGTGAAGTTCATAAGTATGTGTTCTTTGAATCCTCACAATTTCAGTGTTTCATAGATAATTTAAAAAAGGTCTACTTTAGCTGTGGATGGAATGGAGCATCTTGAATAATACTGCTGGTAACCCCTTCAGATATTATAGAGTTCTAATTATTGTAATCGGAGATCCAGGCCTTTTCTAGTTATTTGTTTTATTTATTTGCTTTATAGCAACCCCTGTTTTCCTTCTTGAATCCCATACTTCAATTTGTTCTATATGGAGATCTGAGGGTAAATTAAATTTCTTTTGTTTTGCTTTTGCCTTTTGGATATATCCCTTGGTATCTTCTATTCAAATTATTTAATTTGATGTAATATATTAAAATTCGATAAATATAAAGTTAAAAAAAAGAAAGAACTTGCCTTTTGTAAGCCTGAATGCTCGAATAACTTGAATATCAAACTTCTATTATTGGAATGTAGAAATTGGAGTATTCACATGATATATAATCCACCAGGCTCAATGTCATCATTGATCGAATGGTTAGTGATATTGGCTAGTGATGTTATGAGGTACTAGTCTTGGGTGACTTCAAAATACATGTGGATATTCAAACCCAGTCCTTAACAGTAGATAGTAGATAAATGTATATACATTCTGGATGCAATTGCATTTGAATATATTGATACATGTTAAAGGCTACACATTGGATCTTATTTTTCTCACAAGACTGCTTATACAGGTAAGGCATGTGATACATTACCAGTTAAGCCAGTGTCTCAGTCAGATCACTGATAAGACTTTGTTATTCATTAATGGGCTTAAATCATTCCATGGCTGAGGTTCCTGTCTTGTTTTAAAAAAAGCACACACACACACACACACACACACACACACACTACTCTTAATTTAGATTATTTAAGATGACCCGGACCTCACATATGGATACAATTATTCTACCTAATGATGTTGATGCATTAACTGAGACTTGGCAACAGTCACCAAGTTTGACATTAGAAAGGGTAGCTTCATTACAATCTGTTAAGGAAGGACAGAGATATGTGTTTGGTATTCTGCTTCTTTGGTTTCTAGTAAGAAATGAAGGTGCACTTTTACCAAACTGTGGTAAAAAGTGCCCTTAGCGTGATCTTATGTGGATCATTCCAGCTCGCTAAAGCCATTTTCACTGCATGGGTAAAGTGCATGCTTTTTCTATTTTTTTAAATTAATGTCCATTAGCGCATGGCCATTAGTGCATGAGCCCATACCATCAACCATTTTGTAGGCAGTAAGGGTCACATGCTCATGACATGCTAATGGGTTAGTGTGTGGCAATGTAGCTGTGCTAACCAATTAATGCAGAACATTCTATACTCCGCTATTTTTTAGTGCATGGGAAGCGCGTTTCAATCACAAAATTATGCAGGACGCCTGAGCATGCCCCATGGTAAGGCCTTTTTTGCGGTGGTGAGCATGCATTAGTGCTTACCGCAGCTTAGTAAAAGAACCCCTAAGACAAGCAGAGCATAAATGGGAAAAGTCTACTTCCGTTGTTGACAATGGAAAATGAGGCCTAACTATAGACATATTAGGATGAAGCATTAGTTGTAAAACTTTTCTAGATGAATTCAGAATTCTTAGAACTATCTCCAAAGTAAAGTTGTCATTCTCCATTCAAAAAGGTAAAAATATTAAACCCACAAGGAGTAGCTGATTGTTTTCTGGATAAAACAAAAGTACTTTGTGTGAGATTTAAGCCTGAGGATAATGAAGTTCATAACAACAACTTGCCAGATGATGATACACATGTTGTGGTATATACTGAGAATGATATTGATTCAGTTTCATATGGATTGAGGCAATTCGTGTCAATGTAAGAGGCTGAAATTGTAAAGTTAGTTGCAGAAATGTTGAACTCCACCTGTATTGATGTCGTCTATTCTACATGTATATATAATTAAGGGGTCCTTTTACTAAGGTGCGCTGAAAAATGGCTTGCGGTAGTGTAGGCGTGGGTTTTGTGGCGCTCACCAATCCATTTTTCAGCACATCTGTAAAAAAGGCCTTTTTTATTTTTGCCAAAAATGGACGTGAGGGAAAATGAAAATTGCCATGTGTCCATTTTGGGTCTGCGACCTTACCACCAGCCATTGACCTAGCGGTAAAGTCTCACGCGGTAATGACCTACACATGTCAAATGCCACTTTTGCGCGTCTGATACGCACAGTTGCGCATATCGGATGCAGTCCAAAAATGAAATTACTGCAAGAGCCATGCGGTAATCAGCGGTAAGTCCATTTTGGCACGCATTGGGCATGCGTAGATGCTTATACGGCTTAGTAAAAGGGCCCCTAAGGGTCTGAAGGGTCTCCTAGCCCCTCTTCTTTGTCAGATTAATTTATCAATATTGACTGGTAAAATGCCTACTATATTTAATTGTAATGTCTATGCCTGGTTGCGTAAAAGTTGTCACAGGGTCCATCAGATCCACTGAATTACTAGCCTATATCTAATTTACCATTTCTGGGTAAAGCAATAGAATAAATAGTTTTATAGCAATATCAAGATTAATGTCAATAGTCATGAACTGTTGGACCCATATCAATATGGGTTTCATCCAATTAATGGGACAGAATTCTTACTGCAATCAGTATTGATGAGTTGTTGAGAGGAAGCAAGGCAAATGAGCAATTTATTTTGGTGTTTTTGCCTCTCATCTGTTTTCAACACTATTGATCATAAAATTTTAATTAAGCAGCTATGTGATATGCTAGTGTTATTACATAGTTTCAGCCGTATCTTAGTGACTGGATACATCAAGTTCAAAAGAACATAATTGTTTACTGGGACAGACCAAAGGTCCATCAAGCACAGGATCCTGTTCCCAAGAGTGGCCAATTCAGGATCCCATAAAGTAGATTCCATGCTGCTATTCTAATTCCCTTATATCTTTTTGAGATGCAATAAACAGAATTGCACACAGCATTCAAGGTGTAGTCATACCATGGAGCAATACAGAGGCATTAAGATATTCTGGGCCCAATAGACCGTGGGGGTTAGCCAAGCTGACTCCCACAGTTGGCACTGAGCCCGAATATTCAATGCTGAGATGTTTCTGGTAACTGGCATTGAATACCTGGGTGTTTTGGGGCTGGTTTCAAGTTAACCGGCCAAGCCAATATTCAGCACTGGACTGTTAAGTTGAAACCGGCCAAAGATAGGTCTGCTATTTTGAGGATCACATACAAAATACCAAAACAAATGAATAAAAAGAAGTGGTTACTGTTTAAAAAACCACTTTTTTTATTCACTTGTTTTGGTATTTTGTATGTGATCTGCTTTTACTTTGTTTGTATCTCAGTAGGCAGATCAGTGCTTCTTGTTTTGGTTTTTTTTTTACTGCTATTTTAGGGGCCAAATTGGGCCACCAAACTTAGCCAGTGATGTGCTGAATGTTAGCGAATAGCTAGTTACATCGCACAATATAGCCGACTATCTGGTAAGTGTTAACTGCCAGTATTCAGCGGGAGATAACTGGCGATCTCCCATAGAATATTATCGGATAGCCAGTTTAAGTGCCATTTAACCGGCCAGGAGTCATTCCTGGCCAGTTAAATAATTTTAAATACTGGGCAGTCTATGTTTTATTCTCCATTCCTTTCCTAATAATTTCTATTTGCCTCCTTGGCCACAGCTGCGCACTGATCAACGGATTTCAACTTATTGTTCATAATGACACCTAGATCGTTTTGCTGAGTGTTGACTCCTAACATGAATGCTTGCATTGTATAGTTATAAATTGGGTTGCTCTTCCCTTTGTGTGTGTCCCCTAGTCTTTCTGCTTTTGAAAAAAGTAAACAACTAATTAGCTTTAACCCGTTCCACTCCATTCATGATTTTATACCTTTATCATATCTCCCCTCAGCTGGCTTTTCATTTTGCTGAATTGCCCCATTTTCTTTAGTCTTTCCTCGATATGAAGTCATTCCATCCCCTTTATCATTTTGGTCACTCCCTCTGTTCTTTTTCTAATTCTGCTACATATTTTTTGAGAATACAAAACAATATCACATGGGGCATGGAGCAGTACAGAGGCATTATTATACTCTTGGGGGTCATTTTACTAAGCCGTGTAAGCGCCTACGCGCGCCCAACATGTGCCAAAATGGAGTTACCACCCGGCTACCATGTGGCTCTTGCAGTAATTTCATTTTTGGCGCATGTCCGAAAAATCATTTTTATTTCGGACACCCGTATTGGCCATGCACCAAGTGGCACTTGACGCACATAGGTCATTACCACCCGGTTACCACATGAGACTTTAACACTAGCTAAGTGGCTGGCGGTAAGGTCTCAGAACTAAAATGGACGCGCAGCAATTTTTATTTTGCCGCACATCCATTTTCGGCAAAAATGTTAAAAAGGCCTTTTTTACAGGTGCGCAGAAAAATGATTCTGTATGCGTCTAAAACACACGTCTACACTACCACAGGCCATTTTTCAGCGCACCTTTGTAAAAGGGACCCTTGGTTTTAGTCTATTCTTTTCCGAACAGTTCTTAACGTTCTAAATGCTCTTATTGCTGCTGCTGTACACTAAACAGAGAACGTCAATGTATCAGGCATGATGACAAGGAGCAGTATCATTTAATATATTTATTTTTATTACATTTGTATCCCACGTTTTCCCACTCATGGCAGGCTCAATGCGGCTTACATGGGGCAATGGAGGGTTAAGTGACTTGCCCAGAGTCACAAGGAGCTGCCTGTGCCTGAAGTGGGAATCAAACTCAGTTCCTCAGTTCCCCAGGACCAAAGTCCACCACCCTAACTACTAGGCCACTACTGCATGCATTGTGAACAAACTGAAGCGGTTTACAATAAAACAGAACACATTAAAACCAAGAAGGGAACTCCAATTGTAGATAAGAAAAAATAGACATCCATACAGCATACTTATCAAACAACTACACATTCTAAACTGGAAAATCGATCTTAAACAGACACACACACACACACTAGAGCAAACATCCCACCCACTCATGGCATCTATCCAATAGGAACAACTCGCCCACCCTCACCATCATGTATCAAATGCTAATTGAAAGAGATGGTTTGATGATCGAGCAGCAGGCTGAGACTTAGGAAAGCCAGATTCAAATTCCACTGCCACCCTTTGTGATCTTGGGCAAGCCAAGCAACACTTCATTGCCTCAGGCATAGACATGGATTCTAAACCCTCTGGGGACAAGAAAATGCCAATAGTACTTGAAAGATTTTCTTAGTAATTCAAGGTGAGTTTACTGAGAAAGGTATGACCTAAATCCAAAATATCTTTATGTCTGGTTCCTTTTCCAGACAGTGACATCCAATGTGGAACCTAGAATTGTGCTTCTATAGGTTGGATTATTCTTTTCTAAGTGTATTCCTTTGCACTTGTCCATCTTTAATGTAATCTGCAATTTGGATGCCCAGCACTTCAGTATCTCAAAGTCATCTTACAATTTCTCACAATCATCTTACAATTTAACAACTTTTTGAATAATTTAATGTCATCTGCAAATGTGATCACCTCACTTACCTCCAATTACCTCCAATTCCTGGTCATTTATAAATATGTTAAAAAGTAGTGGTCCCAGTACAGATGTATTTATTTCATTTATATTCCACATTATTCCAATAGATCAGGTTCAATGTGGATAACAACTTATTGTGATTTAACAGTACAAACCGTGATGTGGGATAGTATACATTAAGTAGTAATAAAGAAGGGCCCCTTTTACAAAGCAGCAGTAAGCCCAACATGGGCTTACCACATGCTAAAACTGAACTACTGTCACGAGCGGTAGTTCTGGGTTGAGTGTGTGTCATTTCTGGTGCTCCCTGGGAATTTATTTTTTTTGTCTAGCTCCAGGTTACCGCGGGAGCCCTTACCGCCACCTCAATGGGTGGTGGTAAGTGCTTCCCACCACATGGCCATGTGGTAAGAGTTATCTTACCACATGACCATTTTTTGGGGGAGGGGTTTTTTACCTGCTGCGGTAAAAAGCGCCCTGGTGTGTGGAAAAAAATACCCCCCCCCCCCCCGCTGCTACCGCAAGGCTCTTTTTCCCTCAGCTTAGTAAAAGGACCCCTATATGAGGATTGAGTCATTACTGTATGTATTATGGAAACGTGTACTAGATGCAGAAAGGTAACAATTTATAGTCATCCATGTATAATAACAATTAGAATAGAACTGAGAAATTGAATAATTGTATAATTAAGGGTTTTAAATGAATTATGATAATCTGTGAGAAAATGCTTGAACAGAGAGGCTTTAAGGTATTTCTGGAAAGTCAAATAAGTTCCCATCTGATAAATTTTGGGAGGAAATTACACCATTTCGTATAGAGGTAAGAGAATCCTGACATGTAGATTGACTTTTTAGATTCGATTTTTGCAATTGGGATAGTGGAGGGTTAGATAATCTCTTAAACCAGGGAGAGCTTTGCAAAGGGGAGATCATTTAAATGTTGCACATAATCAGGGGTTAAGCCATATAGATTTTTCAAAACAAATGTACTTAGTTTGAATGTTATTCTGGCTTTCATTGGGAGCCAGTGTAGCTTTGTAAATAAAGGGGCTGCACTTTCAAATCTTATAGCATTATAAATTAATATGGCTGTTGTATCTTGAGCTGTCTGTAGATCCGTCTGGTACTCCACTATTCACCTTTCTCCAATGAGGAAATTGAACATTTAGCTATAAGGTTGTCCTTTATACATTAAAATTAACTGAGCACCAGTCTGAATATCAGCTCCTGGGTATTCAATGCCGGGAGCCACACACACCTCAACATTGAAATCCAGGGTCAGTTCAGCCCATGAATATGAGTGACTCAGATGCTGCTTTTTGCTGCGAGCTGAATATTAGATAGTCCATCAATTCTTCTGTCTCAGGGAGGTCTTGAGAGAAAACGTATTTTCAAATTCTCTTTTTCTCTGTGTTATTAAAACTTTGCATCTAACTTACCAATGCTGATACTGTTTCCTATTTTCTCCATTTTTTTTTAAAGATATTCTTTTGGCTACAATAGCTTCATTAACCTCATGCTTTAAACATGGCAGCAGGTATTTGGACTTCCTCCATCTTTTTAATGCACAAAATGCATTTTTGGGGCTTCCAAGATGCTATTTTTAAACAATGTCCATATGTGATGTAAATATTTGACCTTTGAAGTTGATTCTTTTTAACCAGTGTCCTCATTCTGTCATAAAAACACAAGAGTTGCCTTACTGGGTCATATAAACTTGTGATCTTCTTTGTTTCTGGTCCCAGGTTCCCCTTTCAGAAGCAGTGGCTTATAGTGTGTGTTTGTGTGTTTCTCTATGGGTGAGAGCTCCCATCCCTCTGAATTTCTGTGTCTTTATACCTGAAAGAATTACAATATTCATTTATTTATAAAACTTTTATACCATTATTATATAAATAAATCCAGTCAAAATGGTTTACAATAACAAAGAACAATAAAACAAACAAGTAAAAGAACAGAAAGATAAAAATACCAATATTAAAAAAAAGGTTTATGAGATTGGGAGACTGGGCATCCAAATGGCAGATGACGTTTATGTGAGCAAATGCAAAGTGATGCATGTGGAAAAGAGGAACCCGAACTATAGCTAAATGATGCAAGGTTCCACGTTGGGAATCACTGACCAGGAAAAGGATTTAGGTGTCATTCTTGATGACACGTTGAAACCCTCTGCTCACTGTGTGGCAGCAGCAGCAGCAGCAGCGAAGAAAGCAAATAGAATGTTAGGTATTATTAGGAAAGGAATTGAAAACAAAAATGAGGATGTTATAATGCCCTCGTATCACTCTATGGTGCGACCGCACCTCGAATACTGTGTGTAGTTCTGGTCACCGCATCTCAAAAAAGATACAGTGGAATTGAAAAGTAAAGAGAAGGGCAACAAAAATGATAAGAGGATGAGATGATTTCCTTATGAGGAAAGGCTAAAGCAGCTAGGGCACTTTAGCTTGGAGAAAAGACAACCGAGGGGAGATATGATAGAGGTTTATAAAATACTGAGTGGAGTGGGACTGGTAGATGTGAATTGCTTGTTTACTCTTTCCAAAAATACTAAGAGTAGGGGGCATGCAATGAAGCTACAAAGTAGTAAATTTAAACAAATTGGAGAAAATATTTCTTCACTCAACATATAATTAAACTCTGAAATTCATTTCCAGAGAATGTGGTAAAGGCGGTTAGCTTAGCAGGGTTTTAAAAACTTTTGGATATCTTCCTAAAATAAAAGTTCATAAGCCATTATTAAGATGGACTTGGGAAAATCCATTGCTTATTTCTAGGATAATCAGCATAAAATGTACTGTTTTGGGATCTTGGCAGGTACTTGTGACCTGGATTGGTTATTGTTGAAAACAGGATACTGGGCTTGATGGACCTTTGGTCTGTTCCAGTATGGCACCGCTTATGTTCTTATGAAATAACAAGGTCTTCAATTTCTTCATAAAGGACAGCAGAGATGGTTGGGGGTTAATTTTTAAAGCACTTAGACTTACACCGTGGAGTGAAGGAGTAACCTAGTGGTTAATGCAGTGGACTTTGATTCTGGGGAACTGGGTTTGACTCCCACTGCAGCTCCTTGTGACTCTGGGCAAGTCACCTAACCCTCCATTGCCCCAGGTACAAATAAGTACCTGTATATACTATGTAAACTACTTTGAATGTAGTGGCAAAAAAAACAACCCCCCCCCCCCCCCCCCCAAGAAAGGTGGTATATCAAGTCCCATTTTCTTACAATGTTTGTTACCTTATTCTCCTAGGACAATAAGGTACCAGAAGTTCCATAAGATATAATGACCTTGACTTATACATAATCACCATTAATTTAAACTGACAACGCTGCCTCATTGGAAGCCAATATAAACATACCATGTAACTTCTAACATTATCTTACCTCATTAATCCAAAAATCAAATGACCAGCCAAATTCTGCAATAATTGCAATCTATCTAAATATTGCACCAACATTCCATTATAGAGTAGGTTACAGTAATCCAAAATACATAAAACCAAAGCTTTCACCACAATACCCATGAAACCTTTATACAAAAATGGCTTAATCAACCTTCTCAACCTTGCTTTGGCCAACACGTCTTATAACGTGTCATATCTGCTCCTGGTCAATATCATAATACTCTAACATCACACCCGAGCATCTCACTCTGAAATGCAAGAAATGCAAACATGTTCTATCTATCAAAGGCCTATCAATGTGGGCTGTTTATGGTCTTTTGATCTGAAATCTCTATTTCCCCAATAGTTATGAATTTATTTGAATACAGGCTACAGGAGCTGGTGGAGGACGCGGCTAGGCGGGAGAGAAGCTGCTGTGTTTAGGCTCGTTTCCCTTAAAAAGCGAATTGGTGAAACGGATTTCCATCAGGACATACAGAGCCAAAGATAAGTGCAGCGCCGCTGAATATATGTTGCATTGGTCACTCAGCAATTCAACTTAATTTATGATATCGTTAAGATTACATGCACAAATGCACTAATTTCATTTAATTTCAAGTTGAACCATGTGTAGGAGATGAGATAGTGAGGGAATCTGTTAGCTCAAACCAGAAAGTGACCTTGTTGATTTTACCTCTGGTAGAGATGAGTTTGGAGGACTTGTGCCTGGTTAGTTGGAGCAGTGCACTGTAGAGAAGGGCACGCAGACCCATAATCCACTCTATTACACTTATGGTGGAACATGTCAGCCCTCCAAAACCCACCAAAAACTTACTGTACCCACTTATAAGTGACACCTGCAGATATAAGGGCTATTGTACTGGTGTATAGTTGGGTACAGTAAGTTTTTGGTGGGTTTTGGAGGGGTCACCGTACAGTATAAGAGGGTAATGGTGAGATGTGTACCAGGGAGCTTTATGTGAAGTCCACTGCAGTGCCCTCTAGAGTGCCCCACTGCTCTGCTGGGATGTCTGTGTGGCCAGTCTACTAAAAAAGGTTCCCTCCCCCTCCTAATACGTCCCAATGGCTTGATTTTGTGAGTTTTTCACTTGGACTTATTTTTTAATGGACCAAAAAGATAAATGCACAGAGTACAAAAACACCTAGCAAGTGGCCTTTCAAAAAAAAAAAAAAAAAAGAAAAACACATTTTGCTGTTTCAAAAATCACAATATTTGCCACTTGGATTCTGGACGTTTTAAGCAAAACGTCCAAAGTCGGATGGCAATAATGTCTATTATATCAAAAATGCCCCTCCACACCATACTTTCTATTATTCAAATATTTTTACTGCTGTAATTGTCTATTGCTTATGTTTGATTTATTTTGCTGTACACAAATGAATTCCTTCAACAAGGCGGTAAATAAATCCTAATAAATAAATAAATAATTCTGTCCAGACCGTCAGCGTTTTAAAAACATGCTGTCTGACATGAACTGAATATTGACTGGCACTTATCCAGTAGGATTCCACACCTCCCAACAGAGGCCATGTTTCATGATGTGCATCAGGGGATCCTGTAACCACTAGCCACTGTAGAAAAGTCTATGGAACTGGAACTAAGAAGAGAACATTCAGGCCTTACAAAATTGGCACAGACACTTCCAAAGTGACTGTAGCTGGGACCAAAATGCCAGCATTTAAAACCTACTGCTAATCATTTCTATAGTGCTACTGGCTGTACACAGCATATACAGGTACTTTCTCTCTCCCTTCACTGTACATATTATATTCAGGTACTTTCTCTGCCCATGGAGAGCTCACAATGTAGTTTTGTTTTTGTATCTGTGGCACTGCAGAATTAAGACTCTTGGCCAAGGTCATAAGGAGCTGCAGTGGGAATTGAACCCAGTTTGCCAGGATCAAAACCTGCTACACTAACCATTAGGCTACTCCTCCACTCCAAATCCACCAACAACCTACTGTACCCACATATAGGTGACACCTGCAGACATAAGGGCTATTGCAGTGGTGTACAGTTGGGTACAGTAGGTTTTTGGTGGGTTTTGGAGGGCTCCCCATACAATATAAGGGGGTAACAGTGAGATGTGTACCTGGGAGCTTTTATGTAGGGTTACCATACGTCCGGATTTACCCGGATATGTCCTCTTTTGAGGACATGTCTGGGCGTCCGGACGGATTTGGCCAGCCTGCCCGTTTGGCCGGATTTCTGGACAAACAGGCTGGCTGGCGGGCACGGGACTCCTCTCCCCTACTCTACTGTACTATCCCTGGTGGTCTAGAGGTACCTCTTCATCTTCGGGGCAGGAAGGAGCTCCGTCTTTCCTGCCCGGAGCGCTGCTGCTAGCTGCCCTTAATACTGTAAGTCCGGCTCTTGGCGTTTCAAAATGGCCGGCGAGAGTTGAAGCAGCTTCGCGAGACTTCAACTCTCGGCGGCAATTTTGAAACGCCGAGAGCTGGACTTACAGGATGCAGGGCAGCTGGCAGCAGCACTCCGGGCAGGAAAGAGGGGGCTCTTTCCTGCCCCGAAGAGGTACCTCTAGACCACCAGGGAGAGTAGAGTAAGGGGAGGGGAGGTGATGGGGGGAGTGGAGATGACAGGGGAGGGAAAGTGATGGGGGAGGAGGGGATGACTGGGGGAGGGGAATATGTGTCATGGGCGGGGCTAGTGCGTGAAAGGGGCGGGACAGGGGACATGAAAGGGGCAGGGCAAGTGTCCTCTTTTTATGAGGGCAAAAAATGGTAACCCTACTTTTATGTGAGGTCCATTGCAGCACCCCCTAGGGTGCCCCACTGCTCTCTTGGATGTCTGTGTAATCCAGTCTACTAAGAATGCTGGTTCCTTCTACATCCCAATGGCTTGTTTTTGTGTATTTTTTTCCTTTGGACATTTTGTTTTCCAAAATGGTGCAAAAGAAAAATGCACTGAGCACAAAACTTCTAAAATCATTTAGGAAGTGGCCATTTTTGAAATAAAAAGGATAAGCATTTTTTCTGGTTTGAAAATGGCCTTGTTCGCCACTTGATTTTTTGAAGTTTTCAACAAAATGTCCAAAGTTGGATTTAGATGTCATATTGAAAATGCCCCTTCACATGTATTCAGGAGAGTTGTTGAAATATACTTATTTGGGCAATATTTTACAGGTAATTAAATACTAGCAGGTTTTAGTTATATTTTTAATGTTTTGTAATCAAATGCGTTTTGTCCATTTCCATTTAAATCTGTACTGCACCTTGAGCCATTTGATTGGTTACACTTACACAGCATAGAAATGTCCACATTAGATTAAAGGAAGCCAGCATGCCACAATTTATGGAAATGCTGCTTCCTGACTATGCAAACAGATTACCCCAAAGATATGTGCTTGAAAACCCATTGAAGAGACAGTTATCAGCCGGGATCTCAGCTTTGTTTAGCCTGAATGAAAGCATAGACTGGGAATTAAATAGAGACTGCAGAAGGTCTGAGCTAAAAGCTTACAGTTTTTCACAAGCTGCTCACAAGATGCTCCATATACTTTAACTGTTGATCTGGGCATTATAAATCACATCCTTTATGCCGCTTTGCAAAGATACATCTGTTTTTCATGGACACACAAGTTCTAAAATGTATAACATGTGGTGCACAAAATGACTTTCAATGAAAATCAGGTGCATTCTCTTTTATGTATTTACCATATTACACTACTTTATATCCAGTACATGGGAACATTTCAGGTTTTAAAGTTCATTGCTTGAACATTGTTTAGTTCAAGTAAAGTTTCACTAAGGAAACATTACTTTTCTCTACAGGCAGTAGTTTTGTTCATGCAGCAACTTTGTGATTACATTGCATTTGCTTTATGTGCATTGGGGGGGGGGGGGGTCATTTGTTTTAAAGGAATTTTGGGGCATAAACCCTCTTATGAAATTACATCACACAGAAAAGCATGCATGGTGACAAAACAAAAAGTACAAACATTTGGATTTTGCTCCCACCTTTTTCAGTACTAGCTTAAGATGAGTTGCATTCAACTACACTGGGTATTTCCCTGTCCAGCTCACAGATTTGTACCTGGGGTAATGGCGGGTTAAATGACTTGTCCAAGATTACAAGGAGCTGCAGTGTAATTTGAATTTGGTGCCTCTATCAAGACCAGTGCTCTAACCACTAGGCCACTTATCCACTCCTTTACACACTCCAGGAGTAGACAGTTGGGGGGGGGGGGGGGGGCGGAGAACAGAGGTTATAAAATACACACCTGTGCAATACATCAGTCGCATATATATTTATACCTGTTCTCAAGCTGGTATAAATATTTTAGCTGCAATTTCAGCAGGTCTTGCAAGGCAGTGTTTCAATTTACATGCATATGTGACCCCCCCTGAAAAATGCCTCTGATGCAGGTGGAGGGTGGGAGGATTTTCAGGGAGGTCACTAAGACAACGGGGGCTGGGACTCCCAGCCTAGTGGGTGGATATGGGATGGGTGAATCCTAATGGACAAGGTCCCCAAAGTTAATAAAAGACGTATTGAGAAAATTCTGGTCTTTGGTCCCCCCCCTCCCCCTGTGGAGACCCTGAGTACCGAGGGGGAAGTCTCAGAGCCAAGAGATGGGAATTTGCAGTGTGTGGTGATTGAAGCCCCTGCTACAGGGTTGAGGGTGCCTGTGGAGTGTTCTCGGTCTGGGAACAAGATGGAAGCCTTGGTAAAAAGACACCCCTGGAAAGAGAAGTGGGAGCAGGAGAGCCTCACGTCTTGCACTCAAAAGGAACCTTGATCTGAGATGGGACAGATTTTATTAACTGAGCTAAGCTGATCTTGACTTTTCATTCCATTGAAATCATTGGGAAAGAATATCTGAAGCTTTTCCATGATCATATGATGCCCTGAAATTATACAGACCAAGTTGACCGGTTATGAAACTTTTTTTGTTTGTTTGGGTTGTTTTTTTTTCCGAGATGTTGGTTAGTAAAGCAACTTGAAGCAAATACCCGAGACTGCTGGTTCTAATTTGAGTGAGAGTGAACTGGAGAGTGGCTGAGAACAGACTACCCTAGGGCCAACTGCGATTTAGCCCAGCCCTAAGCAGTGCCCATCTTGACACTTGGAACTATTGTTTGTACATCCTGGTCCCAGGGTTCTGACCCAAGGAGCTAAGCCAGTGCCTGTGAATGGAGTGAGTGGGACCGGAGTTACACATACTTTTAAAAAATATGCATCCACGTAGAATGCATGCATACATTTATGCCTGTCTCATAACAACCGTAAATTTCTGTGAGAACAATTGTGTTTATTGAGGATTATTGTAGAAGCCTATTTTCTAAAAACATATAGGTGCCTTTCAGGCTCATTTTCGAAAAAGAAGGACGCCCATCTTTCAACACAAATCGGAAGATGGGCGTCCTTCTCACAGGGTTGTCCAAATCGGTATAATCGAAAGCTGATTTTAGACGTCCCCGACTACTTTCCATCGCAGGGACGGCCAAAGGTCAAGGGGGCGTATTGGAGGCATAGCAAAGGCGGGACTTGGGAGTGGCTGACACATGGACGTCCTCGACCCATAATGGAAAAAAAAGGATGTCCCTGATGAGCACTTGGACGACTTTACCTGGTCCTGTTTTTCTTACGACCAAGGCACAAAAAGGTGACCTAAATGACCAGATGACCACCGGAGAAAAACAGGGATGACCTCCCCTTACTCCCCCAGTGGTCATTAACCCCCTCCCACTCTCAAAAACAGCTTTAAAAGTATTTTTTGCAAGCCTCTATGCCAGCCTCAGATGTCATACTCAGCTCCATCACAGCAGTATGCAGGTCCCTGGAGCAGTTTTAGTGGGTGCAGTGCACTTCAGGCAGGCGGACCCTGGCCCATCCCCCTCCCTACCTGTTACATTTCTGGAGGAAACAGCGAGCCCTCCAAAACGCACCAGAAACCCACTGTACCCACATCTAGGTGCCCCCTTCACCCGTAAGTCTGGTAGTGGTGTACAGTTGTGGGTAGTGGATTTTAGGGGGAGTTTGGGGGGGGGGTTAGGGGGCTCAGCAGACAAGGTAAGGGAGCTATGTTCCAGGGAGCATTTTATGAAGTCCACTGCAGTGCCCCCTAGGGTGGCTGGTTGGTGTCCTGGCATGTCAGGGAGACCAGTGCACTACAAATGTTAGCTCCTCCCATGACCAAAGGGCTTGCATTTGTTCGTTTCTGAGATGGGCGTCCTTGGTTTCCATTATCGCCAAAAATCAGAAACGACCAAGTCTAGGGACGACCATCTCTAAGAACGACCTAAATTTCAAGATTTGGGCGTCCCCGACCGTATTATCGAAATGAAAGATGGACGTCCATCTTGTTTCGATAATATGGGTTTCCTCACCCCTCCATCAGGATGTTTTGCGAGGACATCCTCAACAAAACTTGGGCATCCATTTCGATTATGCCCCTCCATGTTGCTTTATACAATTATTCTCTATGGTGTAAATTCTCAAAAGGCCACCAAAATTTAGGTGCCAGGATGATATGCACTACATGTGAATTCTGTAATGGCAGTTGTATATCTCTCCAAAACTTTAAAACAGAACTTAAAATGTTTCTCTTTTCTGATGCATATTCCTAATCTCCTTGTTGCAGTCCATGGAGGTGAGTGAGTTTGTTGAACTGAACAGACTAGACAAAACCCTTCCCTTTTCTATCCCCTCCTCTTCTGTCCTATTGAAATTGTAGTTCCTCCTCACCCTCTGTCCTTCATTTCTCATTAATTCTCTCTCTCCTGTAACGTTTAGATTGTAAGCCGCCTAGACATGCTTTTTGATAGGCGAGATAGTAAATTCTGAATAAACTTGAAACTTGTTAAGCTGAGCTTCATTGGAGGAATATTCCCTTTCTGTTGGAAAACAGCAGTATTTAGGCCAGTGTTGAAGAAGGCTAATCTTGATCCTTCCATATCTGCCAATTAGTGACCTCTCTCAAATACAGCTTTTATATAATTGTTTGATTTATTTTGTTTTATGTAGATATTGATTTTACTTTATTATTATGTTGTGCAGTAAAATCTGGGCTTAATATGTTATAAAACAGGACTTTTGTTCAGTAATAAAGAGGATGAAAGAGTATATATGAAAATCACAGTAAATACCTCTCTCAAATAATGTGCAAAGTAATATTTAAACTCTATATTCCTGTGGAGTACAAATTAGTATGAAAGGGAAAAAGCCTCAGCACCTACGCCTCCACCCAACAAACTCTTACTGGGTAGACAGGACTTTAACAGAGTCAAATCTCTTCATCGGCATTAAAAAACCCTTCATACAAAATATTGTTAAAACTCCACAGAATGTGCAATTTGAATGGATCCACCCAAAAATGTGGCAAACAAAAGAAAAAAGAAAACACTTAGCTTTTAACTTAGCTGAAGTTTCAACTTGTCTTTAGATTGTACACCTGTCTTTTAGATTGCAAACTCCTTGAGCAGGGACTGTCCTTCCATGTTAAATCGTACAGCGCTGCGTAACCCTAGTAGCGCTTTAGAAATGTTTAGTAGTAGTAGTAGTATATGAAGTCAATCACACTGACTGTGGCAAGAGTTTTGCTATAGTCAGCTGTCTCAAGGAGTGAACAACCGATCTACAAAAAATAAAAATAAAAGTGTATAAATATAACAACCTCAAGTGAGCAAAAATATGTATATAATATACGTGAAAACAAAAGGATCCAAAAATAAACAGTTATAGTTAGAAAACACAAAAGTACTTGCCAGTTCATTCGAGCACAAATCGTCTTCATGCCACTGGGATTCTTCAAACATGGCCGCAGAATCATTTCCTTAAAAACATCAATCATGACATCACTCAAGACATCACTTCTGATCTTCACGAGAGAAAGTTAAAGTTTCTCAAAAAAGTTAGAAAAAAGAAGAAAAATATAGGCTGGAAAACAAAATACCAAATGAAAAACAAAAAACCTCAGATCTTCTAACATACAAAATAACATCCCAGACTTTTTTCAAAAGAAGTTTTTCCAATCCATTCTAAGATTCAACACATGCGGTTCTTCAGTTTTTTTTTTTAAATCATTTATTTATAATTTTTTCATTTTACAAGGATCGCTTGCAAAACCGTAAAACAGAGATGATTGTACATTAAAACAATATTAGAAGAAAACAATCTCAACAAGATAAATGGATTTTATACAATCTTTCTCTTTCTTAGACCACAAAATAAATAGGGAGAGTGAAACAAGACAAGGAAATCAATTTAAACAACAGCAAACAAAGAAAACGTGGTATTAACCCGATTATCCCCAGTTATTATTTATCTAATCATTATTCCACATTGATCATCTGGTTGGTTTCTTCAAGACCATAACGGTGCATAGTCCATCAATTTCATTGGAAACATACTTATTGTCCAATATTAATGAAAGTAATACACCTGATTTCATTTTTTTCCCCTTTTAAAACCAGAAATTGTTTAACAATACAAACCCTTGAATCTCCAATCCAATTCCCGCTGATTAAAGTAATCCCAGTTTCACAGGCTTCACTCCTTTTGAATTAATATATTAAGAGGAATAATTTGAGAGGAAAAAAACATTAGGAGTCATACCCGGAACTCTGGGAAAACAACAATCTCGATATTAATCATCTGTAACAATATTCATTTTGTTCAAATTTTTCTGGTCTTTTATCATTTTCAAATCTTAACCGTTTCCTACTTCAGTAGAACTTCATTTGCTGTATATTCTCAAAGGATTCGATTAGATTATCCATGTGGCTCATTAACAAGACTATATCTGAGGCAAAGTCATTCTCTACCACCATCAGGTCCTGGAGCACCCTCCAGATGACATTCAATGCAACCTCCACGGGAGCCAAAAACTCCAAGCTGATAACTCTTAAGGGTTTAGGAGTAGCACCGCCGACACGGGTTCAGCTGTAAACGACTTCCGTTTCAGCATACACTCCTGACTCACTCCTTCAGTCCTTTGGGCATGGTGGTTAAATGATTTTTGAGCGATGAAGTTGTTTCCAGGTCCAAGAGCATCGACGCTCCTTCGTCGGTGCTAATCAAAGGACTCATCAACCCAGTCATCTATGGGCAGCTTGTCACACAGCGGTCCCACACTTGCTGCACAGGGGACAAAACGCTGGTCATCGGCAGCTGACCCCCCATTGTCCCCTTCCTTTCTTAAGGCAACTGCAATGCAGAGAGGAAATTTCAAGTGAACAAAAACTGAACTTCAGAGGACAGCTGGGCCGTTGAGTGTACGAACTTCAGGTCACCATCTTTCCCCTCTCCCTAATTTGGGACACTCTTTGTCTGGTTTCTCCTCAGAGGCCTGTCTGATATGGGTAACCCTTCAGCATAGCCCTCTGAGTCATTGAAACACGGAAGCCCCTCCACCACTTACAAGGTGGTGTCCCTTCGGAGGGGGTTCTTCAGTTTTTAAAGTAAAAATCCAATATTGCTCGCTTTGTAGTAGCAACTTTAATCGATCATGAAATCCCTCTGGTACATGATCGATAACACAAACCTGCAATGATGGACAGGCATGTCCATGTTCTAAACAGTGTTCAACAATAGGGGCCTCTCTTTATTGTCTGTTAAGGCAGCTCTTGTGTTCTATCAAACGTACACGTAAAAATTGCATAGTCTTACCTACATAGATCTTCAAAAAGGGACAAATAATCAAGTAGATAACGTGGAGGGGCATAATCGAATGAGGTGCCCAGGTTTTCCTGAGGGCGTTCTCGCAGGACATCCCCACAAAGGGGCGGGGAAACCCGTATTATCAAAACAAGATGGGCGGCCATCTTTCGTTTTGATAATACGGTCGGGGATGCCCAAATCTCCACATTTAGGTCGACCTTAGAGATGCTTATCCCTAGAGATGCTCGTCCCCGATTTTCGGCAATAATGGAAACCGAGGACGCCCATCTCAGAAATGACCAAATCCAAGCCCATTGGTGATGGGAGGAGCCAGCATTCGTAGTGCACTGGTCCCCCTGACATGCCAGGACACCAACTGGGCACCCTAGGGGGCACTGCAGTGGACTTCAGGAAAAGCTCCCAGGTGCATAGCTCCCTTACCGTGTGTGCTGAGCCCCCCAAAACCCACTCCCCATAACTGTACACCACTACCAGGGGGCACCTAGATGTGGGTACAGTGGGTTTGTGGTGGGTTTTGGTGGGCTCACATTTACCACCACAAGATTAACAGGTGGGGGGGATGGGCCTGGGTCTGCCTGCCTGCCTAAAGTGCACTGCAGTACCCACTAAAACTGTTCCAGGGACCTGCATACTGCTGTCATGGAGCTGGGTATGATATTTGAGGCTGACATAGAGGCTGGAAAAAATATTAAAATAATTTTGTTTAGGGTAAGAGGGGGTTAGTGATCACTGGGGGAGTAGGGGGGAGGTCATCCCCAATTCCCTCCGGTGGTCATCTGGTCATTTAGGGCACATTTTTGTGGCTTGGTCATAAAAAAAAAGGACCAGGTAAAGTTGTCCAAGTGTTCGTCAGGGATGCCCTTTTTTCCATTATCAGCTGAGGACACCCATGTGTTAAGTACGCTCCGGTCCCGCCTTCGCTATGCTTCAGACACGCCCCATGAACTTTGGTCATCCCCAAGACAGAAAGCAATTGAGGACGCCCAAAATCGGCTTTCGATTATGCCAATTTGGGCGACCCTGGGAGAAGGACGCCCATCTCCCGATTTGAGTTGAAAGATGCTCGCCCTTCTCTTTCGAAAATAAGCCCAATAGTCTGAGAAACAAGTAATATTGTATTTCAAAAAATACTTCTTCCCAGTAACAGGATGTGTAAAATTAGTGTCCAGTTCAACTGCGTTGGAATAAAGCTGACATTAAGAACACTTTAGATGTTGTCCTTTAAAAAAAATTTCTGCCTCGTTCGCAAAATATCTGACGGACTAACCAGTTCTTTCAAACTGGAATTTCTAGTGAAAGCAAGCCTAAGTCGCATATCAGCAAAAACTGGGATATTAGAAAGAATACTCCAATGTTTATTAAGAATCCTTAAAATTTTACCAATACCAAGTGTGTATTTCAAAACACAAGTCATACAGTTCTCAGAATCTTGTCTGCAATTCTTCTCAAAGAACAAATCTTGATTAAGAAATCTCACACATTTATATGCCTTGCATGTCATTTGCTTGGAATAGCCTCTATGTCCCAAGAGAGATTTTAAAATTTTTGATTGATTCTTAGTTTGTCTCCATACAGATCCTCCGGAATCTCAAAAATTAGAAAAAGGGAAGGCTTCGTTTTCAAAGCAGGTGGATGGTCACTAGAAAAACTAAGAAACGTATTCCGGTCAGTGTCTTTTATAAACAGTAGTAACAAACCTGTCTTTCTGTTTACAAACCAAAATATCCAGAAAGGAAATCTGTGCTAAGTGGTAATTCAAAGTAAATTGTATTTTGGGATGACAGGTATTCAACCAAGAATGGAACATCAATAGATCTGTACCCATCCACAACATAAAATATTGTCTAGATAGTGAACCTAAATCTTTATAGACCCCTTAAAATTGTTATGTTGAATCCATTTGTTTTCAAAGTCTTGCATAAACAAATTAGCTACCGATGGGCTAGGGTAGCACCCATAGCAACCCCCAATATTTGTTGGAAAAACTCATCACAATACTTGAAATTTTTTTTCTTATAGTCTCATTAGCTAATGAAATGATTAATGAAATAGGAATCATATGATTAGGTTCTTCTTGTACCAAAGATTTGTATAGAATGTGTAAAACTTCAGTTTGTGGAATTGATGTATATAAAGATTTCACATCTAAAGTTGCTAAGGGGTATGTTCACTAAGGTGCATTTGCGTTTTCACGTGCCTGTAAATTTAAGGCACATTAACTGCTAATGCGCCTTTGCATTTCTATGGGCGTGTTAGCATTTAACATGTGTAAACCATTTACACGTGTTAAAAATGCTAATGCGCCCATAGTGCCACTTAGTAAACCTAGCCCTAAGTAAGTAACAAAAATGACATCATCAATTTTAGATAATTTAAGTAAAAAATGTGAAGAGAAAACAAAAGAAAATCCCTTGTTCACCAGTGGTCTCAAAAAGGTATCCATGTAAATGGACAGTGGCTCTAACAACAATCCAACAGAAGCGACAATAGGACACCCAGGAGGTTTTATCAAAGTTCTATGAATTTTAGGCAGAATATAGAAAAGAGCAGTCTTTGGATTTTCTCTATTCAAAAAAATTGGATTCTGCCTTGGACAAAAAACCTGATTCTAAACCCCCAGTAGTCAGTTCTTTTATAACAATCCTCAGACTATCTGTGTTTAATAACTATATTGTTATTAGCTGTTTATTTTTGGATCCTTTCGTTTTCATGTACATTGTATACATCTTTTTGCTCACTTGAGGTTGTTATATTTATACACTTATTTTTATTTTTAGTTATACATTTTTATTTTAGTTAATGTAACTGTGACCTCACCCTGGGCACGATACCTTACCCTACAATACCCTTAGAATACCTCAGGCAAAGCATCGTGTATCGGACAGAGTTAAAGCACAGACATTAAACTATCCTCTCTCATCTATTTCTAAAATAGATGAGGAAAATGTAATCTAATCAAAGAAAATAAGCAATTTAAGAAACAAATGACTAAGATGAGTTTAAAATCAAATAAATTTTGCTATTTTTATTTTCAGATGCACATATATATATATATATATTTTTGCACAACTAAATTAACTCATGTTTTTTTTTGTTTTTTTTTTACAGGTTTTAAACTCTCTAAGAATGGATGCTCCCAACAGTTATAATCAGATACGTATTTGTGTTCATAAGGCAAATAATTTTCAACATAACATACTGCAAAATGTGCACATTGCTGTCTCCAATGATATTCAGTCTTAGAGAATTTGATGCTTTGTGGTTTCTTTCTCTTTTCTCTTCTACAGGTGTTTCAGTACTGAACAGGTAAGTATAGCTCTGATGTTTTTTTTTAATTTTGTTTTATTTATTTACCCAGCGCTGTTCTCTCTCAGTCTCCTCCTGTAGTCGCTCCTAGCTTAACTTCGCTGGCCTGCAAGCTTTCTTGTTTAATTCTTCATCTTTCTTGTATCATTGGGTACCATCTCCACAAACAGGTTCAGGAGTCCGGAACAGATCTGGTATACCTACTGCGCTAATCTTTTAAAAATCAATAAAGGAAAACCCTAGGCTATCTATTTTTTTTTAAGTTACCTAGAAAAACAGACCCAAACATTTGTTCATACACTTCCCTATCTAGCTTTCCCGTTAAAATAAATTATAATTATGTATCCCTATGCTTTCCTCCCATTAAATTGCTATATTTTAAATGTATATATACGAACCCCCACTGACCGGTCCTGTCACTGGCGTTATTAAGCTCGGTGATAGGGATCAACCTTATGACCATTGGACACAAAGGCCTGAGAACGCCTTTAACCAAATAATTCACAGCTTCTGCAGTGTCAGATGTGACTCAGTAAAAGTTTTCCCTATCTAATAATAAGTCTTCAGACGACTGTGAAGGATGCACTATTAAGTCTCCCTCACAAGATACTGCTTTCAGAATTCACAGCAGCTCCTTCCATAAATTTAATTATTTCAAAATGACAGGCATCTGGTAATTTCCACAGAGCCACATTAAATATTACAAAACCAATCCTTCTTCAGAGCTGTCTCGTTTAGATACCATTCTCAGCACGAGCCCCAGTAACTCTACCCCTTCTCAAAATGTACATAAAGCCTTTAAACCTTATATTAAACACTTTTTAAGCATGTAAAAATACACAGCTATTTAAAAGAGTATAAATATTAGTACCTTTTTCCCTCTGAAACCCGAAAATCTCCACTTTTACTTCTGGCACGAGCCTCCTGCTGCTCCGGCACGAGTCAGCAACCGGCTCGTGCCATCAGCTGTTTTCCTCCATCCTCGTGGCTTCTTCCGTGCGCGCGCCACCCAGTCACTCACCCATCAACTCAACTAAATAAAAAAATAAAATAAAAACGTCGGGGAAGGGCACCGGAGCACTTCTCCAAACTTCCTCTCCTGACTGTCCCACGCTATTCTCTCTTTGGAATTGGCTCTGCACTTTTAAAAGAGCCGGTTCCCTTTAAGCCTATTGAATCCCTGGCCCTGCGTCAAAAACGTGCGTCTGACGTCATTACGTCGACGTCAGACGCCGACGTAGGGCCAATCAGAGCCCAGAACACTCCCCAAGCTTTCCCCGAGCTCCCTTCTTCGCCTTCGCTCCGCCCCTCGATGCGGCCTCATTACCGCCGCTATAGCGCCGACGCGCCAACGCGCCAAAAACCATCCGGGCCCCTGCCAGTGACACTGCAGCGAACGCAGCTAAAAAATCTTCCCCGCAGTTGACGCGATGTCCCTGGAGCCAGGTACATTTTCTTTTTATCCCCGGAGCCAGGTACATTTTCTTTTTAACCCTCTATGGGTTACATTAAGGTGGGCTATAAATGAATAAACACATACCTAAAGTGGTTGAAAAGGTGGTTTTGTTACAACTCCAGAATTTTCTCACTAAGACCATGTGAGACCCGTGAGTTCTTGTGGCGAGTAGAACACTGATGCTTCCTGGAGAAGAGGAGGACCCAGATCCTGACCTGGTGGTCAAACAAGCCTGAGGCTTCACCTTTGATGGACGCCGTTCCCCGGAGGTTGAGCCCCCAGGTGCAGGCGGCCGACAGGACTTGGAGAACAGGCAACAAAAGTAGTCAGGCTAAGCGCTGGGTCAAAAGGTGGACAGCCAAAACTGACAGGAGTCTGGAAGCACACTGGGTCAATAGGCAGGCAGCAGGCACAGAGAGTATTCAGGGAATGCACTGAGTCACCAGGCAGGCAGCAGGCACAGAGAATAGACAGGGAACTCGCTGAGACAATAGGCAGGCAGCAGGCACAGAGAGTAGACAGGGAACTCGCTGGGTCAATGGGCAGGCAGCAGGCACAGACAGTAATCAAGGAACACCCTGGGTCAATAATGAGGAATCAAGCAGAAAGAAGGCAAATATAATCAAGCAAACACCTACCGGAATAGAAGCCAAAGCATGGAACCCAAGGAAAGATCAGCAGATAAAGTGCTGGTGTCTGATGTCAGCAGAAGCCCAGCCAGGTGAGAGAGAGCAGCCATAGGGAGAAAGCAAGAGGCGGGAACAAGCATGAGCCAATTGGAATGGGGCAAGGGAAAAGAGCACCCGATTAGCCACACGGGGCGATAGGGGGCGGAGCTAAGCGGACATGCGGTGCATCGTGGTGCGGAGGTGCCAAGTAAGCAGAGGACTGCGCTGCTCGAGGAGACTGGGAGCGCATCACGCTGATTAAGGTGGCGCTGCAGCGGAGCCCCACACCGCTCGAGGACGCCGCTGAGGTAGGGAACGTGACAGACCAATGTTCTCTATCCTTGACAATATGGCTTCTATAGCCAAAAGAAGCACAAGGAGCCTTCAAGATATGGGGCATTTCAACTGTACTTTAGTGATCAGACCTAGCATGGTCCATGTTTCAGCTAGAAACACCTGTGTCAGGGATCTAATGATGGTATCTACATCCAAAGGAAACAATCATCTAGTGGGGTAAACAGCTTTTGTCTTGAAAAAGACAAATCTACTGGAAACTTAGGCAAAAGATGCCAAACAAATGATGTGTGAACAAAAATGAAACAAATTGGTTCCCGCAGTGAAAACCACCATGTACCAGCTGACAAACACTGGCAAATGTACCTAATAGCTGTAACAAATCAATGGCATTTGGTTTGGTCAGCTTTTTTGGGATTCTCTCTTCTTTAGGGGTAGAGGTGTTGTGTGGGAATGATTTCACTCATTTTTGACCACTTGTCTTCTGTTCATTCTCTACCTGTGGATGTACTGCAGGTAGTACATTCTAGTCCTGGTGTGCTCTTCAGTCTATTCCTTAATCCCTTAGCCATGCTGATTCAATCTCTTAGTCTTAGTCATTGAAACGATGGAAAGAGAACAACCAGGGAACAAATTATATCAAAATGGCAGGGTGGATCAAATTGTTGGAAGGGGAGCGCAATATGCTAAGGAAGGCATAGAATCAAACAGGATAAAAGTTATATAGGAAGCATAATGCAATGTGGAATTTTTATGGCTAGAAATTCCATGTGTCAAGGGGAGGAACATACTGGTGGTGTTTTACTTCCATCTGCCTGGACAAACTGAAGGGACAGATAGTGAAATGTTAACAGAAATTAGGAATATTAACACATTTCAATTAGCCCAATATGGAATGGGTTAATATTTTCAGGGAAGTACATTTCTAGATGCCATAAATGACTCTTTTTTTTTTTTTTTAATATATTTTATTTAACATCCATTTATATAAACAATAAATGTTGAATACAGAAATATAATAATTCACAACTTCATGGAAAAAATTAGTTTCATTTAGACCACAACTTAAGACAAGATACAAGGCAAAAATATTAGGAAAAAGAAAAACAAATACGAGCAGGATCAAAAAAGGCAATCCGCAGGCAGACTTCAGCGAGTTCTAACGTCCTATTGGGCTACCTGGGGTCGAACATTCTACACTTTCTTTGGAAATCAAAAATTCCTTCAATTTCTTGGGATCCATAAACATATACGTGACTGAATTTAATGTTATTATACTGTACATCGACAGGGAAAAACTAGTTTAAACAATCCTCCCAGAGCTAAAATTTTGGATTTTAAACCGAGAAACTCTCGCCGACGGGCTTGAGTCTCCCTATTCAAATCTGGAAAAATTCTAATGGCTTGGCCAAGAAATTTACTGTTCAAAGATTTAAAGTAAAGCTTAAAGATATTTGTTTTACCCATTTCCAGTGCAAATGAAACGATAAGAGTAGTTCTTTCCATAATTAATTCCAATGAGTTTTCTAGAAACTCTGTAATATTAAGTTCTGGTTGCTTTGACTGAGGATTCAGCGGATTCACTGTTCTCCCAGTAATGTACTGTGTTCGGGTAAGAGGCGGAAATCCCTCTGCTGGTATACCCAGTATTTCTCTGAAATATTTTCTCAACATGTCCATAGCTGGGATTAATGGCGACTTAGGGAAATTAATAAACCTCAAATTATTTTTTTTCCCCTGATTCTCAAGAAATTCTAGCTTACGTGCCAGAATCTCTCTGTCCTTTGCCACATTTCCCGCAAAGTTTTTTAAAGTGGAAAGTTCAGTTCTCAAAGACTCAATTTGCACTTCTTGGGTTTGAAAATTATCCACAAGTTGATTTTGCTGGTGTTTTAATTTATCAATATCTTATGAAAAATCACGAATTACCTGAGAAAGCATGGCGTTCATTCCCTGGATAACATCCCATAGGGCTTCTAAAGTCACTACTCTGGGTTTTTTTACCTCCAATAATACCGGAGTAGTTCCCATCGGAGAAGGGGTAGAAGTCACCGGACCCCTTTGCTGTTCCGCTCCGATTGGGGAAAGACCTCCGTCGAGGCCTCCTGAGGGCAGGGAAGTATCGACCACTTCGGACGTTCCATCCGCTCTCACCGTCGGGGTCACTCTACTTCCTGGTTGTGGAGGATTGATGTTCCCGGGCGGGCTAAGCGAAACCGCCCTCTCACTGGTCTCCGGTGATGTTGTTACGGAGCATTCTGTAGCGGGTTGCCGCATGATCAGTGGCTGAACCCCGAATTGTTCCAGAACCGTTTGACGCGAGGGGGGAACACTCCCAGGGAGTAAAGAGGCCGACGCCCTGGGTTTTCCTTTCCGCTTCCCCATGTCCTGCACGAGGGAACGACCTCCTAGCGATCAAGGGCCTGGTAAGTCAGGAGCTCAGACACCTGCGTCTGCTCTGATCGGCCATCTTGCCCTCATAAATGACTCTTTTATGGTGCAGTCGGTTCAGCATCTGACCAGAAGGGAGAGTACTTAAGATCTAGTCCTTACTAGTATTCAGGATCAGGAAAGAAGTACTGGTGGTGGGGCCACCAAATAACAGGGATCACAATGCCATCAAATTTGTCATATCTAGAACAAAGATCCAAAAAACAAAAATACTGCTGTAGCACTTAGAGGGGAATTTATCAATGTGGGCTACCATTAAGACATAATGATATGTATGCATTTGTAATAAAAAATTGTTCTGGTCAGTTCTTGCAAGTTTTATGTGTTCACATCATTTATGTTTACTGTATATTTATGTATATATTTATTTTCTTGTTGACATATACAGTTCTATAAAGATTCTATAAAGATCACCCAAAGCTGAGCGTCCAAATTTGAGCATGATCCTGAGATATGTGAGCAGCTTAATTAATTGGCTTGTTAATTACTTAACAAGCCAATTGAATGCTATCATTATTGACATTAATTGACACTAATTTGGTGTGCTTCTATGCTATTCTATAACCCTGGGCATCTAAATCCCATAGAGGGGCATAATTGAACTGGGCACCAAAGTTTTCCTGAGGGCGTCCTCACAGGACGTCCCCGCGAAGGGGCGGGGAAACCCATATTATCAAAACAAGATGGGCGGCCATCTTTCGTGTCAATAATATGGTCAGGGACGCCCAAATCTCAACATTTAGGTCGACCTTAGAGATGGTCGTCCCCAGTTTTCGACGATAATGGAAACCAAGGACGCCCATCTCAAAAATGACCAAATCCGAGTCATTTGGTCGTGGGAGGAGCCAGCATTCGTAGTGCACTGGTCCCCATGACATGCCAGGACACCAACCGAGTACTGCAGTGGAATAACTGATGCACTAACTGAACGGAAAAAGCCCTTCTCTTAGCAATCCTTTAGTGATTCGGAAAGGAACGGGCATGTATGAAGGAAATCACAAGCAAATGAGCTGCTCGCTGTTAACTCATTTGCACACGATTTCCTTCCTAAGGAGGGGAAGCCAGTGCAGAGCAGCCAATCGTTATGTGTGGCTGCTCTATGCATGCCAAAGATGGCTTCATACACGCAGACAAGTTGTGTATATAATAGCCTTCTACAACCTTAAAAAAAACATAAGTCCAGGTGAAAATGTCCAAGTGCTTGTCAGGGATGTCTTTTTTTTTTGAGTATGGGTGAAGAATGTCCAAGTGTTAGGTGCCTTCGCTATGCCTCCATCCCGGGGCAGTTGAAGACATTCAAACTGTGGATGTTTCTGTGAGAAGGACATCCATGCCTTTGCTATACCTCTGACACCCCCTTTATTTATTTATTTGGATTTTGGATGACAAGTAGCAGCAGTAGGATTTGAACCAGCCACCTCCGGATTGCAAGACCAGTGCTCTAACCACTAGGCCACACCTCCACTCCACTCCCTTGAAATTTGGCCGTCCCTTGGGGGGGGCAGTTCAGGACGTTCAAAATGTTTGAAAGAAGGACTTCCACGCCTTCGCTATGCCTCCGCTGATACACACACACACACCTCCTCTCCCCCCCCCCCCCCCAGGACCTGCATACTGCTGCGATGGACCTGAGTATGATATTTGAGGCTGGCAAAAAAGTTTTTAAAGTTGGTTTTTTTCAGGGTGGGAGGGGGTTAGTCACCACTGGGGGAATCAGGGGAGGTCATCCCTGATTCCCTCCAGTGGTCATCTGGTTAGTTCAGGCACCTTTTTGAGTCTTGGTCATAACAAAAAATGGACCAAGTAAAGTTGGCCAAGTGCTCGTCAGGGACACCCTTCTTTTTTCCATTATCGTTCGAGGATGCCCATCTTTTAGGCATGCCCCAGTCCCGCCTTCGCTACGCCTCCGACACACCCCCAGGAACTTTGGTCGTCCCCGCGACGGGAAGCAGTTGGGGATGCCTAAAATCGGTTTTCGATTATGCCGATTTGGGCGACACTGAGAGAAGGACGCCCATCTACCAATTTGTGTCGAAAGATGGGCGCCCTTCTCTTTCGAAAATAAGCCTGCAAGTGTATTGTGGATGTTTGTTTGAGCATTTGGGTCTCTCACTCTACATTTTGTTGCAGGGATTTTGTGTGGTGTTTGGTTCAGAGATCATGGTCAGTGTGGGCGGTTGGGTGTGGATGAGAGAAGTGGGTGGTTGGCTGCTTGACATGTGGCTGGAATTTGGGGCAGCTGGGTCTGTGGAAGATCCAGTGACCTGTCACATGTGGACATCTGGTGTTTCCATGTCAGTTTTCCCTTTTCTGGAATCTGGAAGGAAGTTGATTTCTGTTGTTTGTTGTGTTGCCTTTTCCTCCTTTTTCTGTATAGTTTGTGTTCTGGAGTAGGCACTTTTTTCCCCTTTTCTATTTTTGACTATTTGGGTTTCTGCCAGGTATTTGTGACCTGGATTTATGGATATTCTTATGTTCTTAAAAGGGGATGTGGTCATGGGCAGATTAGGGGCATTCCAAAAATTTGCACACACGGTTATGGAATAGTACCATTTATTCGCTCCAATGTCATTAGTTGGGTGTTGGCATTTACACTAGGTTTCAGCTGGTGTAAATACTGGCACCCAAATTTGGAGGTGGGAATTGGTGCTCTGTATTATTTTATAAAAGGCACTCAGCCCAGAGCACTCTCTATAGAATATCATGCAGTACCAAATTTTTTGGTGCTGATTTATGAGCGCATCTACTGAATCTGGCCCCTATTGTTCTGCTGTTATGGTTCTTTAGACAGTATTAGCTGCTTTATTTTCCTCTGTCCTTGTGTGTTATAAATGAACTATGAGAAACAGATTTAAATTTTTTTATGGTCTGCCAGATACTTTCAACCTGGACTGGCCACTGTCAGAGGCAGGATGGCAGGCTTGATGGTCTGACTTTCTTATATTTTTAATGTTTCCTCATCAGATCTAAGAAAAATCTGAAGCAGATGAGCACATGTTTGGAACAATGAAAACTAGATCCAAAAAGATCCAATGAAGTCAGCTTTAGTGTTCTGAAGAGCTGAAGCCAGTTTTCAGAAGTGTAATATAAAATCTAAAAACCCACTTAAATGTGCTAGCAGGTTCTAAATCTAGTCAGACTACAATAGCTGGTGATTCATTGGCAGTGCAGTATGCTGCAGTGTAAAACTCTTGGATTGAGATCCCAGGCCAGCAACCTTCTCTCCAGTCCAACACCTGGGGGGTGAAGTCTCAGCCACTGCTCAATGCTAATAGCCACTGGTTTGAACTAGAATGCACAAATACCAGGCCATGAAGGTAATTGTGGTCTGTGGGTTCCAGTCAAGGACAGCTACTCTAATGGCTTGGCAAAACAAAGTTATAAAAATAGGGAAATACACCATGGACTAGATTATATATAATCATGCCTAAAAATTCAGCACCAAAATGAAATTCACCTAAGCACATTCTAAAAAGTACACCTTAATTTAGGTATACTTTATAGAATAAGCCTAAGTTTCCATATGGTTTATAGAATATGCAGAGTGTCCATTCATGTGACTACATTTAGTCGTGGGCAGTTATGCCAAGTAAAACCTGGTGTGATTGCTGATCCCTAAATTACATGCGATCTGGGTGTATTCTATAACAACACAAATAGATTTTAGAAATGCCCATGACTTGCCCATTCCACACCCATGGTAATGCTCGCCTTTTCAGCTATCAGGCTTATTTTCAAAAGAGAAGGACACCCATCTTTCGACACAAATCGGGAGATGGGCGTCCTTTTCACAGGGTCGCCCAAATTGGCATAATCGAAAGCCGATTTTGGGCATCCCCAACTGCTTTCCATCGCGGGGATGACCAAACTTCACAGGGGCGTGTTGGAAGCGTAGCGAAGGCGGGACTGGGGCATGCCTAACACATGGGCATCCTCGACCGATAATGGAAAAAAGGGTATCCCTGACGAGCACTTTGGCAACTTTACTTGGTCCACTTTTTGTTACGACCAAGACTCAAAAAGGTGCCCAAACTGACCAGATGACCACCGGAGGGAATCGGGGATGACCTCCCCTTACTCCCCCAGTGGTCACCAACCCCCTCCCACCCTAAAAAAAAACCTTTTTAAATATTTTTTGCCAGCCTCAAATGTCATACCCAGCTCCATCACAGCAGTATTCAGGTCCCTGGAGCAGTTTTAGTGGGTGCAGTGCACTTCAGGCAGGCGGACCCAGGCCCATCCCCCCCCAGCTGTTACACTTGTGGTGGTAAATGTGAGCCCTTCAAAACCCACTACAAACCCACTGTACCCACATCTAGGTGCCCCCTTCACCCCTTACGGCTATGGTTATGGTGTACAGTTGTGTGGAGTGGGCTTTGGGGGGGGGGGTCAGGGGCTCAGCACACAAGGTAAGGGATCTATGTACCTGGAAGCAATTTCTAAAGTCCACTGCAGTGCCCCCTAGGGTGCCCGGTTGGTGTCCTGGCATGTCAGGGGGACCAGTGCACTACGAATGCTGGCTCCTCCCAGGACAAAATGGCTTGGATTTGGTCGTTTCTGAGATGGGCGTCCTCGGTTTCCATTATGGCTGAAAATCGGGGGTGACCATCTCTAAGGACAACCATCTCTAAGGTCGACCTAAATTTCACGATTTGGGTGTCCCCGACCATATTATCGAAACGAAAGATGGATGCCCATCTTGTTTCGATAATACGAGTTTCCCTGCCCTTTTGCTAGGACTTCCTGCGAGGATGTCCTCAGGAAAACTTGGGTGCCCCTTTCGATTATGCCCATCCACATGACTTAGAATTTAAGCATAGCACGTTATAGAATATGCAGTTCTGTGTGTTCATTGTAATCAATGCAGCATACGGGTATGAATGGAACCATTGCCCAATAGATAGTTCCAACAGCACAGGAGAAAAATGTTAGGCCAAAAATGAAATTTTAAAAATAAATTCCATTTCATTTGAAAGATCTGAGATTTTCAGATTCTATAAATGGTGGCCAAATTGGGGTGCCCAAAATTGCATGCAATCCTGAGATTCGCATGAAAATTAATTAGTTAAGGAGCCATTAACAATCAATAATTGGCTGTTAACAATCAATTACTGATGTTGATTGGCTCTAATTTGGATTCGTACTCAGATTTAGCTCCATGCAATTCTATAAAGATCCATGCTCAATTGCTCTCACGCACAATCCAAAAGGGGGAAATGGTGACACACATTGAAAGGCTGGGTGGGAGCCCCCCCCCCCCCACCCCACAAGGAGCATCAGTATCAAAACCAACAAGTAAAATCTCACAACACCCACCGTTAAAATGAAAACAAGCGTTAGACAAAGCAGAACCCCTGAATCCACCTATCCCCATCAGTCCCACAACCAAAGGAGTAGATACCATCGGCAAACCTCTGCCCCTGCCTCTCCGCTGTAATGCCAAAAGAATTACCTGATGAGCCATAGCCTTTTTCAAATGAATGAAAACTCTGGAATGAGAGGGCATAGGATGGAGTTAAGAGGTTACAGGCTCAGGAGTAATCTAAGTAAATACCTTTCCACAGAAGGGTGGTGGACACATGGAATAGCCTCCCATTGGAGGTGATGGAGACAAAGACTGTGTCTGAATTTAAGAAAGCATGGAAGAGGCATGTGGGATCTCTTAGGGACAGGAGAAGATAGTGGTTGCTGAGGATGGGCAGACTGGATGGGCCATTTGGTCCTTATCTGCTGTCATGTTTCTAACCAGGAAATGAGAAATATGCTCCAACCATAAAATCCAGTCTCAGAGACAGCAGTTGAACTGATGTTGTCTCAGCTAACCAGACATGGGTATCCCTAAATCTCCAAACATTTATCTTTGGCCAAACCCATATGAAACTGTTCATAATAATTTAGCCAAAACCAACCCCCAAGTGTTTTATAGGTTCTCAGTTTGCAGAATTCCTAGTTATAGAATGCACATCTATAACCTTTTGCTTATTCTATTGTCCACCAGGAAAAATAACTGCTGACTGTTCGCCATTCTTAGAATTTCTATCGACTTTACCAATTGATCTCCAGAAGCTATGCATATTAGGTAATTTTAATGTACAAAGGGAACTGTCTATAGCTGAGTTATTGCCACAACAAAGATCATGGAAACTAATATTAGAGCAATTTCAATTTAGACAAATCATGTTAGACTCTACACACTCAGCAGGTCACATGTTAGATTTAGTATATTTATCACCTGCTCTCTTTCAGTCCCTGATTGTAACCCTGTCATTCAAGAAATTACATGGTCTGATCATGCTTTAGTAATGTTCGAATTCTCAATGAAAGATTTAAAGAGTAAAAATGTCAGAGAAGTCAAAACATTACAGATGAAGTCCAGTCCAGTCCAGATAAATTCTCAGCCAATACAGACGAGTCAAAATGATATGGTTGATCACTGGGCAAAATCAGTAACAGATGCCTTAGATCAAGACGCACCAAAAAGACAGTAAAAGTTAAGAGCTCAGGAGAGACCTGTTGCTGGTTCATACCAACACTAAAACAAGAAAGAAAGATCTAAGAGCTGAAGAGAGAATATAAAAACAAAACAAAAACAAATGATAACCTGGAGATACATAAGATCAAAATGATTGAATATAAGTGATTATGGGAAGAAGAAAGGAATATGTACTTCAAAGATAAGATTAAAGCTTTCCTAAATAAACCCAGAGAATTATTTCATACAGTGAACTACTTAATCAAGGGAAGGAAAGATGAGTTGGTACAAAATGTTAATCCTCAGGATTATACGATTTGGCTACATCAGAAACTTAACACCAAAATGTCAAACTCAGAATCTGATAATCAAGTTATGCTTGCATCAGATGAAGAAGTAGCGGAGAATACTTGGATTTCATTCCACATGGTGGATAATAACATGATAGAGAAACTGGTGAAGAGCCTACTGCCCACCAGAGCTCAGATAGATCCCTACTCTTGGATAATATTTAGATCAAGTCAAAGATAATTGTTCGCATTTTGAAAATTCTAGTGAATAAATTTCTGCAGAAAGGTGTATTTTTTAGACTTGCTTAAAGAGGCAACTGTTAAACCATTACTAAAAAAAATCATCACTTGATGTAAGCATAATGAATAATTATAGACCAATTTCAGTCATACCATTTTTAGCAAAAATTATTGATAAAACTGTGTTGCACCAACTAATGGAGTTTGTAGAAGAAAATCATTTGTTAAATGACTCTCAATATGGCTTTCGATCAAACCATAGTGTGGAACTTTTACTGCTAACAATGCTGGATGAATTGAGGATTGGAATGGACCAGAACACTAATTTCTGTGTTGTAGCACTCGATATTTACATCAGCATTTGACACTATTAACCATCAGCTCCTACTCAACAAGTTGTCAGATTTTGGCATTGGTGGACAAGTCCTATCCTGGTTTCTCTGGTACTTGCAGAGAAGAAGATTTCACATCAATGTACAGAACGCAGTTTTCATTAGCTTCCCAATCATGCTTGGTGTACTGCAAGATTCAGCCCTCTCGGCAGTACTGTTTAGTTTATTTATGGTCTCTCTAGGGTCTGTTTTCCAAGATCTACACATATCGTATAGAATATATGCAGATGATGTAAAATTCATTATCCCTGCTAACAAACATGATCAGGACCTAACTGTACAACTGAAAAATGTGTTTGACAAAATTGTTGATAGTTGCAAAGACAGAAATAATATATGAAGGTAGGACTCTGGACTCATCTCTACCAGCAATGTTTGAATATCAGGGTGAAAAAGTGATTATGAAGCCCTTTGTCTATAGTTTGGAAGTCTTCCTATATATCAATCTGACAATGCAAAAACATATAGACCATGTGTTTTTGGCCTCTTTCTTTCAACTTCACGTGTTGAGCAAGCTGAAAGAGGTGGTAACAGCATTTGATTTTCGGACAACTGTAACTGTTTATTTCTGGGAATATCATCATCCCGAATCCAAGCTCTGCAGGTTATCCAAAATACAGCTGCATGACTGATCACTGGAGTCTCAAGGTCTGAACACATTACTCCAACATAAAATTACACTGGCTTCTGGTAATATACAGAGTTCAATTCAAGACTCTTGTATTGACTCATCAACGTTTATATAAACCAAAACGAGAACTAAGATCCAAGATATCCCATCAGCTCTGTTTACCTTCCGCTAAATCATATAATTACATTGAGACAAAACTGCGGGCCTTCTCTATCGCTGCCCCTCCCATGTGGAATGCTCTACCTGGGTACCTGGGATCATGTGAAGACATTCAACAATTCAAACGGCTGCTAAAAATGCATCTGTTTGTGAAAGCCTTTTTGGCTACATGAAGACTTAGCAGATTGACCCTTCTCTCTTTCTCAGTGTTTTTTTTCTCTTGGTAAAAGGGGTCCTCTTCCCCCACTATTACCACTCTGTAATGAGTATCCCTCTTGCAGGCCTTCCTTCATAATAGCAGTGGAGTTGGAGGCAGGTGACTACTGTTCTTGCTTTCCAGTCAACCCTGCAAGTCTAGCTGCTGTTTTCCTTCTTTTAAAAAAATTATGCATCATTTTTACTGAAGGACTACAGTTGATGATCTCTACCTACACCACTACTGCTGGTACAAATCTGGCTTAGCCCTTCTTTCTGCAAGCTTTGGTGTCCTTATTATTACCACATCTTCCTCTTGGCATAATGGACCATCTGGAAAAAACAGATCAAAATTAGGCGGGGAGGGGGGGGGGGGTTTCTAGTGCTACAATATGCACACAATAGTCAGTGAACATATACACAGAAACATTCAATGGTTCACAAACCTGGTTCTGGAGGCACCCCAGCCAGTCAGGATACCAACAATGAATATTCATGAGAGAGAGATTTGCATTCACTGCCACCACTGCAAGCAAGTCTGTTTCATGAATATTCTTTATGAACGTGTTGAAAAACTGACTGGTTGGGGTGCCTCCAGGACCAGGTTTGGGAACCACTGTGTTAATGCAATGCTACCACACACACATGGTTGGAAGGGGGAAGATGTGAGAGAGAGACAGCTGTCATAGTGCATACTGAAAACAGATATAATCTATATCAGACAAAGGCACGTTCTAGAACAGTCTTACGGGTACTGTGTACTTTCAACTGCCCTGCTGTATCAGTCTAAAAAAAAGTAATGAAGCTGCAAGCAAGATTTAGGTTAACTTTACACCTTCTAGTTACACAGCACACTGAGTACACTGATACAGTGACAAACAGCACCCTTTGAATGTAATCTTAAAACCATTTCTCTATTTCTAAGAAGAAAGAAGCTTCTCAGCCTGTGTCTTCGAAAGCTCTCACTAGTGAATCCATTATTGTGGCTGTGGTAGATTCTATTTTAATTTAGTTTGAAGACCAGGTGTGACTGACTGGTTAAAATCCTGCTTGTAAGGGATTTGTCCTCATTTTTGACTTCAGGCTCTCTGAGTTGAAAAATAAACAATGCAGTGTTTCTATATCCTCATAGACATCAACGACCCAGCCACTTAAATGGGGAATGAAATGAAATAAAAATGAATGCCAAACAAATATTTTGTTCATTTCTTTATTTCATTTGAAAATGAAAAACAAATATCTCTTCTTGCATTTTTTGTTTGTTTTCAAATGAATGCATCTCTCTTTACCTAAATGGTGAAGACTGGCGACTCATATGACATACATGGAAAAGCATTTTCAAACGGGGACGCCCATCTCTAAGGTCATCCATCTGTGAGGATGTCCCCGCGAAGGGGAGGGGCATCCCATATTATCGAAACAAGATGGGCGTCCATCTTTTGTTTCGATAATACAGTCAGGGGCGCCCAAATCTCAACATTTAGGTCATCCTAAGAGATGGTCATCCCCGGTTTTCGGCCATAATGGAAACTGAGGACGCCCATTCTCAAAAACGACCAAATCCAAGCCCTTTGGTCATGGGAGGAGCCAGCATTCGTAGTGCACTGGTCCCCCTCACATGCCCTAGGGGGCACTGCAATGGACTTCATAAAATGCTCCCATGGTGCATAGCTCCCTTACCTTGGGTGCTGACCTCCCCCCCCCCAAAAAAAAAACCCCACTACCCACAACAGTATAACACTACCATAGCCCTTAAAGGGTAAAGGGGGGCACCTACATGTGGGTACAGTGGGTTTTGGAGGGCTCCCGTTTACCAGCACAAGTGTAATAAGTAGGGGGGATGGGACTGGGTCCGCCTGCCTGAAGTGCACTGCAGTACCCACTAAAAACTGCTCCAGGGACCTGCATACTGCTGTGATGGAGCTGGGTATGACATTTGAGGCTGGCAAAAAATGTTCTTAAATTTTTTGTGGGTGGGAGGGGGTTGGTGACCATTGGGGGAGTAAGGGGAGGTAAAATGTACAGCGCTGTGTAACTCTTGTAGCGCTTTAGAAGTGTTAAATAGTAGTAGTAGTAGTAGTGATCCCTGATTCCCTCCGGTGGTCATCCGGGCACCTTTTTGAGGCTTGGTCATGAAAAAAATTGGACCAAGTAAAGTCGGCTAAATGCTCGTCAGGGACGCCCTTCTTTTTTCTATTATCGGCCGAGGACGCCCATCTCTTAACCACGCCCCTGCCCCACCTTCGGTACACTGCCGACACGCCCCCATGAACTTTGGTCGTCCCTGCGATGGAAAGCAGTTGAGGATGGCCAAAATCGGTTTTCGATTGTGCCGATTTGGGCGACCTTGAGAGAAGGACGCCCATCTCCTGATTTGTGTCGGAAGATGGGCGTCCTTCTCTTTCAATTATGCCCCTGAAAATCTTCAGTCCTCTTACCCAAGACTGAAGAAAGTTGAATGCCTTTCTATGAGTTTGTTGTACAAGTGCTTGACTTTAAATACAGGAAACAAGATTGTTTCATTTAAAAGACATTTAATTCCCAGGTTATATTTTGGCCATTGCTGAAATAACAATCAACATATGCACATTAAAAAAACAATTCTCTGTAGAGGACCTGGTAGCTCTTTTGGTCCCCAGGATCATCATTCTCAGCATGACCAGTATGCGGAGGTTCAAGGAAAGTCTAATTCTGATGTTGTTTTTGGAAATGGTTTGAGGTCCTGCAATATTGGTCTTTAAAGAAACCAGAGTCATGCATTTCAGTCCAGGCCTGCCAAACTAAACTTTTTCCCTGGTGTGAAAGCGCGTGTTTATTCACGTGCAAGCAAAACTGCAGTATCTTACTGTAATGATGTTTGTAAAACATCTTCCTAAAATATTTACTTTCAGCTTCTGTGAAGAAAATGAGTCACAAAAGGTTTCTTCATCACCGGGGGAGAAAAAAAAGGCTCCACAATGGAAGTGGTTTGAGGATGCTGTTTTTGTTTTAAAACACAGTGCACACCAGATTGCTCATGTTTCTTGCTCTTGACTACCTTCTTATGTCCTGTGTAACATCTGAGATAAAAGAGAATTCTAATGAACATAACACAAGACTGTGATAAATGAGAGAGGCTGAAATTCATGCATTCTAGGTGCCACTATCTTTTGGGGTGATTAAAGATCATCACATTCTTGAGCCCCGTTGTCTGCATTACACTAAGCTTGACCTTGGTCACTTCCCCAGTCATCTTGGGCTTGGATCTCCTCTCCGACCTCTTTCTCCCCCTCCCATTCCATGATGGGCTCCTCTCCCTTTATGGTCCCCAGCTGGTGCTCTCCCTCCTGATTATTCCTCTTCTCCCTCAGGATCCTGGGACTTGTAGTTCCCTTGCTGCTCCCTTTGCTTGCCCTCAGGGCTTTGCATGGGTTCTTGGGAACTGTAGTCCTCCTCCCTTCTCTGGCTCTTGGGAAACTTATGCCTCCATGGGGGCGTGGCTTCCCAGCCCCTAGGATCCTGGGACTTGTAGTTGGAATCCCGGGTATGAAACCTACCCATCTTGTTCCCCTCCTGGATCCCTTCTTCCCTGATCCTCAGGGGTTCCTCACACCTTGCATTCTCTCATTTATTGCACCTCTCTTTCTTGGCTGTTCCTTATAAACAGATGTCTTTCTAACCAATCCCTCAATCTGCTGCTTTGCAGTTTCTATTTGTTTCAATGCCTGTTCCTGCTCTTGTTTTCCTCTCCAATGACTGCACCTCTGTTCTTTGCCAACCCATAGCTCAGTTGTTCTCACCCAATGGAACTAGTGTATTTGCAAAGCTATGGCCTGAGAGCATTTTCAATTTTAGACCTTGCTCCTTATGCTACGTCTGTCTCACAGTGCTTCCATGAGTCAGTATAATGAAACATGAATGGGCACAGAAGACAGATGGCCTAACAGGCTATGAGGCATTGTTGTTATTGTTTCTTTTTGAAAGAGAACACCTAAAAATAACAAACGATTTAGAACAAGTTAGAGCCCTTCAGCTTGGAGAACAGATGACTGAGGTGGAATATGATCGAACTTTATAAAATCACAAGCAGTATGGAACGTCATTTGCCCTTTCAATTAATGCTAGGATGGGGGAGGGGAGACAAAACCTTAACAAATCTAAAACACTTTAAAGAAGTGGGGTTTTTTTCAGTCAATGTACAATTAAGCTGTGGAATATGTTGATGGAGGATATAGTAAAGGCTAGTAATAAAGCTTGGTTTAAACATGTTCAAAAATGCACCTTTGAAGTGTGACACAATGGTGAGATTTCACTTCCTCCATTCACAGACTCAGGCAATTTCAGCATGAGGAGCTCTGTGAGGAAGACCATGATAAAGTATATCTCAGTAGAGTTGCAGGGGCTATTTTGTTGAATGTGGGGAGGTTCCAGAAGGCTTTGTGTTGTGACTTAATATGTATATGACTTATGTACCTCTGTCAGAGGTAAGGTGTGTATGTGTATGTAATCCCCCATGACAATGGGGATTACTAGAGTCATCTGAGACAATTCTCCAAAGTCTCTGAGAAGAGGGTTCTGTAGTGTGTGGGAAGTCATCTGAGATTGTGGGAGGTAAAGGATCCAGCCCAAGGAAGTGGGTTCCCGGGATCAGTTGCAGAGAGAAATGTTTCTAGTAAATGATTGACAGTAGAGGTGGAGTTTGAAGGTAAAATAAAAGTTCTTGTTTGAGCACATGGTCTTTGGTTGTCTTCACCCCTGCCAGGACCCTAGGCGGAGAGTGGGTATACTGGAAAGGCCAGATAAACTAAGGTTGGATTTAGGAGGAGTTATTGTCAGTCAAAGGCAGTAACTACAGCATAGGAATGCTCTGGGTGGGCAAGGGGAGCCCAGCTCACAAGCAGAAACAGAAAAGAGCCTGTTTAAGACCAGAGGGTGAAGCCCGTATGAGGTGCAACTCTGGGAGAGAGGATGGACAGGAGGTCTGATCTGGGAGGAGTTTGCTGGTAACGATCACAGCTATCAGCACAGCCTTGGATTACATAACCCAAAAGGACGGGTGATAGACTGCAGGAGCTCTATATTTGTACATATTTCTGAGTTGCTAGCTAGAATAATTAGAGTAGTTGATGAAACTGTACAAATAGTCTTGGCTTGACAGAAAACCTTTTAAACTAAATGATGACTGTATGTAAAGAGTTTAAGTTTTGGAATTACCACAGTTACAGAGTTCAGTGAAGTTTCTGCATAAAATTACAATCCCCTGGTATACTGAGTATTTTTTTTGAAAGAGAAAGAGCATGAAAAGCTGCTCCCAGACTGCTGAAGGATGCTCAAGAATGAGCCCAGCTTAACATCCTATGGCCTTCTGGATTATTATCTGGCCCCAACCTGCACCCAAGCTCGAATCAGAAGGACTGGATGAGGTCTGAGGAGTAAGTTGATAAAGAAAAGAGAAAATATATGTTCATGACCTAGGTCCTGGGTTTTGAGTGGGAAAACTGAGTTGGTCGGTGAGAGCGGGGTTACATGTACATATGTGTCTGTGGTGATATATTTTGAATGTGTAGATGGTTTGGAAGATGTTGGCCAGTGTTGAGAACTGTGCCAGATGGTGGATGGATGCGAATGTGGGGAATGTGTGTGTGTAAAGATGACTTATGAAAGTACAGATTGTAGGGGGTGTCATTTTGTTTGGGGCATGGTGTGGGGTATTTGAAGGTAATAATAATCAAAATGTTTGTATACTGTCACAAGTGGAGTGGCCTAATGGTTAGTGCAGTGGGTTGTAGACCTGGGTTCAATTCCTGCTGCTGCCTGATGGTCAGCAGTGAGTTGAGATCCCGGAGAACCAGATTGAATTCCTTCTGCAGCTCCATGTGATCCTGGGCAAGCCATTTAAACCTCCATTATCCCAGGTGCAACAGTAGTACAATGTACTACCTAAACTGTGAGCCCAACAGGGACAGACCCAGTACCTGTAAAGTGAAACTGTAAACTGCTTAGGTCTAAATGGTATGTAAATATTCAAATGAAATGAATGAATAATAACCCTTAGCTCTAGATGGTTCACAATCAAGAATCTTGGAGATACATAAACTCAATAGAACTGTAAATTGTGTAAACAGTAATATAACAATTCTTCAAATACAATAAAATAATTCTAAAATATCAAATAAAAGATATTTAGTATACAGACAAAATTTTAGAAGTTTGTGAAATCTCACGTGGTCCTTCTCACCTCTATAAACTGGTAGCATGTTCCACAAACTTGGAGTTACTCTACTAAACAGTTTTTTTTTTACATGTTGAGGACAAACAAAGTGACAAAACTGATGGAAGTTCAAACTTAATATGTATGTAACAACTGGAAATGCAGTGAGATCTAACTCTTAAGTTGCAAGAGAAGATGGACAATTTCCATAAAGAAGTTTAAATGCAAGACCTAGGAGTTTAAATTCAACATGAATTTAAATCTCATGAACCCATCTACCTTACATATACTGAAGAGAAAACGGCATTGACCCAGAATCTATCTCCCACCTTACCCTCCTCTCTCTATCACCTGTCTCTACCTACTTACCCATCCATTTACTACCCATCCATCCTTTTATTATATTATACTTAATTTCCTACTTTACATAACAAAATTCTGTGTTACCTATTACTATGTAAGCCGCATTGAGCCTGCTTTTAGTGGGAAAGTGCGAGATACAAAATAGTAGTCAATGGAGCGCCTTCAGATTTATTCTCACAAATATGGTGGGTTCATTCTTTTTTCCTCTACCACATTCTTGGTCATTTTCCCCGCCCTTTCCTCTTCCCCCTTCCCATCTATTTACTCCCTCTTCCCTTTCTTTCACTCTGCACTCAATCCCTAGATCTCTTCCTCCTATTTCAGCCATAATAGAAGAAAACAAAAATGTCCAGGACTAAAACTAAGATGCTTTGAGCTGGACCTGTTTTTATAATGAATAAGGCACAAAAGGTGCCCTAAATAACCAGATGACCACTGGAGGGAATCAGGGATGGCCGCCCCTTATTCCCCCAGTGATCACTAACCTCCTCCCACCTCCAAAAAATGTGATGAAAAACATTACTTGCCAGTCTCTGTGCCAGCCTCAGATGTTTTATTCAGGTCCATTAGAACAGCATGCAGGTCCCTGGAATAGTCTAGTGGTGGAACAAGTGGACCCAGGCTTCTACCTCCCGCTACCTATTACACCTGTGGAGGAAATTGTGAGCCCTCCAAAACTCACCAGAAACCCACTGTACCCACATATAGGTGCCCCTTCACCCGTAAGGGCTATGGTAATGGTGTACAGTTGTGGGTAATGGGTTTTGAGGGGCTTAGCAGACAAGGTAAGGGAGCAATGGTCAGTTGTGTACCTGGGAGCATTTTATGAAGTCCACTGTAGTGCCCCCTAGGGTGGTATATTGCTTTCCTGGGATGTCAGGGGTACCAGTGTACTAAAAATGCTGACTCCTCCTACATTCCAATGGCTTGATTTTGTAAATTTTGCACTTAGACGTTTTTTGTTTTGTTTTTTTTTCGAGAATGGAGCAAAAAATAAAATGTCCAAATCACAAATCCTTCTGTTTTTGAAAACAAAAGATAGACATTTTTCTTTTTTGAAAATGACCTTCTTTGCTATTCAGATTTAGGACATCTTTTGCAAAACATCCAAAGTCGGACTTAGATGTCATATCAAAAATGCCCCTCCACATCTCCAACCCATGAAAAGGGCCATATGCTAGACTTGGTGTTCTGCAAAGAGATCGACATCTTTGAACACAAGGCTAGTGGCATTGAGATAACACCCCTATCATAGACTGATCATTTTCTAATCAAATCTTCTATTAAGGACTACATGAAATAGATGGGCCCAACCAAAGTTTGGAAGGAAATCTGACTGCTGATAACTTCCTAGAGGCCTTGTCCTACTCCCATGTGGATGAAAAGATGACAGTGTCAGAACAGGTTGATATCTGGAATGCTCGTTTAGCAATGGCATTAGAAGAAATGGTCCTTCTAAAAAAGGTCCTATGCTCTATGTACAAACATTCCCTATGGTTCTCCCCCAGAACTGCAGGTCCTTAAGTGTCTTGGATGTCAACTTCAAAGAAAATGGCGAAAATCTCACCTAGATGAAGATAGGCTGAACTATAAGAAAACTCAATCATCTGAAGAAGTGTTCATTCAAAAACCTATTTAGTTAATCACTAACACAAAAACTTTTGAATGAATGTTGAAATTATGTTTTGTAAACAATCTTTACCAAAAGAGGGGGAAAGGACCTCAGAAACAATCTGTGGACTTCTATCAAAGATGGTTGTAGTCTCAACAGACATATACAATCATTGGCCAAAAACCTCAAAATTAATCTTTTAATTTAACTAATTTTTGTTATTTTCTTCTTTTAATCTATCTATCTATCTATCTATCTATCTATCTATCTATCTATCTATCTATCTATCTATCTATCTATCTATCTCTATATAGTGATCATTGTAATATCATGCACTTAGCCAGAAGTGCAGCAAGGGCGGGGCGGTGGGCGGACCGTGCAATCTTTACCCACCTTCTCCCCCCCCCCCCCCCCCGTCTAGTGTGGTATCGCTTCTCCCCCTCCGCTCCTGTAACGTCGTCTTTCAACTTCGAGGCTTTCTTCCAGTAGCAGCAGCAGCAGCAGCAGCAATGATGTAAGCACTGCTTTCAGCCTGCCCCGGAAGCCTTTTCTGGATAGTGTCCGTCCTACGCGGGAAGCTGCACAGAGAGTGTTTCAGGGGGAGGCTGAAAGCAGCGCTTACATCATTGCTGCTGCTGCTGCTGCTGCTGCTGCTGCAGAGGGTGGAAGTTTTTGACTGAGATGAGGTTTGATTGAGGCTCTTAATCTTCTAACCTCCTTGGCTGAGAGAGTCCGTTCTGGTCTTGGCTCTAAGCTCTATCCGTTTTAATGTTGTTGATTGGTCAGGGACTGGAAGAGCAGTAGAAGGGTCCGCTCCTAACACTGATGGGGAGGGGAGAGGAGGAGTTTTAGTTTCTTCTTTGGAAACTCATTGGTCAGAATGTTTCTGGGGTTGGGAAGAGGAGGAGTTTGAGCTTTATTCCTGAGGCGCATGACGAAAGGAGGAAAGGAAGGGTGGAAGAAGGAGGGAGCTAGGGCTGGTGCCAATCACACCTCTTTGTTGTGAAGCTCTGCCTTTCCCTTTCTGATGTCATCAATCTGTGCCCTGAAAGAAGCAAAGGGTAAGGCTTTCTTCCTTTCATTTGTAGATTAATGAAAAATATCAAGCCCCCATATCTCAGTTTTTGTCCTTCTTCCAGCAGTGCAAGAAGACAAACCTTAAGCTCTACCCACGCAGCCAGAGAAAGAGCCCCCAATTCATTTCTAATCTTGCAAATGGTAGGAGGATGTGATGCCACATCTAAGGGGAAGAGGGAGGAAGGAAAGCAATGGCAGGGCATGGGAATGGGAAAAGGGGAGGGTGGAGAAAGGAGTGAGAGTGATGGTAGTCTAGATCTAAGGGAAGCAAGAAGGGGAGGAAAGAGGAAGGTGGGATGCATGAGGGAGAGGACAGATACATGAGGATGCTGGAGGAGAGAGAGAGAAAGTGGAAAAGTGCAGGGGAGAGCCAGGGACACGGAAAAGAGCATGGAAGAGCCAGAGAGAGATGGGGAAAGAAATAGGGGCCATGGAAAAGAGCAAGGAAGAGCCAGAGAGAAGATGCTGGATAGAAGAGGGGTACAGAGAGAGATTAGTGGAAAGATGGGGAGAGAAAGAGGGGACATGGGTAGGAGAGAGAGAGAGAGAGAGAAGCTGATGGGGAGAAACTGGGGGAGACCCTAGCTGTCAGACGGAGAAATGCTGAATGAAAGGAGGGAGAAAGAGGGAAAATGCTGGAAGGAGGGGGCAGAAAGAGGGAAGACACTGGACGTAAGGGTAGGGAGTGAAAGAGGAAAGACACTGGAAGGATGGGGATAGAGAGGACATGCTGAATGGAAAAGGGTCGAGAGAGAGAGAACTGTTTAGAAGGAAGGGTAGATAGAGGGAGACAGTGGATGGAAGGAGAGGGAGACAATAGACGAAAGGATTGGGAGAGGGTAATGGGTAGAAGGATGGAGAGAGAAAGAGGGATGACACTGGATGGAAGGGTAGAAGAGAAAGAGGGAAGGTGCTGGACATGGATGGATGGAGGGGAGGGACGAGAGGAGAAATCTGGACATGGATGGAGTGGAGGGCAGGGAAGACAGGAGAAACGTTGGATGAGGATGGAGGGATGTAGCGCTATATAAATGCTAAATAGTAGTAGTAGTAGGTGGACATGGTGAGAGAAAAAATATCAAATGGAAAGAAGACACTGGGACCAAAGCGAATAGAAAAACTAAATGATCAGACAACAAAGGTAGAAAAAAGTATCTTATTCAGAATTTATTAACTGGAATATGTCAGCTTTTGCAAATGTGCATCTGTGATATTTTGCATGTAAGTTTCAATTTTTCTAGTATTGCTGCATGCTGAGTCTGACTTCTTGAGGTAACTTTCCAGTTATGCCTTCATATCTGTTGTGTCATGTGTTTATCATGTGTAATCAAGGTGCAGTATTCTACTAGTATTTACAGCCCTTTTTCGTTTTTTTTTGTTTGTTTCACTAGGTTGCGTACTGGTATTTTAGAGCCCCGTGTAATTGCAGTGCTGCCTTTCCACGCATAAGGTTGTAGCTCGTCCTGTCCTTGGAATTAGTGCTGTTATGGTTTGCTAAGGTTATGAGTGTGTTTTTGCACAAGTTTGTGTATAGTGTTTTGCAGTGGAGAGATTGTGTATTGGCTTTACTGAGGTGGCACCAAAACATCGGAAAGGGTTTTAGATCTTGAAGGATCTACATATAGTCGTTAATAAAAGGAGCTCATTGTGAACACTATCCACCCTAAAAGGGTGTTTTGTGGCTCTACATTTGAATTGTGATATTATGATCCCTTGTTTCATATTGTTGACGGTCTGCATTTTCCATATGGGTGGTATATTGGTGTATTAGGGTCTGCCTAGTGTTATGGTACAGTAAGGTTCTGAGTGTGTCTTTGCACAAAGTTGTGCATAGTGTTTTACAGTTGAGCAATTATGGTTAGTATATGCTTGAGCAACCACTTTATTCTTTGATATATGATACATATCTAATATCTAAATTTAATAAAAGGTATTAATTGTGACTATTTTATTTTTACTTATTTTTTTCTGTGTTAATTGTGGCTATAAGCTCTGCCCCTGGCTCCACCCATAACCCCGCCCCCTTTAGCCTCCCCAAACAGTTGGGCCACCGACCGCCTATTTGATACCTACAGTCGTTTTGCGGCCCATATCATTTCAAAATGTCAAGCAAGAGGGAAACAAGCTGGTGCCCATCCAGCGCACTGTGGATTTTGTTAAGGGATGCGTTAGGGTGCTATAATGCGTTGGAAATTAGTTGATGATGTTTTTGATAACTTTATTATCAGTTTACATACATAACATAGATGGATAGGGGGGAAAAAGGGGGGTTCTCCTGTTAAAGTTTGAAAATTGATGACGATTTTTGTTTATATCAAAAGATAACTTGTTGTAATAGGTAGAAGTTACCTGTCTATATTATTTACAATGTTGGCTTTGTGTATTTGGAACTGTCATCAATAAAAATTGTTTAAACACTAAAAGCAAGACACCAATCCATTTTTTCTCATTAACCTATAGCACGATAGTACATCAATGTGATAGAAAAAGGCAGTCCATTCAGCTGAGATATTCAAACCTGTTGGTTCTAATGATTTCAACTTGTAAATCCAACGTTATTCCAGCCGCAACAGCTTCAAGCCTCTATCACCCCCTCATATAGATTTTTGTATCTGAAGGATCACAAAACATTTCAATTGATCAAATGAATATTGAAAAATTGTACAATGTGCCACTAATGGGTCTCCTAATTTGGCTCAAGTTATACATGATTTATGTTCACTCAAACATACTACGAGTTTTCTTCTATTTCCAACATATATACGATTGCAAGGACATCTCAATGCATATACTATAAAATCCGAATGACAGTTTGTGGTAGTTTGTAGTTCATATATCTTGTTGTCATCACTACTATTGATAAACTCTGATCCTCCTTGCATCATAAAACCAAAACGACATTCACCACATTTATAATGACTCTGTCTAAAGTTGTTGATCCTGTGTTCAAACTGGGAAGGGCAGCCGGACTCAATAATTCTTTTAAATTTCTGCCTCCAGAGAAGGCAATCCTTAATCTGTGTTCACTAAAGACTGGATGGGTTTACATTATATCCCAATTCTTTCTGATTATCACTGCAACTGCTTCTCCTCCAGGTGAAAACTGCAATACACGTGTCTCTTGGGAATCTTGTCCATAGCTTGTATTAGAAGGCTGAAGTAAGGGCTCTCAATTGTTATATTTAGCCATGGTATATGCCTTTTGTAGAACTGCCTTTGGATAACCTCTCTTACAACAAAACCTTGGACTGAATCTTATAATCATCATTATCTTCACAAATTCTACGGAATCGTAAACACTGTGAAAAAGGTAGACTGTTTTTTAAGGAATAAAGATGACAACTCTGATAGTGCAGAAGCGTGTTTTGATCCGTTGATTTCCTATGCACTCATGTCAAAAATTTACTCTGTAATTGAACTATTTCCTTACGAAAAATGAATTTTAGTTGCTGAAAATGTGTGTGAAAACTTTGTAGCAGAGTTGCACGTATTAAGCCAATCAATGAAATCTTGTAGCTGTTGTATTCCATAACATACAAATATAATCTATAAAATGTTGCCATGTCAAAATACTGATTTTATATGATGACATAGGAAGCCAGTATTCTTCAAAATTTGTCATAAAAAGATTTGCAGTCGTGAGTGCAAAAGTAGCCCCCATTGCAATACCGGAGATCTGTAGAAAAATGGTTTCCTGAAAAAAAAAATCAGTTAATGCTATTTTGGCTAAAGTGAACAAACATTGAGAAGGAATTTCCATAGGTCTATTTCTTTGTTCTAATTCTGACCAGATGACCTCTAAAGCCAGAGTCTGCAGAATTGAGGTATACAATGATTTAATATTTAAGGTAACCATTAGAAGGCTGCCCAACTGTAGACGTTCCAAATGTTTTATAAAAATGTGTTGTGTCTTTGATATAAGATTTAGCTAACGGTACTCTGGCTCTTAAAAAACAGTCCACAAAAATAGAGAGGGATTCCAATAATGAACCTCTTGTTGACAGTATTGGACGTCCCTGGTGGCTTCTCTAATTGTTTATGGATCTTTGGAAGAGCATAGAGAACTGGAATTACTGGATGTTGTACATTTAAAAATTTTATTTCTTTTTTTTTTTTGTTAAAAAACCTTGATATAACCCTTCTTTGTGAATTTTCTAATTAACTCCTGTAATCTATCCGTCGGATCTATATCCAATTTTCGATATACACCTTCCTCAAAAAGTTGAATTTCCACCTCTGAAATTCCTATATTACAACTGTGCCTCCTTTACCAGCGCATTTGATTATTATATTGGTGTTGTTCCTTAATCTCTGTAATGAAAATCTCTACTTTTGTTAGGTTATCCAAAAAATAGCATGTGTCCTGAAATGCTGCCTTCACTTCTCTTTGCACAAAAGACTTGAACATTTTTATGATTGGACCTACCGGAACTGGTGGTGTCCATGTAGATTTAGGTACTAATCTGGACCTGTCATAACTTTTAGGTTTCTGATCAAAAAACACTCGCAATTATAATTGCCTTAAAAAAACGTTCAAAATCTATGTTAAATTGGAATTCATCAAAACTGAATGCTAGAACAAATGTTAAACCACAGGAAAGTAATTTGTTGTTTGTTGATGACAACATCTGTGAAGATAAATTCATGACCACGGAGTTGTTGGATGATGAGGTTGACTTTGAGGGTGTCTTCGATTTGTATTCTATCCTCTTCCTCTGGGTCTTCTTCTCCGTCCTCTCTCCGAGGGCATTGATCTAAAATATCTTCAATATTATCACTACCAATTGACAGATCTTTACTTGATGATAAACTTGCAATAATCAGAGTTAAAAGATTTATTGATCCCTTTTTCTTGATCTTTAAACATCCATGGATAATCACGTTGAGTAGTTTAATCTTTAGCATCCCTGTCAAATTTCTTAACTGCTCTGTCTAATAGAATCCTGAAAGGAGCTCAGTGTTTGTTTCAGTTTTTCATGCTCTCTTTTGAAGTCAGCTAAGGTATTTTTATCATTTTTTCAATTCCTCATCTAGAGTTTTCTTTTCCTCAATATCTATCTATCTATTTTTTTACTACACTCAATAATAAGAAGCATTAAATCTAAGGAACGTTTTTTCAATATCATGTTCCACCGATTCAAAAATTCTTCATTGTCTGAAAGATCTGAGATGCTTTTAAAATTCACATTCTTCTGGGTATTCTCTCTAATTTACAATATTCTATTAGGGCGCCACTATTTAACTCAAGTTTTATGGCTGTTTTAAAATGAGAAGTTAATTGTAAAAAACACATGGCAATGTACCACCAGGCCTTAAAAACAGCCAAAAAAACAATATTTCTCTCAACACATTGAACAATTTGCAAATTTCACCAAGCAACTATTTAAAACAGTAAACAGCCTACCAGGGCCGTGCCGACACGGTAAGTGAGGTAAGCATGGCAGGAGGGCGCCATCCTCTGGGGGCGCCCCGCCGCACCATGCTTACCTCGCCCTCTTCTCCCCAGATCCTTGTCCTTTTTTTTGTTTGTTTAAATTTACTTCTCCGGCACGTAGCAGCGTAGCATTAGTGAGGAGGCGGCGCTCCCCCGCCCCGACGTGTCAGTCTCTTCCCTTCGCTCGGTTCCGCCTTCTTCTGACGTCAGAAATGATGTCAGAAGAAGGCGGGACACTGAGTGAAGGGAAGAAGACACGTCGGGGCGGGGGAGCGCCGCCTCCTTCTCACTAACGCTATGCTGCCGCGCGCCGGAGAGGTAAATTTAAACAAAAAGGAAAAGGATCTGGGGAGAAGAGGGCGGGTAGTGTAGCGATCGTTTTCGGGGGGGGGGGGGGGGCGCCGGCAGGGCCAACTGCAGGGGGGCGCCGGAGACCCTAGGCACGGCCCTGCAGCCTACTTCAAACCCCACAACAGAACCAGCCTTCCCAGTCACAATTTCCAGCAATGATTTTTTTGCCACATACTTTGCCAACAAAATTAAAGGTCTCCATCAGGACGTACAGACAGTTTCATCAAAGTTCCCACAAGAACACTCCCTCTCCCCTACCTTGCATAGACATCTGAGACTTATTCAACCAAGTCACAAAGGAAGCTCTTGAAAAAATCCTGAACGGTCTCACTTGATCTCTGCCCAGCAAAGATAGTACAGTGAGCGAGCAATAGCCATCATTGAAGGGGCCACTAAAATTGTTACCTCTTATAGGACAGCTGCCAAAAACACTAAAAAGAGCTATGGTGCATCTTCTACTGAAAAAGGGCTTCCTTGATCAGGACAAGTTGAAAAATAACCAACCAGTCTCTAACAGTCCTTTCCTGGCAAAACTTATAGAACAGTATCCTACCAAAGAAAAAAAAAAGGGAGAGAACAAATTGAATGTTACCCAACACAATCCCAAGAAACAATTCTTAATCTTGAACACAACCACATAGCACAAAGACCATATGAGGAGAAGCAAAAAGCTTCAGAACCACACCTCTGTCATTCATATCATCATCAGTTGTTAAGTGTAGATGTCAGTAGTTATGACACAGAAGAGTGCTACTTCAGTTTCATGGCAAGGACTGGAAACTCTTGATATTCTGTTCTGGTATTTTAGTCTTATTGCTTATTAGAGTCATTTGTTTACTTTTGTCCATTCTGTTTGATGTAATGATGTCACCACTAGACAACAGACTAGAAACAGCAGGATTCAAAACATTCATATATGCTGACAATGTTACCATACACATAACCTTCAGAAAGAACATTAAAGACATCTTAGAAAAGGCAAAACTTGGCTTAAATTTGATGGAAACCTGGGCCTCAGAATCCAAACTAAAGCTAAATAAAAAGCTAAATTTATGGTAATTACCAACCTATGTGACCAAACCAACTACAACTACAGTTCACAACTGACAACACTTCATTCCCCATTGACAATAATCTGAAAATTCTAGGTATAATTATAGACAAACATTTAACATTTGATATTCAAGTTTCCTTAGTAATCACAAAATCTTTCAGGTCACTTTGGAAACTAAAAAGGATCAGACCCTATTTCTCATTAGAAATATTCAGACTATTGGTACAATCATTAACATTATCCCAATTTGATTATTGTAATGCCATATATGCTGGCTGTAAGGAGTACCTGTTGAAAAACTCCAAACAGCTCCAAACACTGCAGCCAGGTTCATATATAAAATCTCTCATTTTGAAAGTGCCTCCCCTTTATTAATCAAATTACACTGGCTTTCCATCAAAGTGAGAATCACATTCAAATTATGTACCTTTATCTTTCAAATACTAAATGGCACAGCTCCAGACTATATGGTACCATTAATAAACTTACCTCAAAGATACACTAAATATGAGGCAAGAAACTATCTGACTACACACCCCAAATTGCAAAAAAGGGATCTGCAAAACTGCAGACTTCACTTATCTAGGAACTAAATGGTGGAACTCCTTTCCACCTAAAACAAGAAATATACAGGAATATAGTAGATTCCTCAAAAATCCTCAAATTGTTCCTATTCAAACAAACCTTCACAAAGAACGACCATATCTCAAACAATTAATTATTACCTGAATTGGTTATTATTCCAAAGTGAAATATGGCAGTACAAATCCACAGGACAGAGTACTATGCAAGATGTGCTGGGAAGTAGTTTGGTTTTGTTTATTTGTATGTTTACTTACAGGCTCATTTTCAAAAGAGAAGGATGTCCATCTTTCGACATAAATCAGAACATGGAGGGGTGTGTTCAAGACAGGACTTGGGTGTTCTTAAGACATGGATGTCTTTCAGCAATGGAACAAAACAAAGACGTCCAAGACTAAAACTTATGTTTTGAGCTAGATCTGTTTTTATAATGAATAGCTACAGTGGGAATTGAACCCACTTCCCCAGGACCAAGGACTACTGCACTAACCAGAAGACTACTCCTCTACTCCACACAAGTTATACCCCAAATGACTAGATGACCACTGGAGGGACTTGGGGATCACCTCCTCTTACTCCCCCAAATCACAAAACATTGTTCCAAACAGCGCTTTCAAAAGGAAAAGATAGACTGTTTTTTGGTAGACAATTACCTTTCCTGTTCTGATTTGGATGTTTTACAAAAACAAATGTCTAAATTCAGACTTAGATGTCATATCTAAAACCACCTCTTGTGCATTTGACTTGCCCAAAGTCACAAGGAGTAGCAGTGGGAATTAAACCCATGTTGCCAGGATCAAAGCCCACTGCACTAACCAATAAGCCACTCCTCCTCTGTTTTGGACTACTTGCATTTGGATGTTTATTGTTCGAAAATGGACCAAAAACAAGGACGTCCAAATCACAGGACATCCTTGGTATTTTAGAAACGAAAGATGGACGTCCTTCTCCCCGCCCCCGAATTTGGACGTCTTTGTAAAACGTCCACATTCCAACAGGCATTTCTTTCGAAAATGCCCCCCTTATTATTTATTTAAATTTTGGCTCATACCTTTCTCAATTGTAGCACAAGGTAAGTTACAGTCAGATACAATAGATATGTTTCTGTCCCTGGAAGTCTTACAATCTAAGAGGCCCTTTTACTAAGCATCAGTAAGCCCACTGCAGGCTTGTTGTGTGTCAATCTGGAACTAACACCGGCCCAACACAGGCGCCAATGGTAGTTTCACCCCCAGTGCCCGGTTACCAACAGGTTAGCACTGGAGCCCTTACCGCCACCTCAGTGGGTGGTGGTAAATAATACTTTCTGAAACAGCCACACGGCAAGCGCAAACTTACTGCACAGCCATTTCATTTTTGGCCATTTTTACCTGCTGCAGTAAAAGGGGCCCTAGCGTGCGACAAAAACAGCCGCCGCTGCTGGCGCAGGGCCCTTTTTACCTGAGGCAATGGAGGGTTAAGTGACTTGCCCAAGATCACAAGCAGACACACTGCGCAGGCAAATTCTTCTATTTTTAGGGAGTGAAAATGTAAATGCAGATCTTCCTTAGATATCAACAAGTGATAAGCAAATATATCTGCGCAAATATATCTGCAAGACCACCATTTCAAAGAGATCAGTTGGGCTACTGTCTTTCTTTGAAAAATGTTAGCAGACTTCTATAGAAGCAAACACAATATGTAATACCAATAAGGGGCCCTTTTACTAAGCCACACAAGCATCTATGCGCACCCAACGGATGCTAATTTGGAGTTACAACCCGGCTACCATGTGGCTCTTGAGGTAATTTCATTTTTGGTGCACGTCTGAAAAATAACTTGTATTTTCTGGCGTGCGTCTGCTATGCGTGCCAAGTGGCATTTCATGCATATTGGTCATTACCGCCTGGTTAACATGTGAGACCTTACCACTAGGACAATGGCTGGTGGTAAGTTCTCAGACCCAAAATGGATGCGTTCCAATTTTAATTTTGCCGCAGGTCCATTTTCTGCAAAAATTTTTAAAAAGGCATTTTGTTTGCAGGCACGCTGAAAAATAGAGCTGCGCGCACCCAAAACCCATGCCTACGGTAGCGCAGGCCATTTTTCAGCACACCTTAGTAAAAGGACCCCTAAGAATCAAGGTCCTAAGTACCTTCAGGCATTCATTGTTGCAATAATTGCTGACAAATACAGATCAGTACACAATGGGGCTCATTTTCAAAGCACTTAGCCTCCCAAAGTTCCATAGAAACCTATGGAACTTAGCCTCCCAAAGTGCTTTGAAAATATGCAAATATGCTTCTTATCATGATATCCTTCCGAAAATTACTGAAAACCAACCTGTTCAAAAAGGTATACCACAATGACCCATCCTAAATACTAGCCAACGAAACTCTACCAAAACTAGACAAAACTGAACTCTCTACACTTGACTGCTTCATCTATTCTGCCACTCATGAACGTTAATGCACTACCACTTTAATTCTCATGCCGGAAATGAACTCTCGATACTCTACCACTTCAATTCTCATGCCGGAAATGAACTCTCGATATTTGACTGTCTAACTTACTCTATATTTTACTTTATCAGTTAAGAACTTTAATACAATACCCATTTGTATTTCTAATTCCGGAAATGGCGATCGCCATTACTGCATAATGTAAGCCAAATTGAGCCTGCAAATAGGTGGGAAAATGTGGGATACAAATGCAACAAATGAAATAAAATAAATAAAAATATCCACTACCACATGTTCTGATCTAGATTTGGAAATTTTGGAGAAAGCTGTGAGAATAAGACTAGAGCATACTCTGCAACAAAGTTACTGTCCTGATCACTTTACAGTCCCCGTGGATGTAAACTAATTAATCTTCTTTAATAGAAGGCTCAGAAAAGGTCCAACAATGTACAATTTTCTTTGGCAAAGAAGAGAACTGATTTAAACATGGTGAAAAAAAAACCCTTTGGGTCCAGAAAGGGTGACAAAGGCAATGTTATTTGCTATTATTGGACCACTATCAAAATATGTGTCCAAGACAAATGGAGCTGGATAGAAGTAGTTAAAATACAGGCCAGTCCAATTCTTTTCAAGATATTATTGCTTTCAGTATCCTCCCCCATTCAAAATCTGCACTGGGAGATAGGGACCCACTTCAAGCTAATGAGTCACTTTTGCTTCCAAGCCAGAACAATTAAACTTCTTGTTTAAAGCATGACCCGAAGCCTGCCCTTCACCACATCATCCCTCCTCAAACTCCCAGAGGTCACATCTGACATTTAACAGCTCACAAATTCACTTTCAGAGCTCTGGAGGCCAGCACCACACTTCTAAAACTAAATTTAGGCTATTAGGAGTTTTCAGGTTCTTTAAAAAAAAAAAAATGGCTAATATTTTCTCAGTTGAACTTCTGGCCTGCTCCACATTAAACATGCCCCTTTATCATTCATGATAAGCCTTCTCTGCATTTCATTTATCTAGTTACAGGAAAGGTACAAGAGATAACTTGGTGAGCATGTTAACACTGAGCCAAGGCTTGAGCCAGCAGGCTAACAAACAAAATAATTCTTTAACTGAAGACAATTTTGAGATATTTGTACTGTACATTTTTTTTATTACTAGCAGCTGACCAGTAATATGGGCGGATATTGCTATATCCAGCTGTGATTGATCTATTGCCATATGAAGCTCACAGTCCCACTGCAGCATTAGCTCATTTCCACTGCACTTTTCACAGTTCGACTTGAATTGTGTACACCAAGGTACAGTCATTTTGTATTTATTTTAATTTGGCATTTATATAGCACTCTGCAACAGGGTGCTTCATGGCAGACTACATCGTAGACCCAATATAATGAAGGCATTGAGGTCCAAGATACTTGACTGTGTTATAAGTGAATCCATGTTATATCGGTAATCTACAGTGTAATATTTAATATAACAAATAAAAAAAAGGTATAACCCTTGACCGCGTTGTATCCCACTTTATTTCTAGCCATGTCATATATTGTCTGTAGGTAAAAACCCCAAGGAGCTTATGGATCAATATTCAAATGCCATGGTCATCATATTTTTTAAAATGCCAGCTGTAGCATTTCAGTGTATTTTGTACAGTATGATAAGAGCTGCTTTCTGGTTAGCAAGCCACGCTGAATATACCTGGAGAGTGGTGACTGTTACCAGATCTACATATAGGACTAGATTCTATATATGGCACCAGAAAAATTGGCGCTGTAAAAACTTCCGCCTAGGTGTATTCTATAAACTGCACTTGGATGTAGGCACAGTTTACAGAATATGCCTAGCGGATTTATAGAACACGCCTTGCAGTCACGCCTGCACCTAACTGTAGGCGTGTCCATTTATGCCAAGTAAAACTTGGTGTAAATACTGGCACCTAACTTAGGCACAGAGAAGGTATATTCTATAACCCTGTGCATAAATGCTCAGAGCGCCTACGACCTGCCTATTCCACACTCATAGCCATGCCCCCCTTTTGGCAGCACGCATTAGAATTTACATGCACTGCTTTATTGAATATGCTTAGCAAATTATGCATGTAAATGCTTGTTAAGTGGCAATTATTGGCACTGATTGGCTTGTTAAGTAATTAAGGGCTCCTTTTACTAAGTGGCGGTAAGCCCAATGCAGGCTTACCGCTCGCTATACAGGAAGTACTGCCGGGCTACCACAGCAGCCTGACAGTACTTCTCACCCCGAGCATACTGTCATTTCCGGCACTACAAAAATGTTGTTGCAGTGCCGGAGTGTACCTGGTGGTAATTGGGCAAGTTACTGCTGGGTTAATGCAGGAGCCCTTACCGCCACCTCAATGGGTGGTGGAAAGGGCTGTCCCCGAAATGGCCTTGAGGCAAGTGTTTTACTTGCTGCACGGCCGTTTCCTGCAAGACATCGAGACTTCCCTTTTACCAGCATGTGTGTAAGACACATTCCAACACCAGTGCCGGCCCCCTTATGCCGCAGCTTGGTAAAAGGGGCCCTAAATTGCACATGCAAATCCACAATATGATCGGATTTGATCGTGCAATTTCGGTCGGGCTATATAGAATCTGGGGGATAGTGGAAATATCTAGTCTCTACCCTTATTGCTATGCAATTTGTTAGGACAACCTTTTTGCTGCCATAAATTAAACTTGTATATTCCATCCTATACTAGGCCTGTAATATGGCTCTGCTGGTCCTCAGTATTCCTTGCTTTGCTGTATTCAGCATATTTTTAGTTTCTTCCTGCAGCTGCATGTAAGCTACAGTGCTTTCTCAGTAAATGGAAAGTACATGTTACATGTCAAGGTGACATTTGGAAGGAAATGAGGCCATGCTGCCCATATATGGCAGATACAATTGGATATAACCTTGGTGGTGATGAGAGACTGAGGACCCTGCTCGTCCATGATGTTCCAATGGAAATATGTGTTCAGAGAAGAAGGACACCAGCTCAGGTGTTTCATACTACTTATTTGTTAGCTGGTTTTCCACACTGTGAGCACGCTTTACTGATAAGGAATTAGCCAATTACCACAAAGTGTGCATGTGAACACAAGTAGGAGAGGATGATACAATGGAGGAAATTGCCATTTTTGTATATTACTATATTGTGTGATGAAAGGAAACAGGAAGATCCATATATGATCACAAGTTAGTTTAGGAGAAATCACATGATTTGGGAGAAACAAAACTTACAACAGTATATATGTGATGGCTAAGAAAGTTTTTGCTGAGAAGTTTTGTTATTCAGTCTGTGCGTCTAGCTACTGGGTGACAACCTGCTCCAGAGAGAACAATTATTTTGTATTGGCTTAGTGAGATACCAATAAAGATTTTTACTGGTTGCGCCAATATCTAAGTCTGTTTGTCTCTCTTATTCCAGCCTCTAGGGCTGAAGTGTTTTCCCCTCCCCAGGGGCAAGGGACAGGATTACACATTTTGGCACCCTCGGGCAGAAACTTGATTGCCCCAAAACACGACACCTGGGCTATTCCTGCAGCTGGTCTGTGGACACTTATCGATACCTCAGAGAAGGGATCCTCCAAAGCGGACAAATTGAGAAGTGGTATTGAATCCTGCCTGATAGGCTAAGCTTGCGCTTTTGTGTGGGGAAGGCCACAGGGTGTGGTAAAGTCCACGGCATAACACGGTAAGAGGTGTCGACATCGAAGGTACACTTGAAAGTGTGCGTGTAAATAAGTTTGAAGCCGGCTGCTGTAAGTATTGATATGTTTTTATATTTAGATTTTGAAGAGGGAAGTTAATTTTTAATTCTCAACTAATTTCATTGAGAGTAGGAAATGGATAGTGCATTGAAAATTGTGTGCACCAGTAATTTTTTATTGGAGAAAGACCTTGTAAATGATTTGTGGAATATACAAACAGCATAGCTATATGGATAGCTCCACTCTTGCTCTGCCATGCCACTATCCAGATAATGATGATGAGACATCTTCTCTTGGGCTTCCGAGCCTGGAGTCATGATTGTTGCAGTTGTCCAGGTCTTGCTGCATCTGACTAAATGGAACTGATGTTTCAGCCATCATGCTTTTGGCTTTCTTCAACCACAGCATAATGACTAAAATGCTGGTTCCATTTATTCAGACGTGAAAGGACTTGGACAACAGCAATGTTAATGATGGAGCAGTCTAAGAATTTTCTATGGCATTATCTGGTGATTGCTGCTGAAAATCAGTAGGTAGGGCACTTAGCCCGCAAGCTTTTATGGATATGTGTGTTTAAGTATCAGACCTGTCCATCTAAGTAGGTGCCTCAGGCAGTGGAAGATACTGTAAAGAGATTTGCTGAAGGATATAGGGAGCATCAGTGGGAGATGCATGATTTTAAGTCTGGTCTCCTGGTTTTCAGCCTATTACTATGTCCATTGGATCACTCTCTTTCCTTTTTACCAATAAATATAACTCAATATTTTTGACCAATTACTATATATACTTGTGCATAAGTCATATGCATGTATACATCATACCCTAATATTCATCACAACTTTCACCCCCATCCTGTGACTCGCATATAGGTTGTGTGGCCATTACATTTCCTGTTTGGCAGAGGGTTGGATGAGGCAGTACACCTGAGTGCAAGCCTGTATAGGAAGGCCCTGCTCTGGAACAGAAAGAGCTTTGGAAGTCTCGTGAAGAGATATGAAGGCAAATGGCTGCATGGAGAAGGGAGGGGGAGAATCTGCTGGCTGTTTCAGCCTGCAGGAAAGCCTGGGAGATAAGATGCTGGACCCCTGGGAGATATAGAGTAAAAGGGGAGGTGCTGGAACCAGCATGGGTGGGTGGGGAAGAGAAAAGACTCCCCTCCCTCAACCTTTGATCTTAAAAATGGTCATAAATTTTGCATGAGTTTATACAGTAAGAGATGAATGCATGAGTTTATGCAGTAAGAGATTACTTTGAATCAGAATTTAAAGATAGTCAACACTGTTTTTATTTTATTGCATTTGGATAAAGGTACAATCAAAGCAAGTCTGATTCATGTATTTGTTTTTGTTCTCATTCAAGTTATTACTTCCCTGGCAATGTTCTTGATGAGAATCATTCATATGAATTCTTTAAGGCTTTTGAAGGTCAAACAGTAGGGAAGTTATGATTATTCTTCATTTGACCTCTATTTACAAAGCTAAAGTTAACCCATGGTAGCTTTAAAACCACCATGGTAATTTTTGGGAGTGCTTTTAGCAACTGGTTGGGGGGGAGGAGGCAGTCACTGTGATGCTAATGGTTTATTAGTCTTGATATACAGCTTTTCATTAAGAAACGGCAAAGCAGTTTACAATAATCAAACACAATTAAAATAACACAGAAAAAAACTACAATAGTGTTGGAAAGAATAAAAGAAAAATGAGAAGAACAGAAAAGGGGAAAGGAAAAAGGTGAGGGGAATGAAAGAGGCGGGAAGTTAAGCATCAGATGCTGCTAGTGGTCCTCAGTCGTTATAGGGTCGTGATCAAGAGTCGAAGGCTACTGAGAAAAAGTGGGTCTGAAGTCCTATCATAAATTTAAGAAATGAAAGTTCTAGCCAGAGATTCTTTGGGAGAGCATTCCAAAGAAAAAGGGGCCAGACAAAAGAAAGGTGATGAACAGGTTGATCCCAAATGAAAACTAGACACTGAAGGAAAACACAAGCAACGATCTTCGAGCGAATGAAGGACAGGGAACAGAGCATGGGGGATGATGAGAGAAGAGAGATAAGGTGGGACATTAGTGTTCAGGACTTATAAGTCAGGATAAGGATATTATAAGTCAAGATAAGGAATTTAAACTATATTTTGGAGGTAATTGGAAGCCAATGGCGGAATTTGAGTAGTGGCGTAATGTAATTCCGACTAGCGTGGTAGAGGATTCTGATGACAGTATTTTGAACTGACTGTAAATGATGAAGAAGAGCTAAGGGGAGACCAGTATAAACTACATTGTAGTAGTCCAGTTGGGAGGTTCTAATGCAAGGAGTAAAGTAGCCTGAGAAGATTCTGGAAGAAAACTGCACACAGCCCAAAATTTTCTCAGGGCATAGTAACATTTCTTGGTAAGAGCTGCCACCTGTGGCTCAAAAGTCAACCTATTGTCAAATATAATCCCTAAGTACTTAATTCAGACAGTAGAATAAGTAGAGTACCAGACAGAGTGGAGGAGTGGCCTAGTGGTTAGGGTGGTGGACTTTGGTCCTGAGGAACTGAGTTTGATTCTCACTTCAGGCAAAGGCAGCTCCTTGTGACTCTGGGCAAGTCACTTAACCCTCCATTGCCCCATGTAAGCCACATTGAGCCTGCCATGAGTGGGAAAGCACAGGGTACAAATGTAACAAAAATAAAAAATAAGGATGGGCAAAGTGTTAATGGCCCAGATGCGAATGCAGTTAAGGGTGTAGTTATTAATGTAGGCTACCATTAAGATGAGTTATTTTACCACTAACTCATGTAATTTTAACACAGATCCAATTTTATGAAATGAGACCTAGTTACTAATAACTGGAGTTAAGAGTAAAATAACTTGTCTTATCGATAGCCCACGTCAATAACTACCAACCCTCCTAATCACACATTTGAAGGTGTAGTTCCATATTTTCTGCCATGGTTACAGTTAGTGTTTGTCAATGACATCTGTGTTAAGTGCAGTACATAGCCTCTACCCCTTCTCTACATGCTAATGTTGATGTCCATATTAGATATTTAACATTTATTAGCAGTTAACATGCATCGAGACCCGCATTAAACACCTAATGGAATCTATTAAATAGGGGCCATGTCCATATCCACTAAAACATTTCAAGGTGCAATAAAACAAAAGAACCCAGTACTTAAATTAAACAACAAAAACATCCTAAACTACCTTCCCATTCCTCATCCCCTCCCCCCATTTTTACTCTATCTTAATTAAAAATGGCAACAGGACAAATTCCTAGTCACCTGCAGCATTACACCATTTTGAACTGTGGCCTTAATCTGAAATGATACTTTAATCCCCCCAGTAAATTGAGTTTGAGAATTTCCTCAGTGGATTACTAGAGCTGAAGTAGAACTCTCTAGATTCACTGGGGGAGGGAGAACAGCATGAGTGGGAGGGTGAAGACCCCAGTCCAGAGGGAGGTTTAGGAGAGAATAAGTAACAAGAAGTGACATAGTTTAGGTGGAGTTGGCAGGATTAGTGAGCACGTGGTCTTTGGTTGTCTTCACCCCCGCCAGGACCCATAAGGACAGACGATATCCTGATCAGGCTCAATAACCTAAGGCTGACAAAGAAGGAGTTAATGCTAACTGTGAGGAGAGCTCTGGATGGGTAGAAAGGGTTAACCCCTAGAGAGAACAGGTAGACCCTATTCGGTACCAGAGGCAGCAGCTCGAAGTACACCTCTGAAAGAGGAGGACAGACAAGGAGGTCAGATCCTGAGTTGGTCTGGTGGCTGGGTAATAGTCTAGTGGGACCACTTGCCACTGAAAGAGCGAGAAGCCACAATTCTGCCAGAAAGGATGGGTATTGGAAGACTGGTTGTGCTGTAAATATGTAAATATCATAGGATTTATAGAATGACTATTAATTTAGTAGTAAAACTTTATACCAAAAAGTCTTGGACAGGCACAAAAACCTCTTTCAGCAAAGTAAACTGCTTGTTTAAAAAAAAGTATGAAATTGGATATCTGTCAGTTGCAGTGTTCCAGTAAAGTTGTGCTTTGCATTTAACATAAAAGTTGGAGTGGAGAGTTTCAATGGAGTGTGAGTGAAGTCAATTTACTCATAGACTGGTAAAGAGAAATGATACAGAGTGTGGATTAAAACCCTACAGCCAGTGGTGTGCTGGAGCAGGCTCTCACAGGCTCGCAAGAGCCAGTTGTTAAGTTTTTAAGAATTTTGGGAGCCGGTTGTTAAAGTAAGGCCCTCCATGGCTACTTTAACAACTGGCTCCCAAAATGTGGGCTTGGGTCCCCTGCTGAATTCTCTTTTACTTTGCTGGTGGGGATGCTGAGCCCTGCCAGCCAAGTAAATAGACTACTGCTGCTCCCCGTTCCTTGTTTCCAGCTCTGGGCAGCAGGCTGAGACTTCTCGAGCATGTGAGAGAAGTTCCAGCATGCTGTTCAGAGAAAGACCTTGGGAGTGGTGGCTGCCAGCAAAGGTATGCCTAGCGTGCCCACACAAAGGGAGGGAGGAGAGAGAGGCAAGTGTTGCTCCCCCCCCCCCCCCCCGGCCACCCCTGCCCTTCCAACTGCAGAGCTGGCTACGTCTGGAGAAAGAGCCTGTTGTTAAAAATTTACCAGCACACCCCTGCCTACAGCCTACCGGGATCAAGCCCAGCTCATTAAAGTAGAACTATTGTTTGTGGCCCTGGTTTTAGGTATCTGACTCAAAGAGCTAGCCAGTGCCCAGAACTTGTGGTGAGACCAGGGTTGCATAAAATGGCGCCTGTAGAATGGAGCAAGAAGATTTAAGCTAGGAGCAGCTGTTTAACCAAGGACTGAGACTTTGAATATTTTTCAGGTACTGGAAAGCGACCTGAACTGATAAATGACAACAAATCGCTAGAGCACTGCAGATATACCAACAGAATTGTGAATACCTGGGAGGTGGTGGGAAGAATCTCTGAGACAAATATGGCCATTGTTTCCGCGCTGGCAGCGAGGGGATAGAGGACAGCGCAACATGTCATTAACAAATGTATGGAATACTAGAAGCGATCTCCCATTGGGGGGAAACAGTGCATGATGTCAAATGCATTGCAGGAGGGCAGAGGTCAAGCATGAGGACCCAGGGTTGAGCACATGGAAATAAAAGGAGAAGTGGAACACGTGGAGTTCATAGAGGAGTTTGAGAAAATTGCATGTTGCCAGCATTGTGGGAGCATAGCTTATAGACTGAGAGAAGTAATTGGACTGGCGGTAGAGGATGGTGCAACGGTGGAGTAAATCATCTGCCCATGTTGCGTCCATCAAGAAGAGGCAGTGCATGTGTGTCTGTGCTGTGAGCAATGCAACACTGTATTCTACCAACAGGAGGAGAGCAAACTGACCAATAAGAACATAAGTGTTGCCATATTGGGAAAGACCAAAGGTCCATCAAGCCCAGCATCCTGTTTCCAACAGTGACCAATCCAGGTTACAAGTACCTGGCAAGATGCCAAAACAGTACAATACATTTTATGCTGCTTATCCTAGAAATAAGCAGTAGATTTTCCCTGTCCATCTTAATAATGGCTTATGGACTTTTCTTTTAGGAAGTTATCTAAACCTTTTTTAAACCCCGCTAAGCTAACTGCTTTTACCACATTCTCTGGCAACGAATTCCAGAGTTTAATTACTACTTTGTAGCTTCATTGTGAAAGAGTAAACAAGCAACTCACATCAACCCGTTCCACTCTACTCATTATTCTATAGACCTTTAAAATATCTCCCCTCAGCTGTCTTTTCTCCAAACTGAAGAGCCCTAGCCGCTTTAACCTTTCCTCAAAGGGAAGTCTTCTCATCCCCTTTATCATTTTCGTCATCCTTCTCTGTACCTTTTCTAATTCCACTATATCATTTTTGAGATGCGGTGACCAGAATTGTACACAGTATTCGAAGTGTGATCGCACCATGGAGCGATACAAAGTCATTATAACATCCTCATTTTTGTTTTCCATTCCTTTCCTAACAATGCCTAACATTCTATTTACTTTCTTAGTCACCACTGCACACTGAGCAGAGGGTTTTAATGTATCATCAACGATGACACCTAGATCCCTTTCTTGGATCCTAATGTGGAACCTTGCATCACATAGTTATAGTTTGGGTTCCTCTTTCCCACATGTATCACTTTGCACTTGCTCATCTGCCATTTGGATGCCCAGTCTCCCAGTTTCGTAATTTTTAAACAATCCCCCAATCCAGGTCTGGGGGATTGTTTAGAGTTGAAAATATGACTTCAGGACAGACGACATTCAAGCTAAGTACTTAATCCTGGAGTTTTTGAGCTGAGTTTGCTTTTGACTACATTGTAGATGGACAATATGTTTTGACAGCATTTGACACCCTAAGTAAGTGTGTATCTGGGTTTTGCATGTTTTGTATGTTTTGAAGCTGAATTGTTAGTACTGAAGATTTTGTTCCACAATGATTTTTTGTTGAATATTAGGGAAGGTTTTTTCAGCCAATGATGAGGAATAGATCATGTTGATCGCTTTCAGCTCTATAGACTAGCTGGCCTGGAGCTCTTTGAGGCTTTTTTCCTTCCGTTTAATATAACATGCTTTACCTTCACATATTTTTTGCCATTGTAGTGGGTCAAATTTGGTTATTTGTATTCAAGATTTTTGATTTGATTGATTCTGCGTCCACCTGAGTTGTTTTGTAGGGAATCCAGAACGATTATGCATTAGATAATTTTGCATGCACTACCTCAATTTGTTTGCCAATCTATCTCATGCATATTCATTTGGGTATCCTGAAAAACCTGATTGGTTATGTGTGTCCCGAGGACTGGGTTGAAAATCCCTGATGTAGAGATATACTAATCTATGGATAAATACATATATATGTACAAACATATGTATATACATAGAGAGAGATAGAGAGGTGGAAAAGTATACTTTACAAAGAAGGAAGAAATAAAAAAATGCAGCACACTCGACAGTGCTGAGACCTGAAAAAGCATGGAGTGGAACAAAACCAGATTCTCATCTGGATACCCCTCCTATATATATATTTTTTTTTGTTTTACACAAGAGTCAAAGTTATAGTATGGGTCAATGAAAATACCATGTGGCTACCTGAGAGCATGCCAAATTAACCTACGCATCCTTAACTTGGCAAGTAATAAAGACTCCAAGGCTTTTGCAGCTGTAGCCAGATACCCAGATGCAGCAGTGATTAAGCTGACATTCTAACAACAACAACAACAAAACCCTTGTGAATTTAGCTTGTGTTGTCAAGCAAATTTAATTCAATGTTTATCCACGTTTTCAACTACTTTTGTTCACTGGTGATATATGACTCTATTAAGTGCAGCATGCTGTTTCAAAATATTCAGCAAAGCTATGGATGGAAATCAATTTGTTTCACATGTATAACTCTATGCAAATAAGGCATTATTAGTTCGTCTGTCTTTCTTCTATGTTTGTGCAGCGCTGCGTATGCCTTGTAGCGCTATAGAAATGCTAAATAGTAGTAGTAGTAGTAGTAGTAGTTGGGCATTCTTAACTCAGTTTTTCTTGAACATAACATCAGCTGATGTCATCATCAGGTAGTCCCATTTTCATTTCCTTAAAGGCAATTTTAGAAGAATTACGTGTTAAAAAAAAGTCCATTTATACATGTAAATCAGCATACACACAAGTAGTCACTCAATATAAAAATTAGGTAAGTTATCCGGATAAATACTGCTCTTATCTAGATAAGTCTGTCATATCTTGTCAATGTTGGTGCTACTGCACCCCTCTTCTGGTGCTTTAAGTTCTTCATACCAATGTATATGCCACTTTATCCCTTTCCTGGTGACTTGGGGTCTTCTTGCCAATGTTGGTGTTGCTTTAGCCCTCTTCTGGTACTTTGGGTTCTTCCTGCTAATGTTAGTGTTACTTTATCGCTTCCTGATGTGTTTTTTTTCTCTTTATTCTACTGTTTCTTTGTTTATTGATTTCACATGCCACAATATTAATGTCTTAGAAAGTGTATTTGGAACTGGTCAATCGTGGCTATTTTTGACAGAAAAACAGTCCAGTTCTAAGTTTTCTCATGTGATCCTTCTAGTACTGCAACAGAAAGTAAACTTTTGCTATCAAGTTCTCCTGGATAAACTTGCCTATAGACATACTTAGATAACCCTTCTTGCACCTTTCTAATGGACTAATTTACCCACATAACTCCCACCGTAATCTAATTCAATTAGTGAGGGGGGGGGTTGACTAGTGCTCAGAAGTTTGGATTGGGGGGGGGGGGGGGTTAAGTCAATTCTTACACTTGTCTTTAAGTCCAGACTTTTCTCTGATACTTCATACCTCCACAACCTTCTCATTCCCTACTTTCCCTTACGTTTCCTTCATTCCGCAGACCCAACCTTCTGACCCTTCCTACTCCCTCACAGGTCCGCAAGACCACCACCAATGACTCAGTCTTCAGCTATCTTGGTCCCAAATTATAGAACAATCTGCCACTCACCATAAGAAATCAGTTCTGGAAAAGGACAAGATGGCCAATCAGAGCAGACGCAGGTGACTGAGCTCCTCACTTACCAGGCTTTTGTTCGTTAGGAGTTCCGCGTCTTTCCATGCAGGGCATGGGGAAGCGGAAAGGAAAACCCAAGGCATTGGCCTCCTTACCCCCTGGGAGTGTTCCCTCTTCGCGACAAATGGTCCTGGAACAATTTGGGGTTCAGCTGCTGATCATGCGGCAACCCACTTCAGAGTGCTCCACTGTAACAACCTTGGAGATCAGCGATGAGGCGGTTTCGCTTAGCCCGCCTGGGAACATCAATCCTCCTCAACCAGGAAGTATACTGACCTTGTCGGTGAGAGCGGAAGAGACGCCCGAAGAGGTCGATATCTCGCTGCCCTCAGGAGGCCTCAACGGCGGTCTTTCCCCAATTGGAGCAGAACAGCAAAGGGGCTTGGCTACTTCTACCCCTTCTCCGGTGGGAGCTACTCCGGTATCATTGGAGGTAAAAAAGCCAAAAGTTGTGACTTTAGACGCCCTATGGGATGTTATCCAGGGAATGAATGCTCTGCTTTCTCAAGTTACTTGTGAGCAAAATCAACTTGTGGACAATTTTCAAACCCAAAAAGTACAAATTGATTCATTTAGAACTTTTTGGAATGTGGCAAAGGACAGAGAGATTCTTGCATGAAAGCTAGAATTTCTTGAGAATCAGGGGAAAAAAAATAACCTGTGTTTTATTAATTTCCCAAAGTCGCCATTAATCCCAGCTATGGACATGTTGAGGAAGTAGTTTAGAGAAATATTAGGTGTACCAGCGGAGGGATTTCCACCCATTACCCGAACAGTGTACATAACTGGGAGAACAGTGAATCCCCTGAATCCTCAACCACAGCAACCAGAACTTAATATTACAGAGTTTTTAGAAAACTCATTAGAACTAATTACTGAAAGAACTACTCTCATTGTCTCATTCGCACTGGAAATGGACAAATCAAATACCTTTAAACTTTATTTTAAAAATATGAATTGTAAATTTCTTGGCCAAACCATTCAAATTTTTCCTGATTTGAACAGAGAGACTCAAGCCTGACGGCGAGAGTTTCTTGGTTTAAAATCCAGAACTTTAGCCTTGGGAGGATCGTTTAAATTAAATTTTCCCTGTTTTTGTATTATAATACTGAATTTTGTTACATATATGTTTATGAATCCCAACATTGAAGGAATTTTTGATTTCAAAAGAAAGTGTAGAAAGTTTGACCCCGGTAACTTAATAGGGCGTGTGTACTCGCTGACCTGGCTGTGGACTGCCTCTTTTGATCCTGCTCTTAATTTCGTTTTTCTTTTTCATGTAATATAATATTTACCTTGTATCTTGTCTTAAGTTGTGGTCTAAAAGAATTTAAATTTTCTAATTAAGTTCCGAAATTATATATTTCCTGTATCCAACATTTATTGTTTAATAGATGGATGTTAAATAAAATTAAATAAATAAATAAAAAGAAATCAGTTCTCTTTCCCTGCTTTCAAGCAAGCCCTGAAAACTTTTCTGTTCTCTATGGCTTTGCCTCTCCCTACTTAAGGTCTTCACCAACCTTTTATTCTTTCTTCCTGATCTGATTATTCCTCTCTCAGCTTTTGATTTTAATTTTAATCCTGTATTTTATTTTATTTTCTTCTTATACTGATGTATTGTAAACCACTTACCCCGGGATTCTATATATGGTATGGAAATCGAAGCATATTCTATAACAATGCATTTAACTTAATTGGTTAACTAGTTAATCAGAGCTGTTAACTGGATGTTAACAAGCAATTATCAGCACTAATTGGCATTAATTAAGATTTACACACACAACTCACTAAGCATATTCTGTAATGTGGTGTACCTAAATTCTAAGTCACATATTTGAAAGGGGGCATGGCCATGGGTGGGGCATAGGCATTTCTAAAATGTATGCACGTTGTTATAGAAAACACTTGCTCTGCGCCTAATTTAGACGTCGGGATTTGTGCCAAGTAAAACATGGCATAAATTACCGTGACTGCATTTGGTTGTGTGGAGAGATGCTTGTCGTTATCCTATACACCACATGGAAAATTAAGCCTATTCTATAAATTTAAGCGTACTTTACAGACTACACTCAGACATATTTTTTTCCGCATGGGATTTTCAGGCACCCTATATAGAATCTAGCCCTTGATGCCTATTTTGGGCCATAGCGGTATATCAAATATGATGAAATAAATAAATAAATAAATAAATAAATGCTAGTGTCACTTTACCACTTTCCTTGTGCTTTTGGGTCTTCACTGCCACTCTCACAGTAGTTTGAAGTTTTCATGCCACTGATCTTTGGCCATCTTTTAGTGTTGTGAGGTCTTCAGAGTACTCTTGAAGTCCTGGAGTGCTGTTGCCTCTGTGGTAGATGTCTGCCAGCATATTTTAAGTAAGTTTCATTAAAAATAGAAGGAAATCCCCATGGTTAGAGGGCAAAATGACTTGTACCACAGATTTTAATGAACTCAAATGAAATGAAGAAAACAGCTTTCAGACTCCTAAAATAAACTGAATGGATGATTGATGCAAAAACTAACTGAACCAATCATGTTTCCCATGCAAATCCCTCCCTAGTACTTGGGAGTACTAACAACCCCTTTGTTTTAAATGTTATTAAACATGGGATATCAGTGTCAACCAGCACACTCCTAAACTGCGCTGCAGTGGCGTACCAGGGGGGGGGCGGTGGGAGCGGTCCGCCCCGGGTGCACGCTGCTGGGGGGGGGGGGTGCCATGGCGCGCGCCTGTCGCCCTGTCTCCGACTTTCCATGTGTTCACTGCTCCCTCTGCCCAAGAACAGGTTACTTCCTGTTCTGGGGCAGATGGATCAGTGAACACATGCGAACTCGGAGGCGACAGGCGCGTGCCGCGGCACCCCCCCCCCCCAGCAGCGTGCACCCAGGGGGGTGTCATTTTGCCGGGGCAGGGAGAGGTGTCATTTCACTGGGGGGGGGGGATCGCGCTGCACCCGGGGGGGGGGGCGCATCGGCGATCCGCCCCGGGTGTCAGCCAGCGTTGGAACGCCACTGCTGAGCTGCACAGTGGAGCATATATTTCAATGTAGCCTTGATATTATCCATAGTAAAATTAGGGGGGAAGACCCTTGAAATTCACATATAACACTTTAACATTTTGTTAATTAATGCATTTTATTCACTGTTTTCTATTTTGTTGTCACTGAGAGGCCCTTTTATAAAGGCACAGTAGGGCTACCGCATGGGTAGTACGTGGTTAAACAGCACTACCTCGTGGTGCACCATGGCGCACTGCGGTAGTTCTGTGTCTTGCGGCGTTTCCCGCACCAGAAAATATTTTTCTATTTTCTAGTGCAGGGGGCCAAGGGAATAGGCATGCCTGGCAGTAACTGATGATTGGCATGCACTGTCCGATTAGTGCGTGAGCCCTCACCACCTACTAAACAGGAGGCGATAAGGGCTCAGGCAGTAAATTGGTGCATACCAATATTTTTATTAGAGCACGGTCATGTATGATTTCCATTTAAAATAATGGAAATTCCTGCTGTGGTAAAAGTGGCTGTGGCATGCGGCAATTTTCACGTGCCCACACTACCCCAGGACACTTTTTACCGCAGCTTTGTAGAAGTGCCCCTCACTGTAAAACATACTAACGATCTCTGTAGAGTTTAGTTTGTTAGTATGTTTTACAGTGAGGGGCCCTTCTACAAAGCTGCGGTAAAAAGTGTCCTGGGGTAGTGTGGGCACGTGAAATATACTCTGTAGAGTATATTTTAACTGCATTTACTGTCTGTAAAATGTCATCCTCATTTCTGCCAAGACAAGGAGAAAGGAAACAATTAAGTAGAAATAAATGAAAGCTAATCCACACATAATTGAAGAGCAGAGAAAGAGGCAAACGGAGACAAGAAATCTAAGATCCAGAAAACCTTTTTTTTTTTTAAACAAAAAAATCTACCTTTTATTCAAAAGCAGTTATACGTTGTCTGACAGCTGGTCAACACATAACTCTCATTCTTATATTTAAAAATACTATCTATGGATAATAGGCTGTTTAAATATCTAAGGAGACCTTTTACAAAGCGGTAGTAAGCCCAATGCGGGCTTATCGCACACTAATCTGGACCTGGTGCTGGCGGTAGTTCCAGTCCCGGCATGCACCGTTTCCCACACTAGGGAAAATCAGCCCATATTTTTTTAGCACAACACTAACCCAGCGGTAATCGGGCAGTGCTGTGTGCTACCTGGTTACCGCCAAGTTAGTGTGCGAACCCTTACCGCCACCTCAGTGGGTGATGATAAGTGCTCTCCCTCACATGGCCACGCAGTAAGAGCAATCTTTCTGCATGGCCATGACTATTTTACCCGCTGTGGTAAAAAGGGCCTCAACGCGTGGCAAAAACGAACCCCACTGCTAGTTCAGGGGCCTTTTTACCACAGCTTGGTGAAAGGACCCCTAAATAGCCTGATACTGAGTGGAAGCAGCCTTAATAATTATGAGGTAAATATCAGCCAGTGGCAGTGAGCATTTTGCCATATTCGGACTTCGGCATTGAATATCCGGTTTATGCAGTATCAGCTAATATAGGGCCCCTTTTACCAAGCTGCAGCGAAAATGTACCTATTTGTTAGTACAATTTTCCTCTTGTAGATGTGTTAAATTAGAAGGCTTCCAGGAGAAATCTACTAAATATCAAATGGCAAAGGTTTTAGACTGGTTCTAGTACCAGCTGCAAACAGTGTACAGCATGTTATACAATATATGAGAAATGGATATCCATATGCTAGTGACATCCAGCCTAAACATTCATTTTACAAACTGAAATATCCAAATTATGAACAGGGCAAAACAAGGGATGTCATTGTGGAACAAAAACAGATATATATATATATATATATATATATATATATATATATATATATATATATATATATATATATATATATATACATACGTACACACATACATGTGGAATGGAGAAGTTGCCTAATGGTTAGAGCAACAGGCTGAGTAGAGAGCTGCACGGGGAGAGAAATCTTACCCATCCCTGCCCTTCCCTGCTGGAATCTTACCCGTCCCCACCGATCCCCGCTGGAATCTTACCCATCCTCACCCATCCCTGCAAAAATTTAACCCATCCCAACCAGTCCCCACAAGAATTTAACCCATCCCCACCCATCCCCGTAAGAATTTAATGGTACATAAAAGAAAATTCCTGTCAGCTCCCTCAGTCTCTCTCTGGATTTGAGCCACAGCAGTGTAGGCAAAGAAGGAACGGAAGTTGGAACACTCTGGTGCGCACATGTAAGACTGTCTCCGATTCACTTGCACTGTGTGCTGAGAGGTCGCCACATGCACGTGCCAGTAGGTCAGGTGACATCTGATTCTCGTGCCTGTGTCAGAGCTGAGGTCTGTGCACCAGCCTGGTAGCAAAGAGGATTAATAGTAACATAGTAAGTGACAGCAAATAGACCTGAAAGGTCCATCCACTCTGCCAATAGTCACACTCATGATCAATTCATCATTAAATCAATGAGTGTGATATTATATACTTGATTATGGTCTTTCTTTCGTGTTTCTGGAACAAAGACCACAGAAGTCTATCTGGCCCTATCCTTATGTTCCAACTACTGGAGTTGCCGTTGAAGCCCACTCCAGTCTATTTGTCTTCTCATTTGTGGGACACAGACCGTAAAATTCTGTCCAGCACTGTCCTCATGTTCCAGCCACTGAAGTTGCTGTCTAAGCCCTTTCCAGCCCATCCTAAACTAGATTGCCATGTATGAGACACAGACCATACAAGTCTGCCAGGTATCAGCCCTAGTTCATCACAGCCAGAGTCGCCATCTAAGCGTCACTTGACACATCCACACACATGTAGCCATTTAAGGTTAGGTTTTATATAACTTCCATTTTCTAATTAGAGATCCTCTGTGTTCATCCCACGCCTTTTTGAATTCCATTTGAATTCCATCATCATTTGTGACTCTACCACCTCCTTAATGGAAGACGTTCCACATTTGTGCTGTTAAAGCAAGGAAGAAGAAGAGGAGGAGAAGACAGCACTCAAAGAAATTGGTATTCAGTTAAAGAGAGGCTGGTGCAGGGGCAGCTTACACTTCTACGAGAAAACCGCAGAACTGCTTCCATCCCCGCGGGAACCCCGCAGGAACTGCCTCCATCCCCGCAGGACCCCCGCAGAACTGCTTCCATCCCCGCGGGAACCGCGCAGGAACTGCCTCCATCCCCGTGGGAATCCCGCGGGTTCCGCGGGATGTGTATCACAAATTTATAAAATCAGGATTTGGACATTCATGCTATATGGATGTCTAAATGCCAATTTTCACATGTCTAAAACATGAATAGAGCTTCTACAATAAGGGCCAAAATTACTTTTAAAAAGCTGAGACCTCCTGAAACAATGCCTTGAAATAATCATTACAATTTTGGACTTAATTCAACATGAAATTGGCAACTAATGTAATAAATAAAGTTGTGAAATAATATATCCAAATAATTTATCCCCCATGATCAAACATGCCACCAGTACGTTCTGAAATGACTGCAGTGCCGCAAGCAATTCTTGTTTAATTTAACAAGGTCTTTTATTGAAGTATAATCCAGAACAATACAATAGAATGCATAGACATTATAACAGGAAAAAACTCAGAAACCTAATAAGTTATGTAAATGCATCAAAGCAGTGTGCTTAAAACTAAAGAGAATTGTAATAGTCCAGGGTTGGTGATAAGATGGGTCATACAAACTGAACAAAAGCCCTTAGCTGAAATATAACGTCTGAGTTGTCATATCATGCTTAGCTTAAAAAACGACTCTAACTTGGTTGTTTTTCCCCCCTGAAGCAGAAGCGAAACAAGGGGGCACCTTGTTGGGGAGCTGCTGTGTGCTACAGAGAAACTACTGATGGAGTTGAACCCGGCTGACGATTACAAGCAATTATCGTGCAGTCGCTGCAACCACCCGGGTGGAGAAGCTAAGTAGTAAAACCCATATTCTGTGCACTTGCAGCAAGTTTTGGACACTGTTTCGTTAGCTTTTGGTGTTTCTGACACTAATCCTAGAGATTTTTTACAGCTAATTTTTTTTTCTCTGTTTTTTTTGGCTTCACTTTTTTTTTTCTCCTGTTGGAGTTGTTTTCCGCTGAGGTTTGTTTTCAGAGAATTGATTGAAACCAATGATAAGTGCCCTCCTTAAGGGTAGACCATCTTTGTACGCTCCCTGGGCTACTGAGGTTTCTTTTCTTTAACATATTAATGGTCTGCAATCTCTGGAGTTACTGTTAGTTTCTAGAACAAAATTGTGGTGAAATGTAAGTTGTATACTATGCCATACTTCGTACTAATTCAATATTTTCAGTGCTGTAATTGTCTATTGCTTATGTTTGACTTTTCTTGCTGTACAGCAACTAATAAAATAAACAAATATAGATGGCATCTATAGCTGGGGTCCAAACACAGTTGAATACGGGAACAGGAAGCACTGGGGCAAGTCTTTGACTAGGCATGTAGTGGGCACATTAACCCAGGATTTAGAAGTTACTGAGGGTAATCAGGCACAAACTCTCTCCCTTGGGAGCTAGAATATTTTTTCTTGAAGGACTGTGCTTCAGACGGTAGTGGTTACAGCCATGGTGATGCAAGGGGATGCAATCTCACAGGTGGGTAGGATTTATTTATTTTGACATTTATACCCCACATTATCCCAAACATACTTGAGTTCAATGTGGCTTACAATAAATAAAACAACAGGCAAGGTTTATAATACTATAAACAAAATATCAAGTAAGAGCAGAATAGCACAAGTAAGATACAAATAAGAACTAAATAATAAACCATTGATGGCCAGTTACAATCTAATACACTCCATCAATGGGTAGAAACCTCTCAAAGAAGAACATAGTAACATAGTAACATAGTAGATGACGGCAGAAAAAGACCTGCACAGTCCATCCAGTCTGCCCAACAAGATAAACTCATATGTGCTAGTTTTTTGTGTATACCTTACCTTGATTTGTACCTGTCTTTTTCAGGGCACTAACCGTATAAGTCCGCACAGTACTATCCCCGCCTCCCAACCACCAGCCCTGGCACAGACCATATAAGTCTGCCCAACACTAGCCCCGCCTCCCAACCGTCTCTGCCACCCATTCAAGGCTAAGCTCCTGAGGATCCCTTCCTTCTGAACAGGATTCCTTTATGTTTATCCCACGCATGTTTGAATTCCGTTACCGTTTTCCTCTCCACCACCTCCCGCGGGAGGGCATTCCAAGCATCCACCACCCTCTCCGTGAAAAAATACTTCCTGACATTTTTCTTAAGTCTGCCCCCCTTCAATCTCATTTCATGCCCTCTCGTTCTACCGCCTTCCCATCTCCGGAAAAGGTTTGTTTGCGGATTAATACTTTTCAAATATTTGAACGTCTGTATCATATCACCCCTGTTTCTCCTTTCCTCCAGGGTATACATGTCCAGGTCAGCAAGTCTCTCCTCATACGTCTTGTAACGTAAATCCCATACAATCCTCGTAGCTTTTCTTTGCACCGCTTCAATTCTTTTTACATCCTTAGCAACATTTTCAGTCTTGTGTGAAATACCAAGTAATCAGGCTGGCCCTTGATTGCCATTGGCAGTGAGTTCCACCCATGGCTTTTTTGAGGGGGGGTACTCGGGGGTACTGAGTACCAGCACCTTTTCCATTGTCTGCTAAAATTGACCCATGGTCCCCAAGTTTTAATGAAAGAGCTCAGGCTCTACAAACCAATTCTACCTTGTCATGGATTCTGTAACTGGTTACTACTACTACTATTTAGCATTTCTATAGCGCTACAAGGCATACGCAGCGCTGCACAAACATAGAAGAAAGACAGTCCCTGCTCAAAGAGCTTACAATCTAATAGACAAAAAATAAATAAAGTAAGCAAATCAAATCAATTAATGTGAACGGGAAGGAAGAGAAGAGGGTAGGTGGAGGCGAGTGGTTACAAGTGGTTACGAGTCAAAAGCAATGTTAAAGAGGTGGGCTTTCAGTCTAGATTTAAAGGTGGCCAAGGATGGGGCAAGACGTAGGGGCTCAGGAAGTTTATTCCAGGCGTAGGGTGCAGCGAGACAGAAGGCGTGAAGTCTGGAGTTGGCAGTAGTGGAGAAGGGAACAGATAAGAAGGATTTATCCATGGAGCGGAGTGCACGGGAAGGGGTGTAGGGAAGGACGAGTGTGGAGAGATACTGGGGAGCAGCAGAGTGAGTACATTTATAGGTTAGTAGAAGAAGTTTGAACAGGATGCGAAAACGGATAGGGAGCCAGTGAAGGGTCTTGAGGAGAGGGGTAGTATGAGTAAAGCGACCCTGGCGGAAGATGAGATGGGCAGCAGAGTTTTGAACCGACTGGAGAGGGGAGAGGTGACTAAGTGGGAGGACAGCAAGAAGCAGATTGCAGTAGTCTAGACGAGAGGTGACAAGGGTGTGGATGAGGGTTTTGGTAGAGTGCTCGGAAAGAAAGGGGCGGATTTTACGGATGTTGTAAAGAAAGAAACGACAGGTCTTGGCAATCTGCTGGATATGAGCAGAGAAGGAGAGAGAAGAGTCAAAGATGACCCCAAGGTTTCGAGCTGAGGAGACAGGGAGAATGAGAGAGCCATCAACAGAAATAGAAAACGGTGGGAGCGGGGAGGTGGGTTTGGGGGGGAAAATGAGAAGCTCGGTTTTGGTCATATTTAATTTCAGGTGGCGTTGAGACATCCAGGCAGCAATGTCAGACAAGCACGCTGAAACTTTGGTTTGGATGCAAGGTGAGATATCAGGGGTAGAAAGGTAGATTTGGGAATCATCAGCATAGAGATGGTAGGAAAAGCCATGGGATGAGATTAATGAACCAAGGGAAGAAGTGTAGATAGAAAAGAGGAGGGGACCAAGAACAGAACCCTGAGGTACGCCGACAGGCAGAGGGATAGAAGTAGAAGAGGATCCACCAGAGTGAACACTAAAGGTGCGGAGGGAGAGGTAGGAAGAGAACCAGGAAAGGACAGAGCCCTGGAATCCAAGTGAGGACAGGGTATCGAGAAGTATGCTGTGATCGACAGTGTCAAAAGCAGCGGAAAGATCAAGAAGAATGAGGATGGAATATTGACCTCTGGATTTAGCCAGTAATAGGTCATTGGAGACTTTAGTAAGCGCAGTTTTGGTTGAGTGGAGAGGGCGAAAACCAGATTGTAATGGGTCAAGAATAGCATGTGAGGAGAGAAAATCAAGGCTGCGGCGGTGAACAGCACGCTCAAGTAATTTGGAGAGAAAAGGAAGGAGGGAGATGGGTCGGTAATTAGAGGGACAAGTAGGGTCAAGTGAAGGCTTCTTAAGGAGAGGTGTGACCACAGCATGTTTAAAGGCAGCAGGGACAGTCGCAGTGGAAAGTGAGAGGTTGAGAATGTGACAGATAAAAGGAATAAGAGAAGGAGAGATGGCATTAAGAAGGTGGGTGGGAATGGGATCAGAGGAACAGGTGGTACATTTTGAGGAAGAAAGGAGAAGTGTAGTTTCCTCAATAGTAACTTCAGGAAAGGAGGAAAGGGAATGAGGGGAAGGAGAGAGAGGGGAACGGACTAGTGGAGGGAGAGGTGGTGAGGTAGAGAAAGCAAGGTTTATCTTTTGAACCTTGTTGTGAAAGAATTCAGCAAGGGTCTGAGGAGATAATGAAGGGGGAGTTGGGGGAGGGGGCACCTTGAGGAGAGAGTTCAATGTGGTGAAGAGAAGTCGAGGATTAGAGCCAAGAGAGTTGGTCAGTTGGATATAATAATCCTGTTTGGCACGTAAAAGAGCAGATTGGAAGGAGGTCAGCATGAACTTAAAGTGTAAGAAATCAGCAAGGGCCCGAGATTTCCGCCAGAGGCGTTCGGCGGAGCGGGTACAGGAACGTAGGTAGCGGATATTAGAAGTCAGCCAAGGTTGGGGTTTTGTACGCCTTACAGGGCGGGTCAGCAAAGGTGCAAGAGTGTCTAAGGCAGAGGATAGAGTATTGTTGTAAGAAGAAACAGCCTCGTTGACAGACGTGGATGGTGCCACAGTAGAGAGGAGGTTTGAAACATGGGAGGATAGAGATGAAGGGTCAATATCGTGAAGATTCCTAGATAAATTAGATAGGATAGGACGGGACTGGGAGGGAGGAGATTTAAGTGTGAAAGTTATAAGATGGTGATCAGAGGAGGGATGATCAGAGGCAAGGAAACTAGAAGGTGAACAGTTGGAGGAGAAGATGAGATCAAGACAGTGACCATTTTGATGAGTGGGGGAGGTGGAGCATAGTTGGAGATTAAAGGACGACGTTAAAGCGAGTAACTTGGAAATATAAGAGTTGGAAGGATCATTAGCAGGAATATTAAAGTCACCAAGGATGAGAGACGGGGAGGAAGGATCATGGAAGAAGGCAAGCCAGGCGTCAAAGTCACTGAGAAAGGATGAAAGGGATTTATCAGGGGGACGATAAATGACCGCTATTCGAAGAGGCAGAGGAGAGAAAAGGCGGATAGAGTGGACTTCAAAGGAGGAAAAACAGTGAGATTGAGGTGGAAGAAGGGGTTGAAATCTGGAGGAGGGAGAGAGAAGTAGTCCAACACCGCCCCCACGGCCAGCAGGGCGAGGAGTATGTGAAAATATATAACCGCCATGGCACAGGGCTGCGACTGAAGCAGAGTCATCAGGGCAGAGCCAGGTTTCTGTTATGGCGAGCAGATGGAGGTGACGCGAGATAAAGAGGTCCTGGATATAGGGGAGTTTGTTACAGATAGAGCGGGCATTCCATAGGGCGCAAGAGAAAGGCAGAGAAGAGGAGGGGAGTAGAGGAATAGAGATCAGGTTAGAGAGGTCACGGTGAGATCTGTAGAGTTTGGATAATAGTTGGTGAGAAGGGCCAGGATTGGGATTGATGTCACCAGCTGAGAGTAAGAGAAGGAGTAAAAGAGAGCGGAGGAGAGTAGGAGAGGTGTGGCCACGAAGGCGGCGAAGGCGAGAGGTATTTAGGTGGAATGGGGAAGGCAAAATGGAGGGAAGAAAGAGACGGAGATTAAAAGCCAAGAGGGAGGAAGAGGGTAGGAGAGAAGGTGAGGTGATGAAGTCAATGGATGGGAAGTGAGTTCCTGTAGCGGGGAGAGGTAGGGGGTGAGGGAAAAGATTAGGAAGGGACAGAGCTAGGAAGAGAATGTGAATAGGGGCCATAAATGATTAAGGTACTTTAGCAACTGGAAAAAGATTAGATACAAAGAGAAAAATGCCCCGCGCGCCGTTAGGCGCGCGGCACCTAGAGCGGAGGCCCTGAGTGGATCGGGGTGGACCTGGGTGTCACCCCGGAGAAGGCTGTAAGGATATGCAGATGAGCTGCAAGTCCTCCACAGCACCTGAAAGGCAGCCGGTGGTAGAGGTGAGCACCTCTCAGCTGAGGAAAGGCTTACCAGGGGTTAGGCCGAAGCCAGCATTTCTCCCCCTGAGGGTCGCCTGATCCAGGGGGCCTGGCTATTGTGGGGTGGGTCCCTCAGTGATCACCCCATCCCTGAAGAGTGGCCTGGCATTTGAGTACCGGCACCTTTTTTGCTAGAAAAAACACACTGGTTCCACCACTTAGCACCTTGGCAGGGCCGGTCTTAGCAAGTGCGGGGCCCTATGCAGACCAATTTGATGGGGCCCCACCCTAGCCCCGCCCCCACCTAGCTCCACCCCCACCCTAGCTCCAGGGCCGGCTACCCCTCCCTCCGAGCTCCCGAGCTGCTCCCTCTGAGCTCCAAGGCCCCCAGCTCCAGGGCTTCCCCCCCTAGGGCTCCCAGCTACAAGGCCCCCCTCCCTCCCGGTCATTTTTTAACACCCCCTCCAAAATCCAGTACTAGGTATGCCGAGAATACAAAACACTCAGGACCTATTGAGCAATTCTACCATACCATAAGCAGTCATTTCTACTAGTCACACAAGGAAAAGGAAAGCATCTTAAACACTACAGTGAGCACTAGAACATCAATTCACCTATTGAAAAATAAAACCAGACAGAATAGTACAGATCGTCGATCCTGCACAGTCAATGCCAACTGAAAGCCATGTCTTTTTCACAAACACAGTTACACCCTAATCCACTATAGAATAAGTAGTAATATTTAAACTTTCTATTTAGACAAAAATTAAACTGAACCCCCAAGATGCCAGACTCTGCAGACAATTCAACACCACAGAAACAGAAAATGACCCCTAGTACTGTGCAAAATATAAAGACAGCAGATGTAAATTTGAAAAAACTAACAAATACCAATCACCACTTTACAAATTAACAAATAGAAATAAAACAAATACAGAAAATAAAATAATACCATTTTATTGGACTAATACATTTGGCTTCCAGAGGCCAAAATCTCCTTCCTCAGGTCAATACAGTATAGTACTGTTACAGTATCCTATCCTGACCTGAGGAAGGGGGTTTTCTTCTCTGAAAGTTATTAAAATTAGTCCAATAAAAAGATTACCTTATTTACATGTTCTATTTATAAACATTTATTAACACAGCTACAATACTATATGCTAAAGCAAAAAAATAAAAATATATATTTTATTTACAGTTTGTTGTCTCTGGTTTCTGCTTTCCTCATCTTCTTTTCACTGTCTTCCTTCCATCCAGCATCTGTCATCCAGTGTCTGCCCTCTCTACTGTCCCCTCCATCCAATGTCTGCCCTCTCTCCCTGCTCCTTCCATCCACATCTGCCCTCTATCTCTGCCCCTTCCATGATCCATCCACCATCTGCCCCTGTCTGCCCTCTCTCTCTCCCCCATCCATCCACTGTCTGCCCTTTCTCTCTGCCCCTTCAATCCACAATTTGACCTCCCTCTCCCATCCATCCAGGGTTTGCCCTCCCTCTCGCTACCCCATCCAGGATCTGCCCCTCTCTCCGCCCCTTTTTCAGTCCCCAGTTCCAGCCCCACTATCCCACCAGTCCCCCATTTCAGCCCCAGCCCTTTTCTCCCACCAGTCCCGAGCTTCAGCCCCCCAGCCACTTCTCCCTATATTGTTTTCAGCCTCCATTCCCAGTACTAGCCCCCTTATCCCACCTACCCTCCTTTTCAGCCCCCAGTTCCAGCCCCCTTCATCCACATGCCTTGTATTAGGGCTCCCTTTTCAGAACCATTCTCCCACCTGACCCACGCATGCCCCATTTTCCCACCAGCCCCAGGCATGGCCCCCATTTTCCCATATGGCCCCTTCTCAGACCCCAGTGCCTGCCCCCTTCTCCCATCCGAGAACCCCCTCCCCAGTCCCCTTCTCCCATCCAAGAACCCCAGTCCCCTCCCCACCCGTCCCCTTCTCACATCCGAGAACTCCCTCCTCAGTCCCCTTCTGCCATCCAAGAACTCCAGTCCCCTCCCCACCCATCCCCTTTAACCATCCAAGAACCCCCTCCCCACCCCCTTCTCCCATCCGTGAACCCCCTCCCCACCTCGGTCCCCTTCTCCCATCCAAGAACCCCAGTCCCCTCCCCACCCGTCCCCTTCTCACATCCGAGAACTCCCTCCTCAGTCCCCTTCTCCCATCCAAGAACCCCAGTCCCCTCCCCACCCGTCCCCTTCAACCATCCAAGAACCCCCTCCCCAGTCCCCTTCGCCCATCCAAGAACCCCAGTCCCCTCCCCACCCGTCCCCTTCTCACATCTGAGAACTCCCTCCTCAGTCCCCTTCTCCCATCCAAGAACCCCAGTCCCCTCCCCACCCGTCCCCTTCAACCATCCAAGAACCCCCTCCCCACCCCCTTCTCCCATCCGTGAACCCCCTCCCCACCTCAGCTTTAGAAATGTTAAGTAGTAGTCTCCTTCCCATTTGAGAACCCCTCCCCACCCTTCCCCCACCTGAGAACCCACACCCCACACACCCTTCTCCCATCTGAGTCCCCCCCCCCTCAACCTACCTACTAGCTTTGTTCTCCTGCCGCCCACCACCCTCACTGGCTTTAAAAAAAGAATTTGGAAGCGCCAGAGGGACAGGCAGTGCCTCGTGTCTGCCCTCCCTGCTACTAAAAATGTATTCGACGTCGTCATTGGGCCTTCTCACATTGAGTCTCGCCCACCCTCGCAGTAATTGGAAGTTACCTCAGAGAAGGGCGGGACTCAATGTGAGAAGGCCCAATGACGACGTCGAAGACATTTTTAGTAGCAGGGAGGGCAGACACGAGGCGCTGCCTGTCCCTCTGGCGCTTCCAAATTCTTTTTTTAAAGGTAGGACAGGGTGGGAGCAGCGGGTGCAGGGCATCCCCCACCCGCTGACAGCCGGGGCGGACCGCCCCCACCACTCCGCCGTCGCGCGCCATCCAAGCGAGGGAGTGAGGACTGGAACTCGGGCGGTCGGGGCGGGGCAACCTTAGGCACGCCGCGCGGGGCCCCCCTGAGCGCAAGGCCCTATGCGGCCGCCTCAGTCGCCTCGCCTTAAGACCGGCCCTGCACCTTGGTATCTAAAGTCTGTGGAGTGATCCGACTTAATAGTGCATTCTCTTGCAGTCTGGAAGATGACATCTAAGGTAGTCCATAGAACCAGAGGTTATATTGCGTAGGGGAATAGTTATTAAGGGTTGCATGTAATCCGGTGTCATGTGCATAATAATGGTGGGGCTCTATCAAAACACAATACCTTGAGGAAAAAGCCTAGCTGCTGTATTTTGGGCCATTTGCAGCTGTTTTAGGACACCCTCCTTACATCCAGCCTCTTCCCTTATTAACAAGCTATGGAAGAAAACACTATTCAACTGAGACAGCTATGTCTAGTCAGATCATTGTTCGACCAAAACGCCTTTGCACTACTAGTCCAAATGTTAGTCCTACCTCACTTGGATTACTGTAATATTCTATTTCTTGATATTAAGTGTCAATATCAGAAAAAACTGCAAACCATACGGAATACAGCTGCTAGACTAATATACAGTTTGAATAGATATACTAGTGTTTCAACTCATCTTAACAAACTGCACGGCTTTCCATAGCAGAAAGACTCAGGTTCAAAGCTGCTTGTTTAGTTTTTCAAATCTTACAGGGTTTCACCTCTGAACTGCTGACTAATACTGCTTTGCTACATTTGGTCCAGTCTAACAGACTGAAACAACAACTGATGCTAGCATCACCGTTTCAAAAGACAATTCGAAATCAGAACATTTTTATCTCTCTATTCCCTGTTCTTAGAGTTAAAATATGGAACTCTCTACCTATTGCCATCAGAACAGAAAGCAGCTACCTTAGCTTCAGGAAGAGGCTAAAAACCTTTCCACAAAGACTGCTTCATAACAATCCATTGACTTCTATCTCCTAGTATCATCCAGTGGCGTAGCTACGTGGGGCCTGAGGGGGCCTGTGCCCCCGTAGATTCCAGCCTGGACCCCCCCCGGCGAACTCGCCCCCGCCGCCTACCTTCGCTTTTGCTGGCGGGGGACCCCAATCCCCGCCAGCCGACGTCCTCTCCGTCCTGCTGCAGTGAAAAAAGTCTTCATCCTGCAAAAGAGAAGGTAGGCGGCAGCGGGGGAGGGTTTGCGGCGGGAGGGGGTGGCAAAGACGTGGGGGGCGGCAATGGCGGGGGGTGCCGGGGGGGGGGCTAAAATGTGCCCCCTCCCCTCGGGCTCTGGACCCCCCTCCCACGGAAGTCTGGCTATGCCCCTGGTATCATCCATTATCCTTTCCTATAATGTTTTTGGCCTCATGCATTACACCAATGGTCTCTAACTGTTCTCATACCTCACACTAACATTATCTGCTTTTGTCACACCTAGAAGGTAAACCACACTGAACCTTGGAAAGGGGATATTAACGGTATACAAGAATTGATTTGAGATGGAATTGCAGTAATCGAACTGAGTTAAAATCAAGGATTGAACTAGCAGTCTAAAGCTGTCAGGGTGAAAAATATGATCCGATTTTCCTCAGCTTTCAAAGAGACCTGAAGGATTTTTTCACTACAGGGGTAACCTGAGGCTCAAATGTGAGGTGACTGTCAATTAATATACCCAGTACCCTAAGCACAGTGTCTAGGGGGTAGGACATGTTATCAATGGTAAAATTATTATATATGGTATGGAACATCACTGAGGACATATGCTATGAGTTAGGGGAAGGTAACCTAGGTCAGAAACAAAGGAGGGTACCTGGAAACTGACATACTTCTGAACCAGCTTATACCGTGATGGATTTGGTGAGACTCACAGGTTATTTTCCTTAGTTATGGAGTTAGACTTAATTTTCATACATGGCCTTTAATTCCACAAACGTTGCTGGACCTATTTATTATGGGGCCGTTTTACCAAGATGCGGTAAAAAGTGGACTTAGGATTCCCTTACATTGGTCTGTTTTGTGCTAAGGCCATTTGTACTGCTGCAGTAAGATGAACAGTTTTCCTATTTTTTCTATTAATGGGCCCACATTACTTTTGCCATTAGCATGTGGCCATTAAAAAGATTAGCTCGTGAGCCCTTACCGCCACCTATTTTGTAGGCGGTAAGGGGTTCACTCGCTAATCCTGTGCTAATTAGTTAGGGTCCCTTTTACTAAGTCGCGTAAGCACCTATGCATGTCCAACATGCGTCAATTTGAACCACATGGTCTGTGTGGTAATTTTATGTTATACACACGTCCACCACGCACTCCTGAAAATATATTTTATTTTTTGGCGTGCGGTCGGTAATCAGCATTGTACACGTGTGGACGATCACCGCCCGGTTAATGTGTGAGACCTTACCACTAAGTCAATGGCTGGCAGTAAGGTCTCAGATCCAAAATAGACACGCGCCAATTTTCATTTTGCCGCATGGCATTTTTTACAGGTGCACTGAAAAATGATTCTGCGAACGTCGAAAACATGCACCTACAGTACCGTCCGCAGGCCATTTTTCAGTGCATCTTAGTAAAAGGACCCCTTAGTGCATGGCAATCTGTCTGTGCTAACTGATTAGCGCAGACACGAACAATCTCTGCCCCTAGACATGCCCCCTCGATGAAAAAATAAATTTTATTTTTTAGTTCACTCGTAGTGTGCACACATGTCAAAAGTATTATGGGGTGCATCCCACAGTATGTCATTTTAAGCTGCGGTAAGCACCCATTAGTGCTTACCGCAACTTGATAAAAGGGTCGTTAAGGGAAAGAAGTAACTACCTATTTTATAAAGTCACATAGAAAAATGAACAAACAGGACAAGAAATGGAAGTATGATGCAACTACGTTCTTACTGCTGTACTTAGAACATGAGACATTACCATATAGCACCTTGTTTTGCAGTACTTTGGAAAACAGTCAAGGATCTTGTTTCTTGGGTTTTGAGCATTTCTCATCAATTTTTCTCGCTAGCATGAAAATATCAGCCTTAACTACTTTACCAGGAAAGCTTCAAAGGTTTGAAAAAAAAATCACTTCAGCCTCTGCCAGCATCTGCAAATGAAATCAACCCCAATTTTGATTCAGTCTGGATCCGTAACAAAAGTCATTTTCACAAGGAATTTTCCTTCGTTTGGAGTACACCTGTAATACAGGGTAAAGCAGTACTGTCAATGAATAATGGAAACAGGCTACGATCCGAAACATGCTACGTTCCTGATAAGTAGCACTGACAAAAAAAACCAAAACCTTTTTTGCTCTTCTTTTCATTTTAAGTTGTTGGTTTTCAATTCTCTTTGCAAGTGACCCCCATGCAACACAGGCTCAAGGAATGCATGGTGTAGACAGCAAACTTCCCTAAGGAGATTTGCTAAAGAAGTTCCCTCCTAACCTGGGTAACCCTTGCTAGATTTCAGTCTGGAGACTGTTCTGGTGAAAGAGAGCCTGCTGTGCTATTTCTTTCTGATGATCTATGTATGCGCACACTGAATTCACAAGGGAATTGGCTTTCGCTTCAGTCTTATGCAGTGAAGGATTAGACCACACACTAACCCACTAAACCAGTTAGCTTCCCCAAGGCAATATTTTCATAGTGTAGCTAATAATAATAATATTTTTAATCATATTTTATTATACTGAAACCTAATAACAGAGACTCTAATTTTTTCAGTATAATAAGTAAAAAAAAAAAAAAATAACAACAAAGAGGGCACACAAACTGGGCCCAAATCAACTAATTACATAAGGCAATTTTGGGTTTAGAAGTATGCATTTCACTTTTTGCACTGACTGTCTAGATTAAGGGAAGGGGTTGGGACACTAGTGAATAAATCAGTGGTTCCCAAATATTGTCATAAAGTCAGTGGATGGGGATCAGAAAAACAGGACTGCTGCACCTTTTTTCAGACCCCCAGTTGGCAGCAGCAGCATTGAGCATGGAGATTGCAAGTCCATAAGCATTCAAAGACCCTAAACCCTACATCTGTGCAGATACCTGGGGATGGTAAGTGTGATGGTTGACAAAAGTAAAGTGATGCACATTGGGAAGAATAATCCACATCATAGTTGCTTGATGCTAGGTTCAACTTTAGGAGTCAGCACCCAAGGAAAATATCTAGGTGTAATTGTGGACAATGCACTGAAATATTCTGCTCAGTGTGTGCCAAAAAAGCAAACAGAATACTAGGAATTATTAGGAAAGGGGTAGAAAATAAGGCAAAGAAACTATAATGCCTCTGTATTACGCCATGGTGCAACCTCACCTTGAGTATTGTGTGCAATTCTGGTTGCTGTATCTCAAAGAGATATGGGGAAATTAGAAAAGGTTCAAAGAAGGGTGTCAAAAATGATTAAGGGGTTGGAATTCTTCTCATATGAGGGAAGGCTTAAGAGGTTAAGGCTTTTCAGTTTGGAAAAGGGATGGCCCAGGGGGGAAATGATTGAGGTCTACAAAATTCTGAGTGGAGTAGAACATGTGAACATGAATCCATTGGCCCAATATATCAAAAAAGATTGACATCCCCTGAGGCACAGCATAGTTTTCATGGCATATCGCTGGGCAGTCACAGTCTGAGAAAACAAGGAAGGAAAATGTGGGCAGGCAGCAAAAGCACTGCAGTTTTCCCTATTCCCTAGTCAAGAAAGAAAAGGTGAGAAAACTGTCCTTTTTTGAGCAGGCAGACTGGTAGTATCCTAGAAAACCCAGGCGCTGGAACAGGCAAAAGTCAGGAAGCAAAGCCCAGGAAGCTGGCCAGGTACACAGCTTGGGGAACACAAAGGAAAATTGTGGGAATTGTAGTGACAGGAATTGTTCCCTGCAAGTAGCCAAGTATTGTTTAATTCCCTAGCAGACAACTTGGAAAAGGCAGACAGGCACAGGCAGCATGGGAACTATTCACTGCAGGTGAACCATTTAGTCATTAGCTACCTTCCATCTATGGAGGAGGGTGTTGCTCTCTGGGTGCACGAGGCAAGCAATACATTAGCAGGCTCTCCATGCACAGAAGAGAGAGTCCTAGGAGATGTGAATCAAATGACAGTTGAAAGGAGAAAGCTAGCCAGGCAAAGTCTGGGAACTAAGCTGTTCTATCAAGAGGTGCTCTGCCTGCAGGAAGGGAGAAGAGCTTGGAGTAAAGCTATCCCCTGGTGGGGTACAGCCAGTAGAGGGCTATAAAGAAAGTGGTTTAGTACTGCTCTGTTTGCACAGTGGGAGGAGACTTTAGGGTAAAGTTATCCTGGGAAAATGCATAGGAGGCATAAGAAGGCAAAGGAAGTTGAAAAGGGATGACAGCTGGCCTATAAAAGTCCTATTATTAAGCAGAGGTAACAAGGAAGCCGGAAGGATGTGGTCTTTGGTAGTCCTTTAAGGTGTGAGAGGTTTGCACCTGGGAAATGTACTCGAAGTAGAAAGATTCTGAGGTTAGTGGAAAAGCCTGAACCAGAACGGGGAAGAAAAGCATGTATTTCTTGATGGGGGTTTATTCCTGTGTTACTGAAAAGCCAAGGGGAAAGTTTTGTCCTTAGTAAGGTTTGTTTTCTCTTTGTTGCTGAAAACACAGGTGAATAAGTGCTGTGGGTGGGACCTGGAACCTTTGGATAATGTTCTAAGGTTAACCTGTCCAGTGTTGGAGGAATAAGAATTAACCCTTATATATTGCAATTATCCTTCTGAGTGAAAAGGGAGGTTTGTAGCATTCATTAAAATTGAATAAATAGTTGTTAGCATGTGTACAGAGCCTGGTCCTTTATTAAAGGGAAAAGATTCCTTTGGGAAGCCTGGTGGCTTAAGCTAGAAGAGGAGGGGGGAGGCTTGTTACTAGGGGGAAGAGTGCCATGTAGAAAGGACACCTTCTTTAGGGCCCAAATTGTGCTAGCTCCCAAATGCCAAGTTCCACTAAGGTAGGGGACTGGACCTGGGAACCCTCACTATAGTGACCCCCTAATGGTGACAGTATCACGCTTATTTTCGAAAGAGAAGGGCGCCCATCTTCTGACACAAATCGGGAGATGGGCGTCCTTCTCCCGAGGTCGCCCAAATCGGCATAATCGAATGCAGATTTTGGGTGTCAACTGCTTTCCGTCGCGGGGACGACCAAAGTTCAAGGGGGCGTGCTGGCAGTGTACCGAAGGCGGGACGGGCCGTGGTTAACAGATGGGCATCCTCGGCCGATAATGGAAAAAAGAAGGGTGTCCCTCACGTGCATTTGGACGACTTTACTTGGTCCATTTGTTTTCACGACTAAGCATCAAAAAGGTGCCTGAACTGACCAGCTGGCCACTGGAGGGCATCAGGGATGACCTTCCCTGACTTCCCCAGTGGTCACTAAACACCTCCCACCCTGAAAAAAAACTTCAAAAACTTTTTTTTTTTTTTTAGAGTATGGGTGAAGGATGCCCTTCACTATGCCTCCTTGAGGACGCCTGAAATGTGGATGTTTCTGTGAGAAGGACATCCATGCCTTTGCTATGCCTCTGATGCCCTCTTTATTTATTTATTTATTTGGATTTTGGATCACAAGTAGCAGCAGTGGAATTTGAACTGGCCACCTCTGGATTGCAAAACCAGTGCTCTAACCACTAGGCCACTCCTCCACTCTACGCCCTTGAAATTTGGCCATCACTGTGAGGGGAGGGGCAGTATTCAAGTCCCTGGGGGGGGGGGGGTATGTGTGTGTCAGCGGAGGCATAACGAAGGTGTGGACGTCCTGCTTTCAAACATTTTGGACGTCGTCAACTGCCCCCCACAGGGATGGCCAAATTTCAAGGGAGTGGAGTATAATAGAGGAGTGGCAGAGTGGCCTGGTGGTTAGAGCACTGGTCTTGCAATTCAGAGGTGGCCAGTTCAAAGCCCACTGCTGCTACTTGTGATCCAAAATCCAAATAAATATGTAAAGAGGGTGTCAGAGGCATAGCAAAGGCATGGATGTCCTTCTCACAGAAACATCCACATCTTGGATGTCCTCCTCAACTGCCATCACTTCCCCTCCTTAAGAAGGAAATCATGTGCAAATGAGCTAACAGCCAGTCACTCATTTGCATGCAATTTCCCTCATGCATGGACATTCCTTTCCAAATCAGTAAGGGGTCAGGCTTTTTCCATTCAGTTAGTGGGACCAGTGCGCTACAAATGCTGGTTCCTCCCATGACCAAATGGCTTGGATTTGACCGTTTCTAAGATGGGCGCCCTCGCTTTCCATTATCGCCAAAAACCAGGGATGACCATCTCAAAAACAACCTAAGGATGACCTAAATTTCATGATTTGGACGTTCCCAACCGTATTATCGAAACGAAAGATGAACGTCCATCTTGTTTCAATAATACGGGTTGCCCCACTCCTTTACGGGGCCATCCTTAGAGATGGGCGCCCCCGTTCGATTATCCCCTTCTATATCTATCTATCTACACAGTATAAGCAAACCAGTCACACAGCTGAAACACAAAAATACAACTCATGCTGACATTGAACTATACATTGATGGGCAAGTAAGTTTTTAAATGTTTATTTTATTTTTTTCATTTTTGTTACAAGTCACATGCATAGAATAGAAAGTAATATCCATCCTGTGGATTTTTTTTTAATTCACATTAGTCGATTTTCAGTTGCCTGACTGGGATATACAATAGCCACATTAAAGAAAGGCATTTTACAGGGCATATTATGGGTGTGATTAGGCACTGGATAAATACATTTTGTTCTAAAAAATGCTGTATGAGGCAATTCTATAACTGGGTGCCTCCATTTAGGCAAGCACCCAGTAGCATACCAAGGGCAGGGCAGTGGAGACGGTCTTCGTCGGGTGCAGGCAGCAAAAAGGTGCACAGAGCAGTCTTGCGGCTGTTGGCTCCTCCGGTCCTTGCCCCCCTCTGACACTACTTCCTGTTCTGGGACAGGGGACCAGTGGAGCTGACAGCCATGCAACTACTCCATGCACCCCCTTCTAGGAGGAAGAGTGGTGGGGTGATGTGCTTTGGGGGGGGGGGGGGTGATGTGACTGGGGGACTGGGGTTGAGGGTATGATGTGCTTCAGGGTGGGGTTGGGGTTGTGACACACCGGGGAGGGGTGTTCTACAATGGCAACTGGATACCCAGATTCTGATACAGAATATTAGCATACCCAGGTATCAGCGCACCTTACATTTATATCAGCCATAGACCTGGCATAGCTACAGATGTGCAAATGTGGCAGGAACACCCGTAACTTACACTGTTCTGTAAGTTACAGTATGCATGGAAGTGGAAGCCCCACCCATTGCTAGCCCATGTGCATAACCACTTGCACTAATGTGCTCTACCAATTTTGAATGCCCTTACAGAATACAGCATAGTCACTTTGCTGCCACTAGCGTGCATAAGTGTACACTTACCCTCAGAAATACTGGTATTTTGTACATTTACACGTATAGGGAGTCAGCTACATTGGGTGTTCAGTTATAGAATTTTGCCTTTTACATGTGTAAGGGCGGGGCGGTGGGGGCGGTCCGCCCCGGGTGCACCCTGCTGGAGGGTGCAGAGAGCAGACGCGCGCCTGTCGGCTCTGCTGGTTCCCTGCTCCCTCTGCTCCAGAACAGGTTACTTCCAGTTCCGGAGCAGAGGGAGCAGGGAGCCAGTGGAGCCAACAGGCGCGCGGCTGCTCTCTGCACCCTCCAGCAGCCAAGAATGCACCCGGGGGGGGGAGTTGATGCGCCGGGAAGGGGGGTGTCATTGCACCGGGGGGCTGTTGTGCTGCACCCTGGGGGGACGGACACCGCTGCACCCGGGGGGGGGGGGGGGGGGTGCGCAGCGGCGATCCACCCTGGGTGGCAGCCGACCTAGGATCGCCACTGAATCATGCACATACATTGCCATTTAGACACCCTTTTGAAATATTATTTCTCATGATTATAGCTAGATAATTCTATATTTAAGAAACTAATACTGTGCTTATTTATTTATTTTTATTTTTGTTACATTTGTACCCCATGCTTTCCCACTCATGGGAAACATATTGTTGACCACCAAATACACAAAATGTGCATCACATTCAATTAAGGGTGGAATTTATCAAATAGCATTAGAGTCTTAAGTCATGTTAGATTGTAAGCTCTGTCGAGCAGGGACTGTCTCTTCATGCTCAAGTGTACAGCGTTGCATACGTCTAGTAGCGCTATTGTGGCTCTTAACATGACTTAAGTGGCCCTAACAGCACCTAATTAAAATTACCTAGATGACATTTAAATCACCAAGGGTTAAGCAGTAATGAGATGCAAAATATACATTATATAATAATGCCCATAGTGTGAGAGATAAGGTTTTAGATCTATGGAAACATGACCCCCTAGTGTTAGTTGCATGAGACTACTGTCAGAGTTGCCATTTTACTGAAGGCGCTGGACTGAGCAGGAGCAACTGGTCTTCACAGCTGCTCAAAGACCCTCCTGGAATGCCAATGCTTTCAAAGGTAGCCCCTGTGGTTTAGGGGATGGGATAGGGGAAGTGCTTCAGCTGGGGTGGGGGGACACTGCTGTGCTGCCCTGAGAGCATCGAGCCACAGGTTTGTGGCCTAATGCTCCAAGGCCAACGGGAATAATGCTGCTTGTGAGGTGGCTTGTAAACAGCATTATTCTTTTAAAATGGGATTCAGCAACTTGCAGTAATGAGATCCCACAGGTTACTGAATCCAGTGGTAAATCAAGATATGGTATAAGGTGATCTTTTACCGCAACTTGATGGATTCCTCTCTAGTTAACTAAGCTCTTATTATAATGTGAAAAAAAGAAGGAAAAAAGACCTGAATTAAAGCTGCCATATACATGATTTATGATGCAGTGTAGCTCAAAAATATAAACAATCATAAAACCTGCCTTACAGTTACAGCTAATTGCTTATAGCCTGCTAATTCCATTTGCATACTTCAAAGTGGATTACAATAAGACTCTAGGATGTAGCAAATATAGAATAACCCAACAGAGCTGACATCCATTGTTTCTTAGTCAGGTATTCAGAAAACAAAAGGGTCTTTAGACCCTTCTTGGAAAATCAAAAGCAATTTAAGTTGTTATAGGTGAAAATTTCTCTCAAGAACATGTATTACAAGTGTAGTGAAATCCAAAAAAAAGAACTGCTTGAAAAAGTCATCAGTTGTTGCAATGAACACCCTTAATGGTCAATATTTTGCCAAATATGACTGCATCGAGATTTTATTTAACTTGCCATGCATATGGAAGCTGCCAAGTGATGTTGCCCTTTGTCTCTATGTGAATCATTGTAAAATCGCAGCTCCCACATCATGTGCCAACAAATACCTGTGCATTTGCCAGCATCCCTATATATAAGTATATTTTACAAAAGTCCCAACATTCAATGAAGCCAATTGTAAAATGCTCAGAAAATGTGAACATCCTGACCTGGATGTCCCATTTTTCATATGGACCCCCTAGGCAGAGTAGAGCTTACAGTATCAGTCTTAGCTTTCATTTTATACCTTTCCTGTGCAGGATAAATATTCTATTAACATGACCTCACTATGCTTTGTTCAGACAGAGGGAGCAGTTTCAAGAACACAGTACAGTAATAAGTTTCCAAACCCCTCATTACTAAAACAACATTTATATACCCTGTCAACAAGTAAACATGAAATGCACCAAATGTATATGTTTATACTGATCTTTGTTCAGTGCCTCTGCAAATGATAATAACTCACTCACTTGTAGTCTCCTTCAACATTTTCCTGGGAAGCTGAAAGTAAAATATATATTATGGTCCCTTCTCTTTACTCATCTTTGCTGGAGAACAATGCAGTGAATTCCGTTCTTTCTGAAATAAAGCATTATTGCCAGCTTCAGAGACTGAAAATTCTGAATTGTTCAACAACCAAAGTACTCAATCTTTTATTCTACCTCACAATAACTCCACTTATCTTCTTTAAAGTTGTTTAGAAAACCTTAACAAGGCACTTACACAAGAACAAAGCAATCACTGAAAACTCTTTGGTGATGGAGGAATGTGAATTCAGTGAATTAATGCTAGGTTGCAGTGAATTGATACACTAGTTAAATTAGTAGCTTTCAACTCAAAAGGTACTTGGATTCTTTATACTACAGCTATTTGGGCTTGGTTAATAACACTACACTCAAAAAAGTATCATATCATTACGGAGGAATGTATAAACAGTGTCTGTCTTTGTTGCAGGAGTATGTGGCTGGAACAGCGGGAAGTGCCTTTAAATTCAGAAGGATTGATTTCTTGAAGTTAATACCTCACCTAGACAATCCTATCCTTCTTTCAATCGTTACTTGTTCCCAGGTGTTTTGAAAGCAAAAGTCTAAAGAGAGATTTTTCATTCTTCACATGATTCAAGTTTCTTCACTGTCAGCTCAAGAAATGAGTAATGAGAGAACAGTTGTAAGTGTACTCTCAGTGATGCCAATCTCTCTATCAATCTTTGTACTTATAATCAATAGAAATAAAATAAAACATGGAAAAGAAAATAAGATGATACCTTTTTTATTGGACTAACATAATACAATTTTTCAATTAGCTTTTGAAGGTAACCCTTCTTCTTCAGATCAGAAATAAGCAAATGTTGATAAATAACAGTATATATAAGTGAAACATCAAAGCATTCCAATGACAGTCTCACAGGAAGAGGGTGGGATAGGTAAGGTGAGAAATGTGGGAACTGGGGGGATGAGAGACAGGGAAAGATGCATTGTGATAATGTTTCTAAGTTTTATTTTATTTTATTTTATTTCTATTGAGTATCTTTAAAAGTGGACTAACACACCTACCACATCACTCTACTCAATCTTTGTACTGTATCTGCTTTTCAAATGTGTGCTGGTCTTCACATATGCATAGGCACCTAGAGGGTTCCATACCAGATACAAAACTACAACAATTAATTTTACCAAGCTTGATTTCAAACAGGATTTAACAGAGATCTGGGTTTTCTAGCCCATTATAAGCCATAAAATTCTACTGCTTTGTCACCCTCTTATCACTCGTCCACCTCTTCCTGACTCTCATCTACCCATCTCTCCGTCAGCCTGATGATCAAAAGTAAATGTGGGTGCTAGAGGCCACTAGCGCTGGACTAACACCCGTATTTACTATTCTCTGATGATTAGAGGGTGTCTGGTGCAGCACTCAGGGAATACTGCACGAGCTCTCCAGTACTCCACCCGTATGATCAGAGCACTGCACACTGATTGTATGGGTCGAATAGCGCCTTAACCGTACACCAGCTCGAAGCTGGCATTAGGGTTAAGACTCTTCCTCTCCCCCATCCATGTTAGGCAGCCCGAGCTGTTACTGTCAGCCCAGGTTGCCACCATCAGTCCTGGGGGTCCAGTGGACCCCTGGACCCTCCAATGGCTGAGGCCCTGGTGGCCTAGTGCCCCCAAAAGCCCACACACACACACCCCAGGACAGTGACATGGGGAGCTGGAGCTCAGATGGACTTCGGTCCCCTATCCCCCCGACACCCAAATAAATCCCTGGTGGACCAGTGGGCTACACAACCTACCCCCTACCCGACCTGGTGGCCTAGCTATCTCTTCCCCCTGTACCTCATTGTTTGATGGAGGAGGGGACGCAGCACTTCCTCCTTTTCCAGCATCACCCTTATTTGGTAGGGAAGCCCTGCCCAGCACATCCCAGGATGTACTGGGCAGGGCACCACCATTTTGGAGGTGGCACTGGAAGAAGAAGGAGTGCTGCTCCCTCCTCCATCAAATAGTGAGGTACAGGGAGGAAAGGGACTGCTAGATCACCAAAGTGGGTGGTCCTGGTGGACCGCTAGACCACCAGTGTGGGAAAGGGACCGCTAGACCTACCAGGGTGGGTGTCGCTGTCCCAGGGGGTGTGAGGGCTTGGGGAGGTACTAGGCCACCAGGGCCATGCTTTGGGGGGGGGGGGGGTGTTCTGGCCAGGGGTCCCATGGACTTCCTGCTCTTGTTTTTGACAGGTCCAGGCTTTTGAATGCCTGGATCTGTCAAACAAGTGTGGGAGAATTGCGCTTAGGCACAATCCTCCCACACTTTCCCCCAATGATCAATGCTAATAATGCACTTACATTTGCATATTATTAGCATTGTTCATTGGAGAGTTAGTTCCCCACGCTGTTCTGATGCTATTTTTAGGTTGCTGTTTCGGAACAGTGTGGGGAATTGATCATCTGGGCACCTGTTTCTCACTAACCTACTCCACTCTCTTTTTGTGAGACTGTCATTTTGTGTTTCACTTATGTATTCTGATATTTGTCAACATTTGCTTATTTCTTATCTGAAGAAGAAGAGTTTTCTTGGAAAGCTAATCAAGAAATGTATTACGTTAATCCAATAAAAATGTATCATCTTATTTTCTTTTCTATGTTTTGTTTTATTTCTATTTATTACCTTTAAATGTGAACTAACATGGCTACTGCATTACTTTACTCAAGAGGTAAGGGGGGAAGATATCAACATGGCCTACTGTTGGGTTACTTTACAAGTTGGGTTACTTTAGCATAGGGTTTCTTTGCATAAAATGGGACCATGTGGTAAAATAACCTATGTTAAAATAACCTGACTTAATATAGCCCGTGTTGACAACTTCCCCGCTAAATCTGCTATTTCCTGGCTCCAAAAGAGGGATGATGAATTCTATGCTGAAAGAACAATCTTCTTGGATGAACTAATAGGAAAATTGTGTCTTGTAACACTGTTTATTTCTATCAGTGTATTATTGATCATTCTATAAGGGTAATTTTGTAATTTGTTTTCTGTACATAGAGCACACAATTATTCAATGTCACTAAATAGGAGAAGACTGTGAGGAATTTTAAAATGAACTTCTGTGACCAGGAGATTGGACATATAAATGGCAGATGAAATCTGATGTGGATAACTCCAGTATCTATAAGCTCTTAATATTACTGGCAGACCAGCATAGTGATTCTCACAGGCAGCGCCCACGACTTATTGAAGATTTTTATCTATGTGCTTGACTGCTTAACTAAATATTGTTAATCTCATCATATACTTTCACAGCCTCCAGAGGCAGCTGGTCTACTCTGAAACATGGCTCCATGTCGAGTCATCAAAGTGTATTTGGATCTTCAAAGTGTTTCTATAACAATAAATATTGTGTGCAATAGACTTTTGATTACCTAGTCCAGGCTATCCTTTTACCCTACTCCCTTGGACATTTCACTCTACATTAGTAGGAGTTTCTCTGTTTCTTCACCTCTGGTGAGTTTTGCTCTAACCATTTTTCACCTTGTGACAACTATGTTCCATCTGGTCAGTTCTAGACACCAGAGTCCTTAGTCCTCTCTAGGGTGGACTATTGTAACTCTTTACTTTCCAACCTAAAATCTTAGCTGAATTGATTATAGTTATTCCAAAATATCACTGTAAAGCTCATTTTTGGTAAGAAAAAATTTGGCCAAGTTACCCCTTTACTTTACAATGAGCTCTGATTGTCTATTTCATACCAAATTCCTTTTAAGATTCTCATACTGGCTCGCCAAATTCTCTATACATGTATTCCACCATCTTTAGTAGTGCTCTCATTCCCTACACTCCTATTCGTACTTTATGATCAGCTCAACAAAATCTCGTTATTCCCTCCTATTGAGTAGTCAAATTCGAGACGTAGGTCATATTTCAAATTATTTGCGCCCTCTCTCTGAAACGGACTTCCCCTTAACGTTAAGACTTGACACTTATCTCAAGAATTTTAAATAAAAACAGAAGACATGTTTCACAAAGGCAATTTCCCAGATTATCAGACTACATAAATGCTCAATATGGACCTTATCTGTTACCATCTTAAATCATGTCTTGTCTCTGCACCACATCCTTTCCTTTCTTTTGTATCCCATCTATTTAGCTACTTTAATTTATATTAAAGTAACTAAATTTATATTTCCAAATCCTTTCCCTTCTATATATTGCACTTCCATTACGTAGGCCTCCATTCTAAACTCCCTTTTTTCAGGTGATTTACCTTTGTTTTTATAATATTTTAACCTATAAACCACCAATATATGTATTAATGATTGGCGGTATAGCAAATAACATGAACTATATACATAGAGAAAGCTTATCCCAACAACAGGTACTGAATGCTGGGTTACATGTTAGATGTTACCACCCAAGAACAATATCATGGTGTTCTGCCCCCACAAGTCATGTGTGCATGTTCTGAATTTGTTTCATATTTGTAATTCTAACATGTGTTCAGTGCTGCTGTCACTTCCTGATTATCTTTACAAATCCTTGCTCTAAGTCAGCCTCTTCATATGGCCTTCTCCCTCCAACCACTGAAGTTCTGGCAGATGCATGTAACCTCCTTTCATTCACTAAAGTAATTGTAATCTCTGTCTTCAGTGCCCTTATGTTACATACACTGTGCTCAAGCCTCAGGTAGTGGTCCTTTATTTATTTATTTGTTGCATTTGTATCCCGCATTTTCCCACCTATTTGCAGGCTCAATGTGGCGTACATATGCCATGGTGGCGACCGCCATTTCCAGACTGAGAAATATAAAAAGGTACTGCATTACAGTTCTTGAGTGATAGAGTAAGTTAAGCAGTCGGTATAGAGCGTTCATTTCCGAAATAAGAGATAAAGTAGTCAGGTGTAGAGAATTTGGTTTTGTCCAATTCTGGTATAGGTTTCGATTTTTGGTATTTAGGATGGGTCATTGTGGTATGCCTTTTTGAACAGGTTAGTTTTTAGTGATTTTCGGAAATTTGTTAGGTCGTGCATTGTTTTTATGACTTTTGGTAGTGCATTCCATGGTTTTATTTATTTATTTATTTATTTATTTGTAGCATTTGTATCCCACATTTTCCCACCGATTTGCAGGCTCAATGTGGCTTACATTTGCCGTAATGGCGGTTGCCATTTCCGGGTAGCAGAGTTACAAAGGCATTGCATTAAGGTGCATGCATATATGGTAAAGAAGAATATGTTATGATATAGCATATAAGTTCCTGAGTGATAGATAGGATTGTAACATACATTAGGTCATCGACTATAGATAGACCTTATTTGACATAAGGATTAAAGTGATAGTGCTTGATCATTATTAACGGAGAGGTTACTTATTCAAGTGGTAAAAAGTTTGATTGTTCTAGTTCATGTGCAATCTTATTATTTAGTTTTGAGGATAGGTGTTATTGGTATGCCTTCTTGAACAGTTCAGTTTTCAGTAGCCTTCGGAAGATAGTGAGGTCTTGCGTTGTTTTTATGGCCTTCGGTAGTGTGTTCCATAGTTGCGTGCAAATGTAGGAGAAACTGGTTGCGTATGTGGTTTTATATTTTAGCCCTTTACAGTTGGGGTAGTGGAGATTGAGGAATGAGCGTGCTGATCTTTTTGCGTTCCTAGTAGGCAAGTCTATAAGGTCTGACATGTAGGCTGGGGCTTCCCCGTGAATGATTTTATGGACCAGGGTGCAAACTTTGAACACAATTCGTTCTTTTAATGGGAACCAGTGCAGTTTTTCTCTTAGGGGTTTGGCGCTTTCGTATTTCGCTTTCCCAAATATGAGTCTGGCTGCTGTGTTTTGTGTGGTTTGAAGCTTCTTAATGATTTGTTCTTTGCATCCGGCATAGATAGCATTGCAATAGTCTAGATGGCTTAGTACCATTGATTGTATCAGGCTGCGGAATACTTCCCTTGGGAAGAAAGGTTTGATCCTTTTAAGTTTCCACATTGCGTAGAACATTTTCTTTGCGGTATTTTTTGCATGGTCTTCGAGTGTGAGATTTCAGTCAATTGTGACTCCCAGAATTTTCAGACTGTCTGAGACCGGAAGGGTGTAGTCTGGGGTATTTATACTGCAAAGAAAATGTCTTTTCTGCGTTTAGCTTTAGTTGGAATGCATCTGCCCATGAGTTCATTGTTTGGAGGCTGTGTTTGATTTCATTTGTGATTTTGGTTATATCGTGTTTGAACGGGATGTATATCGTGACATCGTCTGCATAGATGTACGGGTTGAGTCCTTGATTGGATAGCAATTTGGCTGAAGGTGTCATCATTAAGTTGAAGAGGGGTGGTGAGAGCGATGATCCTTGTGGTACTCCGCATTCAGGTTTCCATGGGGTCGACATTTTTGACTTTGAGATCACTTGATATGTTCTTGTTGTTAAGAAGCCTTGAAACCAACTTAGTACGTTTCCTCCAATCCCGAAGTAGTCTAGGATGTTCGAGAGTATTTGGTGGTTAACCATGTCAAATGCGCTGGACATGTCAAATTGTAGGAGCAGTACATTGTTCCCGGTTGCAATCAATTGTTTGAATTTGGTTATGAGGGTGGTTAGCACTGTTTCAGTACTATGGTTGGATCTAAATCCTGACTGTGATTCGTGCAGTATTGTGAATTTGTTTAGGTAGTTAGTAAGTTGGTTGGTTACCATGCTTTCCATTATTTTAACTATCATGGGGATGGATGCTACTGGTCGATAGTTGGATGTGTCATTTAGTTTTTTCTTTAAGTCTTTGGGTATTAGTGTAAGTAATATATTTCCTTTGTTCTTGGAGAAGAGTCCGTGTTGTAACATGTAATTTAGGTATGACATCAAGTCTGTTATGAAGCATTTGGGGGCGGACCTTATTAGGTTACTAGGGCAAAAATCCAGTTTGGAGTGGGTTTTGGAGAATTTGTTGATAGCTTTAGTGATGGTTTCTTCGGTTAGCAGGTCGAAGTTATTCCAGGTTCGGTCTGCTGGATATTCGCTGAGAATTGGGTCCAGGCAATCCATACATTTTTCGTGATCAGTGGTGTTGATTGATAGCGTGGATCGAAGTTTTATAATTTTCTCATTGAAGTTGTGTGCTTATGTAGGAGAAGCTGGATGCATATGTTGATTTATATTTTAGTCCTTTGCGGCTGGGATAGTGGAGATTCAGGAATGTGCATGCTGATCTTTTTGTATTTCTGGTTGGTATTTCTTTTAGTTCATTTCCTTTTCCTTTAGTTTTGAACTGATAAAGAGGCAGAATAGCACTTACTTTGGCAAGAATATCCCAAAACACCCAGAAAGGTGTAAAAGGGCATCAACATTGTCTGTCGCGTTCTCGAGGGCCTTGGCCTGCTGTCAGGTCCTCAAGGCAGCACTGGGAATTGTGAGCCCTTGGGCCCCTGCCGCGGAGCGGCAGAGGCAGGCAAGACCGTCTTGGAACTGGACGTCCGGAAGGACCGGACCGGAACTCTGGACTGGAAGTAGGCAACTGAACCGGCAGAACAGGAACCGCTTCACCTGTACTTAGCCACCTTTCCGCTAGAGTTGAGCTCTAGCGTGCGGGCGGCCGACAGGACTTGTAGGGCAAGGCCGGAACTGAAGATCCAGAGGACCCACCTCGGGACTAGGAAACACAGGGGAACAATACTAGACTGCACTAAGCGCTGCATGCAGCCGCTAAGCCAGACACACCAGACAGACTAGACAGACAGAAGCTTATCAGGAGCAGGGACTAGGGCAGACATGCAAGCAAGGAAGAAGGGGAGACAGGGAATACCCCCAGGGCAAACCCACTAGCTAGGTCAAGGCAGGTAACAGGATAAATCCCCCAGAAGATACCACTAGCTAGACAGATACAGGAATCAGGATACATAAGCAGGGATCCGGATAAGCACACAGGATATACAAGCAAGGTACAAGGTAGACACACGGGACCGAAGGTAGCTAGGCAGAGCGGAAAACCGGATAACACTAGCTAGCCAAAACCAGGACTCAGGACGAACAAGCAGGAACTAGGATGTGCACACAGGATATACAAGGTTCAGGATGTGCACACAGAATATACAAGCAGGGCGTAGGACAGGCTGCAAACACAGATGGGGAAACCCGGACTGAGCTGCAGAGGCTACCTCCACAGCGAAGGCAGAAGGACTAGCAGCCAGGATGTGCACACAGGATATACAAGGTTCAGGATGTGCACACAGAATATACAAGCAGGGAGTAGGGCAGGCAGCAAACACAGACGGGGAAACCAGGGCTGAACAGCAAGCTCTAAACGCAGACTAAAGGCAGAAGGCTAACAGCCAGGATGTGCACACAGGATATACAAGGTTCAGGATGTGCACACAGAGTATACAAGCAGGGAGTAGGGCAGGCTGCAAACACAGACGGGGAAACCAGGGCTGAACAGCAGGCTCTAAACACAGACTAAAGGCAGAAGGCTAGCAGCCCACGCAGAAGGGCAAGCAGCCCACAGGTACTGGGAACTGAAGGGCACTAGCCCACACAGAAGGGCAAGCAGCCCACAGGTACTGGGAACAGAAGGGCACTAGCCCACACAGAAGGGCAAGCAGCCCACAGGTACTAAACAGAAGGGCAACCCCACACAGAAGGGCAAGCAGCCCACAGGTACTAATCAGAAGGGCAAGCCCACACAGAGGGGCAAGAAGCCCACAGGTACTAAACAGAAGGGCAACCCCACACAGAAGGGCAAGAAGCCCACAGGTACTAAACAGAAGGGCAAGCCCACACAGAAGGGCAAGAAGCCCACACAGAAGACAGGCTTAGAAGCAGCGCAGCAACACACTAACTAACCTGTCGGCCTCTGGGCATGACACCAGGCAATGACACCATGCGAAGGCACTGACTGCAAGCACAGGCCTTCCTTATAAAGGAACTCACTGATGAGTCACCACCAGCAGAACAAAAGCAGGAAGTTCCTTGCCTCCAAACAGAGGCTTAACACACAGAGGAAGTGAGCCCACAGGAAGGACAAGCAGGAGCCATCTTGGATACTGGCATAGAGGAGGCGGCAGCCATCTTGGAAGAGGCATAGCCCACACAGGTGAGGTCCAGTAAGGCAATCAGCACACAGAGCCAGAGAGAAACTAAGACAGAGACAGACACAGAGACAAGCAGAGGCCAGCACAGCCACTGACTCCCAGAAACAGGGTAAGTATGAGGGTGGTCACGGCCACAGACGTGACAGTCAAGAAGACTTCAAGCTATCAAGAGGGAGTAAAATAACAATATTGTATAGAAGACCTCAAGGCAATAGGAGTGGGCTATTGCAGTAGTACCATTGGTTGGTGTGAGAGAGTCTATAGGATGCTTCCACTTCCCCTTGAAAACACTGCTTCACAGTGTCAGAATCACCTTAAGACTCACAGTCCCGCCTGGGGAGGGGGGAGGGGGAAGTAATGTGGGAGGGTGGGGCTAGGAGGGCATGGCCCAGGAAGTATAAATTCTAAGGCCACAGCTAGGTTGAGGAGGCCCAGAGGGAAGTAACAATGCTCCATGGCATGTTCCTCTACCACCTATGTGTGAACTGCTACAGTCAGGTAGATCAAGTTCAACTTGGAACCTTGCAGATTTGGATTTTTGGCCCGAGTAACTGCTGGGGACTACTTTGGAACCTCTGAGGAACTTAGGCCTGAAACAAGTAAAGTGTCTTGCCAGTAATGTATGTCATAGCCCTGCATGAGCAGGCCACTGGAAAACATTGTTAACATTTAAGGAACATTTGGGCCCAATATTCAAAACTATTTAACCAGCTAGTAATGGTTTCTGACTGGTTAAATAGTGTTTTAGTGCTTAACTGTTGCGATTCAGCAGGAGATATTATTTTAAAATCAGCAGTGTACTGAGGGCAGGGCAATGGGGGTGGTCCTCCCAGGTTCATGCTGCAGGGGGTGCAGGGAGCAGCTGTGTGGTTCCCTGCACCCTCTGATGTTACTTCCTGTCCTGGGGCAGAGGGATTAGGAAACCGGCGGAGCCAACAGCTGCGTGGCTGCTCCAAGCACCCCAGGAGGTAAGAGTAATGCAGGCAGGGGGCTTGGAGGTGAAGCGCCAAGGGGTGGGGCGACGCTGTGCGGGGGCGTGGGGACGATACTGCATGGGGGGATGACACTGCACTCGGGGGGGGGGGGGGGTGCAATAGCGATCTGCCCCGAGTGGCAGCATACCAAGGAACACCACTGTTTAAAATGTCAATTACCACTAGTTAAAAAACAAAGTTTAAAAACTTATGGAACTATTGTTAGTAATATGTAATTTATCCTTAAAATCAAGCATGGTACCAGAAGATTGGAGGGTAGCCAATGTAACACCAATTTTTATAAAAGGTTCCAGAGGAGATCCGGAAAATTATAGACCGATGAGTCAGACGTCGGTGTCGGGCAAAATGGTAGAGACCATTATAAAGAACAAAATTACAGAGCATATTCAAAAGCATGGATTAATGAGACAAAGCCAACATGGATTTAGTGAAGGGAAATCTTGCCTCCCCAATCTATTGCATTTTTTTGAAGGGGTGAACAAACATGTGGCTAAAGGTGAGCCGGTTGATATTGCGTATTTGATTTTCAGATTTGTTTGACAAAGTACCTCATGAAAACTCCAGAGGAAATGGGAGAGTCATGGGAATAGGAAGTACTGTCCTATTGTGGAATAAAAACTGGTTAAAAGATAGAAAATAGAGATTAGGGATCATAGGCGGCCGGTGGCCCAACTGTTTGGGGAGGCTAAAGGGGGTGGGGTTAGGGGTGGAGCCAGGGGCAACACACATACATAATATACAAGTGAGAGTAGGAAAAAATGTAATGTTCAATAATGATATGATAAAATAAAATTATATCCCCACCATCCAACATCACCCTCTGCTGCTGTACCCCCCAACCATCTGGCATCACCCTTGATCACTGTGCCCCTACCATCCGCTCTCCCCCACCACTGTTGCCCTCTGTGCACTCTCCATCATCCATCATTGCTCTGTCTCCTCCCACCACCATCCAGCACTGCCCCTCTGTCTCTCCCCCTCACCTACACCCTTTGTGCACTCTCCACCCACCTCCATTAGGTACTGCTCTCTGTGCACAATCCCCTCCTAACATCCAGTATTATTATTATTATTATTATTTATTACATTTGTTGCCCTCTGTGCTATCCTCCCACTATTGCCCTCTGTCTCCTCACCATCAACCAAGGACTAGCATCAATGCACTCTCCCCCCACCCCTACTATTATCTTCTGTCACTCCCTGGGTCTCTTTTTTACCTCAAACACCCTCCTTCTACTACTACTACTACAACTATTAAACATTTCTATAGCGCTACTCAGTTGGCACTGGCAGAAACAACAAATAGAAGCCACGTACATCACCAGGCATAGCCCTGTGGAAGCTGCTGCCGATTCTGCCAATCCCCTACAGCTTGCTTCGGGGCTTCGGTCTGACGCTGACGGCATGACGTGCCCCGCCTCCTCTGACCAGCCTTCCTGCTTCCGCGAGGGCTGGACGCATCATAAGGAAGGCTGGTCAGAGGAGGCGGGGCACGTCATGCCGTCAGCGTCAGGCGAAGCCCCAAAGCAAGCTGTAGTACGATGTTGGCGTACCCGTGCCACTACTGGCAGTGACAATGGGCGATGACGATCTAAATCAAATTAAAGGGACCGACTACAGGGATGGAGTGAGAGGGATGGATGGTGCATCGGGAGATGAGAGAGAGAGATGCTTGGGGCTTGTAGCTGGGGAGGCTTAGCCTCCCCAAGCCTCTTATACTGGGCGCCTATGGTAGGGTTAAATGTTCAGTATTCTCAATGGAGAAGGGTAGTTAGTGGGGTTCCCCAGGGGTCTGTGCTAGGACCACTTCTTTTTACCATATTTATAAATGACCCAGAGATGGGAGTAACTAGTGAGGTAATTAAATTTGCTAATGACACAAAGTTATTCAAAGTCATTAAATCGCAGGAGGATTGTGAAAAATTGCAAGAGGACCTTATGAGACTGGGAGACTGGGCGTCTAAATGGCAGATGACGTTTAATGTAAGCAAGTGCAAAGTGATGCATGTGGGAAGGAGGAACCCGAATTATAGCCACGTCATGCAAGGTTCCACGTTAGGAGTCATCAACCAAGAAAGGGATCTAGGTGTCGTCATTGATGATACGTTGAAACCTTCTGCTCAGTGTGTTGCGGTGGCTAAGAAAGCAAATATAATGTTAGGTATTATAAGGAAAGGAATGGAAAACAAAAATGAGGACTTTATAATGCCTTTGTATCGCTCCATGGTGAGACCGCACCTCGAATACTGTGTTCAATTCTGGTCGCCGCATCTCAAAAAAGGTATAGTGGAATTAGAAAAGGTGCAGAGAGGGGCGATGAAAATGATAAAGGGGATGGGACGACTTCCCTATGAGGAAATGCTGAAGTGGCTAGGGCTCTTCAGCTTGGAGAAAAGACAGCTGAGGGGAGATATGATAGAGGTCTATAAAATAATGAGTGAAGTGGAACAGGTAGACTTGAAGCGTCTGCTTACGTTTTCCAAAAATACTAGGACTAGGGGGCATGCGATGAAGCTACAAAGTAGTAAATTTAAAATGAATTGGAGGAACGTTTTCTTCACTCAACGTGTAATTAAACTCTGGAATTTGTTGCCAGAGAATGTGGTAAAGTTTGTTAGCTTAGCAGAGTCCATAAACCATTATTAAATTGGACTTGTGGAAAATCCACTATTTCTGGGATAAGCAGCATAAAATGTTTTGTACTTTTTTGGGATCTTGCTATGTATTTGTGGCCTGGATTGGCCACTGTTGGAAACAGGATGCTGGGCTTGATGGACCTTTGGTCTGTCCCAGTATGGCAATACTTATGTACTTATGTAAAATGCTACTTAGGTCAAAGCAATTGTTTAACAACAACATTTTCTCTTTTTTTCACAAATAACCAGGGACACGTTAAGACACTCAAATCTGGACAATTTTTTTTTTAACCAGAAAAATCTTTCAACTTAAATAAACCATCAGAGCAGTATTCTATCTCACTAACTTTTATACTTTGTCATGCCCAGGGCATTGCACAGGCACAATGTAAGCCAGAAAGGCAGAAGGGTGTACTCAAACTCCTTGGGAGACAGCAAGGCAATCCACAGATTCTTTAACACTGCAGTACTCCTGGAAGAAACAGGAAGGCAGCCAGATCATCTATTAAAGAATTCTCTATCCATGAACTTTATTGTCCCAAGCATACAGGGTTATGCCTCTCGCATACAATAGAAATGAGCCCAAAGTCCATACAAGCTCAAAGCAACAGAAGATATCCTCTCGAAGGGGGGAAAGAAAACTCTGGGTCAAGATAAAACTCCTAAAAATTGTCCTAATCTCAGTTGTCCAGACAAGTTCAAATGTCTTCACAGGTCAACTAAAAACCAATACTACTTTACTGTATCAGTCCAAGTCAGAGCTGGGTGTTTCTTTCCTGCTCCTATTCAAATATGAAATGCAGAATGCAAAATTCAATGGAATTTAGCAGCTCAGTAAATCTCCCTGTCCAGAACCCCAAACCAGGTCTCAGCAATTTCAATGCCCATCCGGGTACAAGTTCAAACAACAGCTCCTGCCATGGGGACAGCCCCCATGGAGCACAGCAATGTTTGTTAATAGGGCTTCTGGCAGTAACTCCACCCCCCTTTCCCAACCTATGGATCTCTCACATTTTATCAGCTACAAAATCACTGAGGAAGGTGTGCAGAGTCCCACTACTTCAAGCCAAAATCCCAGACTAGTAATACAAACTGACTCTGTAGTTGAGGTGTCCATGTCTTCCCCCAGGGCTGTTTTCTGGGAGCTCAGGGTTCTGCTCAGCTGTTTCCCAATCCATTGGCTCCTGTGCTTCTTTCTCTGGTTTCAGACAGGCTTCTGAAAGAAAGCTAGCCGGAAGCACTCTGAAGCCCTGGGGTGGAAAATATAATACTCATGTTCCCAGGGAAACTGATTGGTTCTTTCCTTCACCTGAGACCTGGTGATCCACAAAAGCTTTTTGGTTCAAACTGCTTAGGAGCTGACTTCCTCTCCCCCTCCCTGACATTGTGAATATAGTTTATATGGGGCTCAGTAAAATGAGGGGAAAGGGACTGGTAGGACTTCTGCCACTGGTAAGTAGGAGATTTAAAAAAAGCCCCCTAAGAGGTTTTTTTTAGAAGTTTTACTTGTTTCTTTGACAGAACTTAAAACTTGTTTTCTACACTTCAAGCTTTATCCCAAAGTGTTGATTCCTTCCCCCTGATATTCAGCCGGCGGCAGTCAGTGGGATTTTAAACGCTGATCGTTGTCGGCTAAAGTATCCCTCCGATATTCAATGCCAGACTATGTACAGTTGCCGACACTGAATATCGGGAATAATTTTTGGCGGGCTGGGCACTGACACTTATGTGGGCCCAGTCGATATTCAGCTGGGGCATAAGAGATATGTGGCCCCTGATGAATATTGGGCCAGGCCTGCATAACTTTTTTGTGTTTTTTTCTTAAGAGCCCCTTCTCAGTCCCCTCTTTAATTCCCCCTCCCCCCAGCCAGCATCAAGACCTCCCGGAAAACCCCCATCCCCCCTGCCATGCAAGTAGGCCTTCCCTCCAGGCCTACCTGTATCCTTGGTGGTCCTGCGGGGTTGGCGGCAAAAGCACAGCACCCTTGCTCCTGCCCTTGTGGCGTCTCTCTAAAATGGCTTCCGTGACCATGAGCTGCCACAAGATGTCATGGCAGCCATTTTAGACCAGCACCACAAGGGGCAGGAGTGAGAGGGTTGCACTACTGCCCCCAATGACCCCGCTAGACCAACAGGGGTACAGGTAGGCTCAGGGGCCTACCTGCATGGCTGGGAGGTGGGGGTTCTTCTGGGGGTGTCTTGATGCAGGCTGGGTGGAGGGGGTGAGGGTAAGAAGGAACATTGTCAAAGGTGGGAGGACGCTTGGGGCTTTTTTTTTTAAGGAAAAAAGTTATGTGGGATGCTGGCCTGATATTCAAAGCTGGCACCCACATAGCTAAGTGGAGGAGTGGCCTAGTGGTTAGGGTGGTGGACTTTGGTCCTGGGGAACTGAGGAACAGAGTTCAATCCCCACTTCAGGCACAGGCAGCTCCTTGTGACTCTGGGCAAGTCACTTAACCCTCCATTGCCCTATGTAAGCCGCATTGAGCCTGCCATGAGTGGGAAAGCGTGGGGTACAAATGTAACAAACATAAATAAAATAAAAAATAAGTGGCCTTATTTAGGACAGCTCTTGAGCTATTCTAAATTAAGCTGCTTAGCTATGCGGGTGCTGGCACCCTGTATAACCTAGGGATCCTCCCTAGTGCCGCCCCTGACCTGCCCACTTTTTAGTTGGGCAGTCTGAGAAGATATTCAGTGGTACTATCCAGTTAAGTGTTGCCGAATATCCCAACTTAGGTGGCAGAAAGTGATTTAAGCAGACAAGAGAGGTTCCTGCCTACTTTAATCGCTTTGAATATCGACCCCATTGTGCTTGTTTTATATGTTACAGATACTCAACAAAAAAGTTTCATCTTGAGCTCTTCATCTTCACCTTCAGTCAGGTAAGTGTTCCCTCACCCCTATCAAAGTCCCTTCTAGGTGTTTGTTTTCAAAGTGATGCTTTTGATAGCGCTGAACACACTTATCTGTGAACCTTGCTTGAATCCCTGGCTTTGGTCTTTCTTGTTGGTGGGGCCCAGTGTACTGTAGTGATGCCTTGGTGATGCTTCTGCTGCACCCTCTGGTCTTGGTCCACCTACTAACCTGTCTTTACAAAATAAAAAGTGAGGAAAACCCTAACTTCCTACCAATGACTTAAACAGCAGCAACACTAACTGAGGATTCCAAGCTTCAGGAACTTATTTGGGCTCTCTGGCTAATCAACATAATTAATAATCAAGACCCCCTACTATAAGATGAGCTCCTATATTGGAACTCATCCCTAAACTAAGGAAGAGTGCAGGGTATTGAATTCAGATTTATCTCAAACCAGTACACCACCCTAAATCACAACTTCCCATTTGGTAAGGCAGGCACAAAACACACAGTTTCTCATTCATTCAACTTTTTATGGATAGTACTAAAATCTATATTGTACTTTGCTTAAGATGGATTGAAAGCATTTGCTATTTTGGGTTCGCCAGGATTGAAAGCATTTGCTATTTTGATTTTCTCCTGAGGGTTCACCAGGATTGAAAGCATTTGCTATTTTGATTTTCTCCTGAGGAAGCAGCGAAACAGGCATGTCCCTTTACTGTTGAGAGAAGAGAAATTTTCTATGTTAAACTAAATAGAAATCCGGCTAGGGGATCTATAGGATTTGAGACCAGGACATTCTCGTTTTTTTCATTAATGGAAGCAACATTGGCGATACCTGAAGGACTTGAAATTTATCTCCATCTTAAGCAAAGTACAATATAGATTTTAGTACTATCCGTGCAGATGGAAATATGTCAACTTTTGAGTGCATGACAAAGCCCGATTACCGCTGGGTTAGCACCGCAATAGAAAAGAATTTCTGGCACATCGGAAATGGCGCACACTACAGTCGTAACTATCATCAGAGGCCACATTGGGCTAGCTTACCACCGCTTTGTAAAAGGGTCCCTAGGTGTCCGCTTGGACTTCTACCAAAGCAACCTATCAAAAAATTACTTTCATTATGTCTATAGGAAAAATGCTTACTAAATCAGACCCTTTATAACCATATAATCTTGTTTACTCAATCACTGCTCTACCATTAATTGTAACACTTTTCAGGCATCCTATAATCCCTTTGATATCCATAGATTAAGATAAACAAATATATTAAGTCTTATGCCATAAATGTTGCTTTCCCTACCATAAAACATAGCATATGAACACTGTAACTTATGTGAAATTGACTGTGATTGTGCCAAAGGTGAATTATTCTTACAAGGCCTGCTAGATTGTATTTCTATTATTGCAGGTCTAGAGCAGCCTTTAATGGAAAAAGCCACACCCTTTTAATATCTCTACACAAATGGAATACAAGAAATAAATGATAAAGTACTGGCCACACAACTTCCCACTCACGGCAATGCTCCAAAACCTTTACAAATAAAGACATTCCAAAGCACAATCCTGCTGGATGTTCTCATAAGTAATACAGATGACTTCATCTATTATTTTACAGAATGACATTCTTGTTGTCAGCTAATTAGTTCTTATATTTACAGAATTTATTTAAGATGACTGCAAGATAACAGAAGCTCAAATGTTCAGATTAATGGCTGCTCATAAAATCTGCAACAAAAAGAGGTATGTAATAGTTTTTAAGAAAAACTAGACTGCATATTTTTCAGTAGATTGTTCCTGCCACTGGGAACATACTTTATTCCTAGAGATTTCATGTTTCTATTAACTTGTGTTATAAGAAATATGTTTTGGCCTTTACATTTTTAAGGGGTCCTTTTACAAAGCCATGGTAGAAAGTGGTCTGCAGTAGTGTGGGCGCATCTTTTAGACACTCGCTGGACCATTTTTACCATGGCTGGGAAAAAGGCTATTTTTAATGGGCCAGGAAATGGGCCTGCGCTAATATTAAAGCCAGCGTGCGCCTATTTATGGCCTGAACCCTTACCGCCACCCATTGACCTTGTGGTAAGGGCTCACATACTTCCCATGTGGTAACTATGCAGTGCGCCATTGTGACCGTACTGCCGGTTACCGCCGGGAACGCTCCGTGGTAGAAAGTAGAAAATTATTTTCTACCACAGGATTTGGCATGCACCAAAATTGGAATTACCACCAGGTGCATGAGCTACCCCGGCAATAGTGTTGATTGGGCGCACACTATCCATGCGTTGGCCCTCCTGCACCTTTGTAAAAGGGCCCGTAAGCTTCGAATTAAAGAATAATTTCTGTAAATCAAAAGAATACAAAACAATAATCCCCTCAGTCTATAACAGGTCACCTAAAGTTAGGTGCCAATTGGACACATAAGTTACAGAATATGAACCTTTACACAGGTGAGTGCTATTAATTTCACACATAAGAGCTGGCTGTATGCTCAGTGGCATTCTATAATTTTTGCGTACAATTTGCTTAGGGGTCCTTTTACTAAACTCTGGTAAGCACTAACACATGCTGACCACAGTAAAAATGTACTTGCTATGGGGCATTCTCAGGCACCCTACAGTAATTTTTGCATGTGTGAACGCTTCCCATGTTCTAAAGGGCCCTTTTACAAAGTGGCAGAAAGCCCAGTGTGGGCTTACTATGTGGCAATATGGAGCTATGACTGGCCCAACATGGGCGCCGGTGGTAGTTCCAGCCCTAGCGCATGGCATTTCTCACACTAGGGAAAATAGGACACTATTTTCTAGCGCAAGAGTTACCCAGCAGTAATCGGACAGCACCACGCACTACCCGGTTACCACTAGGTTAGCGTGGGAGCCCTTACCACCACCTTCTTACAGCATGGCCATGGCTATTTTCAGCCTTTTTTTTACCTGCTGCGGTAAAAAGGGCTGCATCACGTGGCAAAAACGGCCCTCTCCGCTAGTGCAGGGCCCTTTTTACTGCAGCTTAGTAGAAGGACCCCTTGAAAATAAACTTTATTTTTTAGTGCTGGGGCAGGTCTGGGGTGGAGAATAGGCATGTTCTATGCTAATCAGTTAGGGGCCCTTTTACAACAGGCTTACCGCTCACTCTTTCGGAACTACCGCCGGCCCAACGTGGCCACCAGCAGTAGTCCTGCCCTGAGCACGCACCATTTCTGGGGAAAAAAGAAAACCCCAGGAAATGGCTTGCTCAGCTGTAGCCTTTACCGCCTCAATTGGTGGCGGTAAGGGCTCTCTGTCGCATGGCCATGCGATAAGAGTTCTGCCTTCACTGCTGCTGCTGTGACTTAAAGTAAAATAAAAGATTTCAACGCAGGGCGGAATGAACAGAAAGTCGGGGAGCTGAGTGCAGGCAGGTGGGGCTGGAGTTGTAACGAACTCAGAGGCAGGTGGAGGCTGGAGTGAGTCACTGGACATGGATAGGAGGGGAGGGGGGCAGAGGAGAATCGCTGGACATGGATGAGAGGGGCGGGCAGGAGAAATGCTGGAGATGGATGGAGGAGAGGGAAGACAGGAAGGAGATGCACATGGATGGAGGGGAGATAGGAGAAATGCTGGACATGGATGGAGTGGAGGGCAGGGAAGGGAAGAGAGGAGAAATGTTGTAGGGAAGGAAAGACAGAGGAAGGAGATGCACATGGAGGGGAAGGGAGAGAGAAGAAATGCTGGACATGGATGGAGGAGAGGGAAAACAGAGGAAGTAGATCCACATGGATGGAGTGGAGGGGAAGAGGAGAAATGCTAGACATGAATGGAGGGGAGGGAAGACAGAGGAGGAGATGCACATGGATGGAGGTGAGGGGAGAAATTGTACAGCATTGCGTAACCCTAGTAGCGCTTTAGAAATGTTAAGTAGTAGTAGTAGTTGAAATGCTGGACATGGATAGAGAGGAGGAAAGAGAGAGGAAGTGAGATGAACATGGATGGAGGGGAGGGGGAGAAGAGAAATTCTGGACATGGATGGAGGGGAGGTAAGACAAAGGAGGAGATGCACATGGATTTAGGGGAGATGAGAAATTCTGGACATGGATGGAGGGGTGGGGAGAGAGTTGAAATGCTGAACATGGATGGAGGGGAGGAAAGAGAGAGGAAGTCAGATGAACATGGATGGAGGGGAGGAGAAATGCTGGACATAGATGGAGGGGGAGAGGCAAAAAGCTGGATATGAATGGATGAGAGGGAAGAAAGAGGAAGGAGATGCATATGGATGGAGGGGAGGGAAGAAAGAGGAAGGAGATGCATACTGATGGAGATGAGGGAAAAGAGGAGAAAAACTGCACATGGATGGAGAAAATAGGCAAAAGCTGGATCCATTCTATACCTCCTCCAGTCAAGTCTGCGGAGGACCCAGCTTTTACCTATGGATGTAGGGCAAGAAATGAAGAAGAAAGGAGGAAAATAAAGAAATAAATGGAAAGGAAGCCCTGGAAACAGAGTTAAGGGAACAGATAGAGAGCAACAGAATCAGAGACTGGGTCCAACAATGTCAGAAAAACTAAGTCACTAGACAACAAAGGTAGAAAAATCATTTTATTTTCATTTTAGTGTTCGGAATATGTCCAATTTGAGAATTTACATCTGCTGTCTTATTTTGCACTGGGTATACTGGAGCTGTAACAGCTTACAGAAAGTATTTATAATGAAAAAAAATCACAAGTTATTTTTTTCTCCTATACTGATATAGTATTTTCAATGATAGATGTTTATATGTGCCATGGCTGCAATAAGGAGTGCGGCTACTGTGGGTGTGGCTACCATAGGAGCAGAGCCATAGATGGTGATCCCACCCATAATGAGTACCGGTATCTTTTTTCCTACAAAAAAAAGCACTGGTCCTAACCATATTCATTGTTAACTTCAGGAAAGAAATTAGCCTAGGCAGGAAAATCATCTTTTTTGCAATTTAATATGTCAAGTGCATTTGATGTGGTAGACCATAATTTGCTACTTGCACTAATAGACAACTTAGGTATAGGAAGGTCTGTCCTAAATTGGTTCTGAGGATGTTGAAAATCTAGATCCTATCAAGTTAAATATCCTAATTTCAGACTGCGGAGTCCTATAGGGATCCCCTGTCACCCATCTTATTCAATATTATGATGTCCATCTTAGGAAAGTGCTCAATGCTCATGGTTATAATAATTTTATTTATGCAGATGATGTAAATATCTACACCCCTTTCAAAGATTCTATTGAAGAAGTGCTATCTATCATCAAATCTGGCCTAGACCTAATGGAGAACTTGGCCTCCACCTTTAAACTAAAATTGAATAGAGAGAAAACAAAATTTCTGTTATCATATTATCCTCACCGTGTCATGAACTGTCAAAACTTCACAATTGATAATGTAACTTATCCATTGGAGTCCCAACTAAAGATACTTGGGGGTTCATTTTCAAAGAAGACTTGCAAAGTTCCATAGGTTACTATCGGGCTCATTTTCAAAAGAGAAAAACGTCCAAAAAGTGGCACGTCTGCATTTGGACGTTTTCTTACAGAACGTCCAAATCAGCATTTTCGAAACCTATTTTTAGAAATTGTTCTCTGAAGTCCACCAGAAGTGCATCCAAATCTCAAGGGGGAGTGCCAGGGGCATGTTCAGGGCGGAACTTGGGCGTTCCTAAGACTTAGACACTTTTTAGCCAAATTGGAACAAAACAAAACCGTCCAGGACTAAGACGTTTTAAGTTAGACCTATTTTTATTACGAATAAGGCACAAAAAGGTGCTCTAAATAACCAGATGACCACTGGAGGGAGTCGGGAATGACCTCCCCTTATTCCCCCAGTGGTTGCTAACCCCTTCCCACCCCCTAAAAAATGTAATGAAAAACATTACTTACCAACCTCTATGCCAGCCTCAGATGTTATACTCAGGTCCATTAGAACAGCATGCAGGTCCCTGGAGTAGTAGCTCCTACCTCCCCCTACCTGTTACACTTGTGGTGGAAACTGTGAGCCCTCCAAAACTCACCATAAAACCACTGTAGCCACATATAGGTGCCCCCTTCACCTGTAAGGGCTATGGTTGTGGTGTGCAGTTGGGGATGGTGGGTTTTAGGTAGATTTTGGGGGGCTCAACACACAAGGTAAGGGAACAACGATGAGATGTGTACCTGGGAGCATTTTATGAAGTTCACTGCAGTGCCCCCTAGGGTGCCCTATTGCTGTTTTGGGATGTTAGGGGGACCAGTCAACTAAAAATGCTGGCTCCTCCTACAACCCAATGGCTTGATTTTGTGCGATTTGCACTTGGACATTTTTTTTTTAATGGACCAAAAAACCAAACATCCAAATCACAAAACATTGTTCGGAACTGTATTTTCAAAAACAAAAGATAGATGTTTTTCTTTTTCGAAATGACCTTTTCTCCTATTCGGATTTTGGACATTTTTCGCAAAACGTCCAAAGTCAGACTTAGGGATCATATCGAAAATGCCCCTCTGTGTAAGTCTAAGTGCTTTGAAAATAAACCTCCACGTATAATAATTGATTCCTATATGTTATTCGACATCCGAGCCCAAGCAGTCATCACAAAAACCTTTAAAGCAATGTGGAAGCTAAAAAGAATCAGGCATCTCTTCCTTAATAGAACCTTAGTACAAACATTAGTATTATCACACTTCGATTATTGCAATGCCATTTATGCTGGCTGTAAGGAATCTTTTTTGAAAAAACTGCAGACAGCTCAAAATACTGCAGCCAGATTAGTCTACAAGGCTATGAGGTTCACAAGTGCAGCCCCTTTGCTTATAAAGTTACACTGGTTCCCAATCAAAGCCAGAATTTTATTTTTGTTACATTTGTACCCCGCGCTTTCCCACTAACATTCAAACTATGTACATTTGTTTTCAAAACTCTATATGGCTTAATCCCTGATTATATGCAATCTAATTGATCTCCTCTTTCCCCGGTTCAAGAGATTATCTAACCCTCCACTATCCCAGTTTCAAAAATGTGATCTACAAATCAGTCTACATGTCAGGATCCCCTTACCTCTGTACCAAATGGTGAAATTCCCTCCCAAAATTTATCAGATGAGAATCTAATTATTTGATGTTCTGGAAATACGTTTAAGTCTCTCTGTTTAAGCAGTTTCTCACAGATGATCATAGTTAATTTAAACCCCTAATTGTACAATTATTCAATTTCTCAGTTCCATTAGATTTGTTGTTATACATGGATGACTATTTAATTTTGCCATTATGAAGTATATACTCAGCTAAGGTTTTATTTGACTTTGAGACTGGGGATATTACTTTTGCCTTCAAACTTTAGAGTTCCTGACACTGAAGGCGTCGTATGGAAAAATAATAGAAATATATTTGTTTGGTTAACTGGAAAACCTGAACTGAGTCATTTTACTTTCATGGCATGAACTCTGGAGAAGATTCCACTGGTGCAGCAAATGTGATGAAGCCTATTCAAATCCTGTGGGTTTTGTCCTATTTGGCGCATGGGAATCATTATCGCGGCTTAGTAAAAGAAGCAACAAAATAAAGTACAGTCAGTGGCGTACCAAGGGGGGGCGGTGGGGGCGGTCCGCCCCGGGTGCACGCCGCTGGGGGGGGGGGTGCCACGCGCCTGTCGGCTCTTCGTTTTCATGCTCCCTCTGCCCCGGACCAGGTTACTTCCTGTTCCGGGGCAGAGGGAGCATGAAAATGAAGAGCCGACAGGCGCGCGGCACCCCCCCCCAGCTGCGTGCACCCGGGGGAGGTTCTTTCGCCGGGGGGGGGTCGCGCTGCACCCGGGGGGTTATTTCGCTGGGGGAGTCGTGCTGTTCCGAGGGGGGCGCTGTTCCGGGGGGGGGGGGGGTGCTGCACCCGGGGGGTGGGGCGCATCGGCGATCTGCCCCGGGTGTCAGCGCCCCTAGGAACGCCACTGAGTACAGTACCATAGAAATAAACTTTGAACCAATGCCAAGCCATTTTATGACATGAAAAATGTCATTCAAGCCTATTAAAGGCCTTTTCTGTGTACAGATAAAATCAATAATGGGATGTCAAACAACTCCATACATGATAGAATATCGCAGAGCAATCTAGCGTTTTCTGATGTCTATTTATCCTTAAAAAAAGCCCTTTTGGTCTGTATAAATAAACATATCTAAAACAGCTCCTAACCTCTGTACACATATCTTAGTATAGGTCTGACAATCAGTATTGACAACAGAAATAGGTCTATTGTTTCCTAACACTGCAGGATTTTACCTGGTTTCTCTTTGAGTTTAATTGTGACCTCCTAAAATAAGCAACAATGAAAATCCATCGAAGATAAACTTTGGGAAAAAAAATGTTAATGTCTTGAGAAGGACAGCAGAGAATTTCTGTAAAGTTCTTTAGTAAAACCATCTTGACCAGGAGATTTTCAAGTGTCATTCTTATTTAAATATTAGTGAAGTTTTTGATTTATTTTATTTCATATCTACTCTCTATTTTGGTTTTTTGTTGTTGTTAGTGAATGATATAGAATCGCACACTAGGAGGTATAGGAGTGATGGTAAAGCTAGGTTTTAACTGTTATTAGCATTAATCACTAGGCCTTGTTTTACTGAAATGAACACCAAGACACATGCAACAATATGTAACAGTTATAATAAATGTACTGTAATCTCCTGTAGATCCAGAGGTTGTTTATATACTGAAGCTTAGTAGACAGTTATAAATAACTATTTTTATTGAATCTTCTAGCCTTTTCATAACACTGATAAAGCTGGGTGGTCTCACTTATTTCTTTCTGTCATTAAGGGCAGCTTGTTCACAGATAAAATTGCAGCACACGGTCTATAATGCATATATCATTAACTTATAATATAAAATTCTTGGCTCTGCTTTTGTGTACTACTGCACTGCCATTTCTTCTTCCATTAGTACTAGATATGAAAGTCTGTTCTTCATAAATGTGATGTGATGTGATGTGTTGTGGGGGAGGGAAGAACACGGTGAACGGACCATGGAATCATGTCAAGTGCTATGCATCCAGTTCTTTCATCAAGTGTCTTTTTATTTAGAAAGAATTTAGAATGTGAACTGGTGTGTTTAATTTTTCTTACTTTTAAGGGGCATTGTAAATCACTCAATGAAAGCCTTAAAAAGGCTCTTTTTATTTTTAAAGCTGAACAGATATGCAAAGGTTCTTTTTATTCCTGGATCTTTGTCTAACTGAAACCTCCACGCAATAGAAGGTGATGACTCAGAACCAGACTCCTGAACAGAAGGTCTGAATCACTTCGGTCAAACCTTTGGGTTTGGTTATAAAAATATGTCTGAACTCTTTGATGCTGCCATATTTGTAGGAAATGATGACATTGGACTGTTAGAACACAAAAAAATATATACTTTCATCAATTTCACCATATTCTTCAAAGAGAATTCCATCTAGAATAAATACAGCTAACTTTCCAAGAGGTGTGTGTGCATGAACACAATGTTCACACATTGCATAGATCCAAAATCCCCACCCCTGTCGGAATACTCATATGCTCCTGACATACACTGAATTTTTGTTGGGATAGTATACAAAGGGGTCCGTTTACTAAGCTGTGGTAAGCTCTAAAGTGTGCTTACTGCACCTTAAAATGGCCTACCACGGGGCGCGCTCTGACATCCCATGGTTTCGCATGTGTGCATGCCAGAGGCGTATCTGGACTTCAGCGGGAGGGGGGCCAGAGCCAGAGTGAGGGGGCACATTTTAGCCCCCCCCATGCTGCCGACCCCCCCCCGCCATTGCTGGACCCCCCGCTGCCAACTTTGACCCCCCCCCTGCCGACGACCCTCTCCACCTCCCTCCCGCCGCCAACCCTCTCCCGCCGCCATCGCCTACCTTTGCTGGCAGGGACCCCAACCCCAACAGGAAGCTTTGCTGCAACAGAAGAGAGGACCTCGGCTGGTGGGGGTTAGGGTCCCCCGCCAGCAAAGATAGGCGATGGCGGGTTGGCGGCGGGAGGGAGGGGTGGAGAGCGTCATGGCAGGGGAGTCCAGGGCCAAATCTACGGGGGCCCAGGGCCCTTTTTTATAGGTGTGCTGAAAAATGGATTGCCGCGCGCCCAAAACCCACGCCTACACTACCACAAGCCATTTTTCAGCTCACCTTAGTAAAAGGACCCCTGAGTTAGCACACAGTAATGACAGCATGCAAGCTGAATAGCACTTTCATGCCCCTTCTCCTCTGGCATGCTCCCTTTCACAAAACAAAAACAAACAAAAAAAAAAAACCCTGCATCCTTAGTGTGCACTGATGGCAAAACTAACAGGGAATGATTCAGCACATCACAGATTCAGCCATTTTTGCTGCATTAGGCACATAAGGGCCTTTTTACAGAGCGGTGATAAGCCAAATACGGGCTTACTGCTCGCTCTTCTGGGACTACTGCCAGCCCAATGCGCGCCATTTCTGGGGGAAAAAGAAAACTCCTGGAAATGGCCTGCGCGGTGATAACCTGGTGGTAATCAGGCATCACTGTGTGCTATCCAGTTTCCACCAGGTTAGCATGGGAGTCTTTATCGCCACCTCAATGGGTGGTGGTAAGGGCTTTCCACCGCATGGCCACATGGTAAGAGTTATTTCACTGCATGGCCATTTTTTTTTCAGGTTTTACTGGCTGCGGAAAAAATGGCCCTGGTGTATGGAAAAAACGGACCCGATAGAAAGTAGGGGGAGTAGCATGGTGGTTACAGTACCAGTCTTAACATCCAGAGGTGGCTGGTTCAAATCCCACTGCTGCTCCTTGTGATCTTGGGCAAGTCACTTAACTCTCCATTGCCTGAGGTACAAAGTTAGATTGTGAGCCCTCCAGGGACAGAAATACCCAATGTACCTGAATGTAACTCACCTTGAGCTACTACTGAAAAGGGTGTGAACAAAATCTAAATAAATCAATAAAAGAAAATGGTGGTGTCTAGCACAGCTTAGTAAAAGGGCTACTTAGTTTGTTAGCATGCCTTAAAAATCTAGGGACCCTTTACCAAACTAGTGTAAAAAGTAGCTTTAGTGTATGCTTACATGGGCCATTCTCGCACTCTAAGGCCATTTTTACTACATGGATAAAATGACCGATTTTTCTAGTTTTTTTTAATTAATAAAATTTTAAATATCTTTAAATTAAAATCTTTTAAATTACTTTAGAAGCTGAAGTGCATTAGGCCTTTTTTTTTCAGTTGATATTTTCAGGTTACTTCTCCAAACTATTGTTTTGACCCAATTTGATTATTGTAATTCCATATATACAGGGTATTAAAAGGTTTATTTTAAGGAAACTGCAAACAGCACAAAATACTGCGGCTAGACTTGTCATGCATGTACCATGCTTTGAGAGGGCTACTGCTTTGCTGTGACATTTGCATTGGCTTCCCATTAGGGCCAGGATTGTATTCAAACTCTTCTCCTTCTGCTATGTAGGTGCCAAACAAACACTTCTTGTATCTTGCACTGCAGCTGGTCAACAGGATTGCAAGGGACAACAGTGGATTCTAATACACTGGACTCTGAGAGCCATGATTGTTTCTACCCAATTCATTGTACAGATGTCTTGTTCTCTATTGGACACATTCAGTTGTGGCTGCCTGTGGGGTGGGGGTGGTGGAGGGGAAGAGGCCCTGAGAATGGATGTGTGCATCCCTCATGGTCAAGGGCTCCCCATTCTCTGTATACAGTTCTCTGCATTCAAATCTTACCTCTATTTTCACCAGGTTTGCCGGTGGTTGCTGTGCAGTGGTGGAAGGACACGCCACTTGTTGCTGCATCAGGGCTGTACTGTGTGCTTGCAGGTCACACACCATAGGCCATCGATGCTGTGCTCCAGCCATTGGAGCTGCTGTACCACTTCCCGTTGGGCCTGTACCGCTCCCCGGTAGGTTCCATCCTTCTTTATGTGGTGAACTCCAGTCCCCTTTTATGAAGTGCCCACCCATTCTCAAGGTTGCTGGGGTGGGGAGGTGGGGGGGGGGGGGGGAAGAATATATGCACTGAATGTCTTTTCCACATTATTGACCACAGTCCTACAATCCTCCATAGTTACGGAACAACAACATTTCTAAATTCTATCCTGCAAACCATTTTCAAGGTGGCCACAGGTGCGTGCCTACCACATCCTTGAGCCCTTAAGTGATGGTGAGGGAGAGGGGTTCTGGTTACAGTTCCTATTCTAAATTACCTGCAGGTGGCTACAGCCTGGTGCCTATATAACTACTACTACTACTACTATTTAGCATTTCTATAGCGCTACAAGGCATACGCAGCGCTGCAAGAAAAAGAAGAAAGACAGTCCCTGCTCAAAGAGCTTACAATCTAATAGACAAAAAATAAATAAAGTAAGCAAATCAAATCAATTAATGTGAACGGGAAGGAAGAGAGGAGGGTAGGTGGAGGCGAGTGGTTACAAGTGGTTACGAGTCAAAAGCAATGTTAAAGAGGTGGGCTTTCAGTCTAGATTTAAAGGTGGCCAAGGATGGGGCAAGACGTAGGGGCTCAGGAAGTTTATTCCAGGCGTAGGGTGCAGTGAGACAGAAGGCGCGAAGTCTGGAGTTGGCAGTAGTGGAGAAGGGAACAGATAAGAAGGATTTATCCATGGAGCGGAGTGCACGGGAAGGGGTGTAGGGAAGGACGAGTGTGGAAAGATACTGTGGAGCAGCAGAGTGAATACATTTATAGGTTAGTAGAAGAAGTTTGAACAGGATGCGAAAATGGATAGGGAGCCAGTGAAGGGTCTTGAGGAGAGGGGTAGTATGAGTAAAGCGACCCTGGCGGAAGATGAGACGGGCAGCAGAGTTTTGAACTGACTGGAGAGGGGAGAGGTGACTAAGTGGGAGGCCAGCAAGAAGCAGATTGCAGTAGTCTAAACGAGAGGTGACAAGGGTGTGGATGAGGGTTTTGGTAGAGTGCTCGGAAAGAAAGGGGCGGATTTTATGGATGTTGTAAAGAAAGAAACGACAGGTCTTGGCGGTCTGCTGGATATGAGCAGAGAAGGAGAGAGAAGAGTCAAAGATGACCCCAAGGTTTCGAGCTGAGGAGACAGGGAGAATGAGAGAGCCATCAACAGAAATAGAAAACGGGGGGAGCGGGGAGGTGGGTTTGGGGGGGGAAAATGAGAAGCTCAGTTTTGGTCATATTTAATTTCAGGTGACGTTGAGACATCCAGGCAGCAATGTCAGACAAGCACGCTGAAACTTTGGTTTGGATGCAAGGTGAGATATCAGGGGTAGAAAGGTAGATTTGGGAGTCATCAGCATAGAGATGGTAGGAAAAGCCATGGGATGAGATTAATGAACCAAGGGAAGAAGTGTAGATAGAAAAGAGGAGGGGACCAAGAACAGAACCCTGAGGTACGCCGACAGGCAGAGGGATAGAAGTAGAAGAGGATCCACCAGAGTGAACACTAAAGGTGCGGAGGGAGAGGTAGGAAGAGAACCAGGAAAGGACAGAGCCCTGGAATCCAAGTGAGGACAGGGTATCGAGAAGTATGCTGTGATCGACAGTGTCAAAAGCAGCGGAAAGATCAAGAAGAATGAGGATGGAATATTGACCTCTGGATTTAGCCAGGTATAGGTCATTGGAGACTTTAGTAAGCGCAGTTTCGGTTGAGTGGAGAGGGCGAAAACCAGATTGTAATGGGTCAAGAATAGCATGTGAGGAGAGAAAATCAAGGCAGCGGCGGTGAACAGCACGCTCAAGTAATTTGGAGAGAAAAGGAAGGAGGGAGATGGGTCGGTAATTAGAGGGACAAGTAGGGTCAAGTGAAGGCTTCTTAAGGAGAGATGTGACCACAGCATGTTTAAAGGCAGCAGGGACAGTCGCAGTGGAAAGTGAGAGGTTGAGAATGTGACAGATAAAAGGAATAAGAGTAGGAGAGATGGCATTAAGATGGTGGGTGGGAATGGGATCAGAGGAACAGGTGGTACATTTTGAGGGAGGAAGGAGAAGTGTAGTTTCCTCAATAGTAACTTCAGGAAAGGAGGAAAGGGAATGAGGGGAAGGAGAGAGAGGGGAACGGACTAGTGGAGGGAGAGCTGGTGAGGTAGAGAAAGCAAGGTTTATCTTTTGAACCTTGTTGTGAAAGAATTCAGCAAGGGTCTGAGGAGATAATGAAGGGGGAGTTGGGGGAGGGGGCACCTTGAGGAGAGAGTTCAATGTGGTGAAGAGAAGTCGAGGATTAGAGCCAATAGAGTTGGTCAGTTGGATATAATAATCCTGTTTGGCACGTAAAAGAGCAGATTGGAAGGAGGTCAGCATGAACTTAAAGTGTAAGAAATCAGCAAGGGCCCGAGATTTCCGCCAGAGGCGTTCGGCGGAGCGGGTACAGGAACGTAGGTAGCGGATAATAGAAGTCAGCCAAGGTTGGGGTTTTGTACGCTTTACAGGGCGGGTCATCAAAGGTGCAAGAGTGTCTAAGGCAGTGCCTTAGCCTGTGCCCTTCTGTACCTGATGTTTTATATTGCAATTGTGATGAAGTAAACATCCATCTAATGCTTTTACTGTTGTTTTGCCCTTTCTCCTCAGCACTATATACAACTGCTGATACATTCAATGTGAAAAAGATGACCCAGATGTTTGTAGCTCCTTCCTGGCCCTCACCAAAGTGGTTTGGTTGTGGGTAAAGGGTGTCTGCTGATCAGAGAGCAAACATAGTCTAGGTGCTACATACTAGTGCTAGACAACATACCTATAATTTACACAACTCTGTGCTGTGGGGCTCTATGGTAAGGGGGGGGGGGGGGGAGACTGGATGGGCTTTTCTGTTCCTCAACAGAAATGCCCACCCAGACTCCCCCCCTTACCATACAGCCATGCAGTTTGGAAGGAACAGGTGGCCTTCTGTATGGCCACACTTGTGACACATATGTACCAAAGTGGAGGAGTGGCCTAGTGGTTAGGGTGGTGGACTTTGGTCCTGGGGAACTGAGGAAGTGAGTTTGATTCCTGGCACAGGCAGCTCCTTGTGACTCTGGGCAAGTCACTTAACCCTCCATTGCTCCATGTAAGCCGCATTGAGCCTGCCATGAGTGGAAAGTGCGGGGTACAAATGTAACAAAAATAAATAAAATAAGTTTCTCTGTCACAGTTGACCTGTCATGCAACCCTGATTGCTGCCTCCTCTCGCATCAACCCAGCATTTGATAATACCACATATGTAGTGCACAAAGTACAGACACAGACCCTGGTAGTAGAAAAAGTGTAACATTATAATATATTTTCATAAACATAAACTATGTACAAAAAAAGTCCCATCAATGAGGCTGCTGTCCCTCCAAGACCCTTCTTATAAGTTCTATCAGTAGCAGCACGAGCCGGCTGTGTGTGTCCTGCCTTTGCTTGACAGAGTGCCGCAGTGCTGCCACCTCCAGCAGCCAGTGGTTGAACACTTCCATTGAATAATAGATGCAGTAAACTTGCTACCATATATATACTTCTCTTCATACATAGACATGTAAAGGCATGCTACTGTGGGTGCTGCTGTAGCCCCCATGGTAATACCCCTCACCTGTAAAAAGTATTTTTGTTCAAACACAATTTTTAGTGATCACCATCTCCGCAAGTTGATTTAAGAATTCAACATGTTGCATAGAATATTCTTTACTTTCCAATTGACAGGCAATCATATCCAAGGCTGCCTCTTGAGGCATATGAGTGTAAAAGACCATTACATCAAGCGTAATCAACTGTACAGATTGTTCATCATCTATTTGTATGAGATCCAACATTTGTAATAAATGAGAAGTATCTCATACATATGAAGTGATTTTTGAAACTTCTGAACTTAAATGCAGTGGAGTAGCTACAGGGGGCCATGGGGGCCTGGGCACCCCAAATTGGCGCATGTTTAGTTTCATTAAAACGAGTGTGCACAGCAACTGAAAACAGAACAGGGCACCAGGCAATGTGAGACCAGTGTGGGACAAACAATTTAGCTGGCGGGGGTTGGGGATCCCCACCCGCCAAGGTACCTTCACAGTGGCGGTTGGAGGGGAGCGGCGGGGGGGGGGGGGTGAAGCGGTTGCAGAGGGTGGCGATGGCCATGGGGGGTAGAAGCGGCAGGAGGGCTGGCCAAAATGCCCCCCTCCTGTCGAGGTCTGGCTACACCCCTGCTTTAATGTTAATCTAAGTACTCTGACAGTGGCTCCATTAATGAGCCTCTGTCATTAACAACTGGACTGCCTGGAGGAGCTGTCACACTTTTATGGATTTTAGGAACAAAATATGTTTTGGGTATTGATGGAAACTGATGAAACAAATATCTGTATTCTTTACTAGATATAATCCCTAATCTGCGAAGAGGCAAATCTTACCAGACAACTCTCCCACTATATCACTTCCAAAAATGTTTAAAAGAAACTGTTCTGTATCATATCCTCTCTGTCTCTCTTCACCTTTTCTCTAGAGGATACATATTTAGGACCTTCAATCTCTTTTCGTCTCTTCTGATGGAAGGGCTGCCGCTGTCATGTCCCCTACCTCAACGCAAGCGGCGTCCTCGGGCTGTGCGGGGTCCCGTCGACACGCACACTTGACTGGCACAGCCCTAAGCTCTGTGTGTGTAGTTCTTCTCTAGGTTTGTTCAGAGAGACAGTGGTTGCAGGCTCCTTTCCTTGATTGCCTTGCTTCCATGCAGCTGTGTCTGCTCTCTTTCAGCCTGGCTTCCCTGTCAGCTGTGTGTGCTGGCTGAGTTCTGGTGGGAACATTCTTTGTTTGTTTTTCCTCTTGTCTTCCCTTGCTTCTCTCCTATTGGTCCCCCGGTGTCCTCCTCCTCCTCCTCCTGCTTTTATGTTATGGCTGTGCTCCTTCTCCTGCGGGTTCCTGCTGATGTCAGATGCCAGCACTTTATCAGCCAAGCTTTTCCTGGACTCAATGCTTCGGCTTCTACTCTGGTAGGGTTTGCTTACTTCACTGTGTGTTTTGGCCCCTTTTGCCTGCCTCTTGACCCAGCATGTTCCTGACTACTCTCTGTGCCTGCTGCCTGTCTTTTGACCCAGCGTGTTCCTGACAACTCTCTGTGCCTGCTGCTTACCGCTTGCCCTCTGGACACCTGTCAGATCCAAACCCCAGTCCTTCTCTGCCTCTCGGCCCCTGTTCTCTGAAGTCCTGTCAGCTGCCTGCACCTAGGGCTCAACCTCTGGGGAACGGTGGTCATCGCAGGTGAAGTTTCAGGGTTGCCCGACCGCCGAGTCAGGACCAGGATTTCTCCAGGTGCTACTCAGTATAAGGGAGTGGAGGAGTGGCCTAGTGGTTAGAGCACCAGTCTTGCAATCCAGAGGTGGCCAGCTCAAATCCCACTGCTGCTTCATTGCCTCAGGTACAAACTTAGATTGTGAGCCCTCCTGGGACAGAGAAATATCCAGAGTACCTGAATGTACCTCACCTTGAGCTACTACTGAAAAAGGTGTGAGCAAAATCTAAATAAGTAAAGGACTCGCAAGTCTGACAAGGGCCTTGTGCCATTTTGGTTGTTTTCCTCTGTAATGACTCCAGCCTGTTTATGTCATGAGCAGCCTCTAAAATTGAATGCAGTACTCCAAGTGAGGGATCACCAATACTCTGTATAGGAACATTATGACTTCCTCCTTTCTGCTGGTTATATAGCTCTCTACTGCAGTCTATCATCCTTCTGACTTTGCTCAATGCCTTGTCGTATTATTTCACCACCTTCAGATCCACAAACACCATTACCCCAAGGCCTCTCTCCTGGTCTGAGCTCATCAATCTGTCCCCTCCTATCATATACAGCTCTTTTGGGATTTTGCACCCCAAATGCAACACTCTGCACTCCTTTGCATTGAAAGTTAGCTGCCAAATCTTGGTGAAATTCAAACATGTGCAAACAAAAAAAATGTGCACAAAGTAGATCTCTGTGGGACAGAAGCAAATATCTCCTAAGCCAACTTGAATATTTTCAAAAGAAAGAAAGAATTATCTGGGTCATATATCTCCAGGAATTGTGTCTCAGGAACTTTACAGCACTGAGGTCCTTCTTTTCTGAAAATTGTCTGTGTCTTGGAGCAAGATACTTAACAGCATGGTTAACAAAGAACTTAAGCAGCATTCAAAAGATAGTTCCAACTGGTAAATCTGTGGCCTTAGATAGATTGCAGGAAAACAAAGGCCTGCATGGTGCTACAAGCCATTATGGCAAATTTACTTTGTTAATTTGCACTGCAAAGGATATGCAAATGTTTTGTAAACAAGGATCTGTAACTTCAAACTTGAGCACACCACACAAAAATGCACAAAACCCACCTTTGGTATTACCATCAAATGCAAGGATATCCTTTAAATAGCATAGCAAGACTGAACTCAATGGGTGGTCTAGAATAGCTCTCTGTTCCATGCAGCATGAAACTCAATATCAAGGCTTTGTAGTAGAAAGTAATATGTGGATATAAGATCAGATAATTACAGTAATGTTTATACTAATAAAACCATTAATCCTTCATTTTTTTTGTAGGTTTGCATTCTTGAGAACTTTTAATCTTTGCATTTTAGGGGTTTAAGGAAGTGGGTGGTTGATTAATTTTTTATTCAACTTTGCACATTTCAAAAGCTTGCAAAAGATACTGAAAAAGTATTAGGACTTTTATACCTTTACTGTTAGCAGACACTGTTTATATCCTTCTTTCTAATATTTTGTATTTGGCTTACAGCCATGCAAAATATCAAACAATGGATAATACATAATGTAACAGAGCTTTTATGCATAAATGTGTGTTCAGTTTAATAGTATTTTTCCATACTTGGCTCCATATACATCTGGGACTATTTAATAAGCTTCCACAGTATGGACCAAATTCTATAAATGGTGCTGAAAATCAGTGCCAAAAAAATAAGCACCAAGCACTATTCTATAAATGGTACTCTGGGGGGTCCTTTTACCAAGCTGCGGTAAAAAGGGCCCTGCGGTAGTGGCAGCGGCCGTTTTTGCCACGCTCCAGGGCCCTTTTTACCGTGGTGGATAAAAATGTCAAAACTCGACATGGCCATGTGGTAAATTTGCATTTACAGCATGGCCATGCGGGGGGGGGGGGGGGGGGGGGGGCGAGCACTTACCGCCACCCATTATTGTGGTGGTATGAGCTCCCATGATAATCTGGTGGTAAGCATGCAGTACGCAGTGCTGCCCGATTACTGCCAGGTTAGCGCTGCGCTAATATTTACAGAAAAAAAGTTTCCATAGCACCGGAAATGGAGTACGCTCGAAGCAGAACTACTGCTGGCAACTGCATTGGGCCAGCAGCACAGCAAGCCCTTTGCTGCGCGGCAGCCCTTTAGTAAGAGAGCCCTGTAAGTTAGGCACCGTTTATAGAATAGCACTTAGTGCTGGGATCCGTGACTAACTGTGAGGATTTACACCAACTAAACCCTGGTATAAATCCTCATGCCTAAATTAGGCGTGGATCACTCTTATTCTATAACAGCGCACATAAATTGCAGAAATGCCCCTGATCTGCCCATGACCCTCCCATGGCTGTGACCCCTTCTTGGTTCCATGTGTAAAATTTGCATGCGGATCCCAGCACCTAAATATGCATGCATAAATTTAAAATGAATCCCAATTAGCACCTATAATTGATTATTAGGGCCCAATTATCAGCACTAATTGACTCATTATTCAATTAAATTGCACACACAAATTTGGGCACGCAACAATTTGTGCATGCAATTCTGAATACCATATACAGAATTTGGGGTATATGCCTGCATTAAATGTTGGTTAGGAATAGGAATCTAAGAGAGAAGCCCTTACTGCCACCCACTGAAGTAGCGATAAGGGCTCCCGCACTAACCCAGCGGTAACCTGGTAGCTCATGGCGATGCCCAATTTCTGTCAGGTTATCATCATGCAAGCCATTTCCAGGGGGTTTCTTTTTCCCCCGGAAATGGTGTGTGCTTAGGGCAGGACTACCGCTAGCAGCTACATGGGGCTGACGGTAGTCCCGAAAGAGCGAGTGGTACTGCCGCTCTGTAAAAGAGTCCCTAATACTTTAAAAGGTAGCAAGTCCTGTGAAAGACAAAGACTAGCACAAATGACTTGTTAATGTTATTATTCATCTGTGCTAAGAGGTGATATATAAATATATTACTCAAGTATCATGGGAGAAATATTATATCATGTTTCACAGCTGTAATCCTGAGGCCTGGATAGTATACACAATTTTACTCAGTGCAATTCAGTTGAAAATCAAACCAAAAGACTCAAAGCCATTTACTCATAGATTTCCAAAGATATGGGGAAAAATTAAAAGCATCTCTGGGGCTAATTACTAGCCTGCTTATGAGGTTTTATTGTTTGACTGCATATACGTTTGAGTGCAGTATATTCAAATAGGTTTGAGCAGGACAGTTACTATTTCAGCCCTGCATTTTGTTGCTTTACAATATATTAGTTTTCCTGTAGATGCACCCTAGCAATTACCACTGTTTCCTACTTTTGTAATCAAATTGAAAATGTATGTGGTGCCCTGAGGGCATTGCTTTTTTGAATTATAGGGTGGCTCATGAGTCATGAGTTCCTTGGGTATTGAGTTAGAAGACTAGAATCATGAGACATCTTAGCCTAATATCCAAACTGCAAACAACAAGTGATGTAATTCGTAATGAGGTAACCTTAGGGACTGCTTAGAAATTTATTTTCAGGGACTAAAACAATGGGAACAAAAATAAGTTGAAGAAGAAAAACAAATGTATTTCATTTTCTGTTCTGTTAGCATGACGTTAAAATTGAAAATTCCCACACTTTACAGCTTTCATCCAATGACCACATGATCACCCTGTCCAGTTTAAAAAATGGATACATGAAGGAGTAGCCATGTACTGTACATGGTAGTGGGACTGTGGAGCTAGCACAGAGGTCTGCCGCTCTCAAATTTTATTTTTCTCATGTCTCTCTATTGGCTCCAAATTGATTGATTAAAGCAGAGCCTTGGAATCTGGGGAGAGACGAGGATACATTGCATTTTAGGTCCATGATTTAAGCCTGCTAAAAATAGAAAAAAAGGCCTGCTCAGATTATCCTCTGTGGAGTGGAATTAAAAAGGGCAAGAGAAAGTCAGTTTTTCTCTGTACGATGATCAGTTTATGTGATTTCCTGTTGACAGTAAGGTGGGTGGTTTAATACCAATGAGGGATATTGAAAAAAGAGTGAGGAAATAAAAAAATAACATAGTAAATGACACATGTTGGCAAATAAGGATGATTTTATCCATCCTAGTCTGCCAATATTGTTTCTCAACTGTACAAGCCTCATCATTTTCACTATGGCAAATTCCCTTTCTTATATCTCTCCTTTCCCTGTACCAAGGATATCCTTCAATTTTAGCCATAAAAGCTAGACCTCCATAAATTTATTACCCCCCCCCCCCCCCCCCCCCCATAGTTAGAAAGTATAGCTAAGTAAGCATGAAGTGCAGTGGTGTGCTGGTAAATTTTTAACAACAGGCTCTCTCCCCGGTCCACCTCGGCGGCCCCCCCCCCCCCCCGTCCACCTCTGCGCCCCCCCAAATTGCAGAGCTGGCTATAGCCGGGGGGGGGGGGCAATGCATTGCTCTCTCCAGAAAAAAACTATTAAATGATCCCAGGTTCCAATCTAATTCATGTTTAATGTGGGATAAAATGCCATAAATAAGTAAATAAATATAAACTTTTAATGTTGAGCACCTGATTCTCAAGGTGAACATATTCCAAACACTATAATGAAAATAAAATGAGTTTTTTTCTACCTTTGTTCTCTGGTGACTGTTTTTCTGCTCATGCTGGCCCAGTATCCGATTCTGCTGCTATCTGTCCTCTTAACTCTGTTTCCAGGGCTTCCTTTCTTCTTCATTTCTGGTCCTCAGCTTCTGCCTATTTTCTCCATCCATTTGCAGTTATTCTCCTCTCTTCCTTTTCCCTCTTCTCATCTCATTCCTCACTCTTCCCTCCCCTCCACCCATGTCCAGCATTTCTTCTCTCTCCCTTCCCTCTCCACCCATGTCCAGCAACCCTCCTCTCCCCTGCCCTCCATCCACCCACCCATGTCCAGCAGCCCTGCTCTCCCCTGCCCTCCATCCACCCACCCATGTCCAGCAACCCTCGTCTCCCCCCTGTCCTCCATCCACCCACCCATGTCCAGCACCCCTCCTGTCCCGTGTCCTCCATCCACCCACCCATGTCCAGCAACCCTCGTCTCCCCCCTGCCCTCCTCTCCTCCATCTGCCTTCTTCCAGCCCTCTCCACTCCCCTGGTCATCCATCTTCCGCCTGCAGCTCTGCTCCCCGATAGTAGCCCTGGTTTCCTTCTTGCCCCACCGCCCTGCCTTTAAAATTTTTATTTCCCCTCGAGGCGCGCCAGCGTTGAAGCAAAGGCAGCAGGCTCAGCTCGGTTCCAGCCTTCGTTCCGTTCCTTTGCATCATGGCTCCGCCCTCGTGCAAACAGGAAATACGTCAGGCGAGGGCGGAGCCATGATGCGAAGGAACGGAACGAAGGCTGGAACCGAGCTGAGCCTGCTGCCTTCGCTTCAACGCTGGTGCGCCTCGAGGGGAAATAAAAATTTTAAAGGCACGGCGGCGGGGCAAGAAGGAAACCAGGGCTACTATCTGCAGAGGGCAGACGGAAGATGGACAAGAGGGGGAGCAGAGGCGAGCCGGCTTGCACGGGCCAACAATGGGCTCACAAGATGCCAGTAAATTTAACAACCGGCTCTTGCGAGCCGGTGCGAGCCAGCTCCAGCACACCACTGATGAAGTGTATGTTAAGAAATGGGTTACTTCCTACATTGAGGAAGCCACAACTAGGGATAGGAGCAAGTGGGGTTTGCTCCTGCCCCTATTGTCCCCTCTAAACCACCAGGGATTGAAGGTAGGCCCAGGAGGGCCTACCAAGACAAGAGGGTGAGGGTCATTTCAGGGGGTATGAGCTGAAGGTACTTAAGGTCTTGAGCCAGGGACAAGGGGGAAAAAAGGAGAGGGGCCTTTTGGGGGTGACTCAAGGGGGCTGTTGTGCAGGTCCTGGTTGATATTTAACTGTGTGGCCCACATAACTATCTTATCAGCTGGGACCCACGTAAGCTCCAGTGGCCAGCCACACCAAAATTAGCACATGGCCCAGCACTGAATATTCAGATCTAATTTAGCCAGCGACAGTCAGTGTTTAAAAAAGTATTGACCACCACCAGCTGAACATCTACCCATTAGCACCTAAATGTTATAGCACGTAACTATAATGGGGGCATGTGTGGGTGGGTCAGAAGCATATATTGCAGTTGTGCATGTAAATTAAAGAATACTATCACGTACAGGCACAATCATTTACACCAGTCTTTGACGTGGCTTAAAGTTAGGCACACATGCTGACTTACTTTCTACTCTAGTACAGCAATTATGCATTCAATTGCCATTATAGAATTGGTGCTTAGCGCCCATATATTTTACACCTACATTTTGGTGCATTTACTTGAATCTACCTCAAGGCAAGGGTCACCTTGTTATCTGTCAATTTGACTGTCCCATAAACTACTCCGTGATTTCTTTGTTCTCTTATTGATCACCATCTTCTTTTACCTGGCTCTAAACAGACTCACTGGGGGTCCACGAGGCAGAGTGTTTTTCTTATTTTTGGCACCTGCTTTGTGGAACAGTCTTCCCTTGTCACTATCATGTTACCATAGGTTAATCTCCAGTCTGAAGACCTATTTTTTTCAAATGGTTTTTAATATTCATTGACTTGGGATTATGGGGGCTTGATTTCTGTGAGCGAAGTGGAGACTTGTGTCTTTCGATATGTGTCTTCTTGTTTAATTATGTAATTCTTTGTTTAGTGTTTGGCATGACTGTGCTGCTACTTTCCTGTATAAATTATAGACTTTCTTTCTGTTTTTGTTTATATAATTGTAAACCACTTTGCCCTGCATGCCAGTTAAAGGCAGTCTAGAAAATGTGAATAATAACAATAGTAACAGTTATGCACAGTGGAAGCTTGTGGTAAACTTTGTGTTATTCATGGAGGGTTAACAACACCTCCAGAGGTGTAACTAGCTTACCCCCTGGATCATTGGCTTTTTTTTAGCTAGATTCTATATATGGCGCCAAAACAATTGTCGCTGAAAAAACACTATTCTATAAACCACAGTTAAAGGAAGGCATGGTTTACAGAATAGTGCTATGTCCACGGGTCGTGCATAAATTTAGGTGCCACCATTTGTGCCAATGGAAACGTGGTGCAAATGTCCACGCTTAAATTTACGCACGGCGTTCGCATATTCTATAGTTATATATGTAACTCAAAACCACATCTATGATCTGTCCTGAAACGCCCATGACCTTCCTATTTCCACACCCCCTTTTTTCGAGCTGCATGTAAATTTTAGCTTCAGATCCCGTGCCTAAATTTATGTGTTAAGTTCTAATTGATTCTAGTGTCAATAATTGTTTGTTAAAAAGCCAATTATTGGCACTAATTGGCACATTATGTAATTAAATTGCATATGCAAATTTGGCAAGTGCACAAATTTGTACACAGAATTTTTATAGAATTTGGGGATTAAGTATGAACTGATACTCCTAGTATGAATTTCAAGGGTAGGTCAATTCCAAAGAATAATCCCATACTCATGATCCCTTGTAGATATTTATGGGGTCTCCAAGACCATTCCCATCCCATCATCCCTTATTTAAAATACACCCAGGTGTCATTTTGTATGATGGCTCTGACCTGGGTGGCAGCAAAAAGGGATCATTGTAGCCCAGGACCCCACTTCCCCTGAGAGGGGAAGGGTCGGATCAGAGCATAGAGGAAGGGTTGGGCTTAGGTTGGCTGGCTTTGCTGGAATAGAGCAGGGTTGTACAGAAGGGATCAGGGTATGTGTGTCAGGGGGTTGGGTTGTGGCAGGGAGGTACTTGCTGATGATGTTGGTAATGCAGGCGGCATAAAGATTCATTTAGATAGTGCAGAGAGACTTGGTGTTAGTATCAGAGGTGTGGGGGTGACGTGGAGATTCTTGCAGGGATGCAGAGAGACATGGGAATTCATTCAGGGGGTGCAGGAGGACACAGAGACTCATTTGGGGGTGATGTAAAGGAAACATTGGTGATGTCAGCAGGCGTGGGGTTGTGTGTGTGGGGGGGGGGGGAGATCATGAGGAGTGCACCACCGCATCACCACTCAGCGCACCATGTTATCAGATTGCTGGTAGCGCAGCTGCACTTGCAGCCTCCACTTGAGGTGGCAGTAAGTTCAGCTACACTATTGGCAGTCCAGACAGCTAGCTCATTGTAAAGACCCATGCGCTGGCTGTCACAGCTAACCACATCTCCTCCCACCCCTCTCATGCCTAGACCTGGTCCACTTCATTTTTAGGCATCTAGTGTGTCTTTTACAAAGCACTCTATCATTTTTGGCATGCGTTAAAAATAAGCATGTGCTAAACACTAGAGACGCTCATATATTCCTATGGGTGTCTCTAGCGTTTAGCAAACACTAATCTGCGTGCACTAGAAACGCTACTGCACCTTTGTAAAAGACCCCCCCCCCTAATGAGGTGTTTTTACCACAAAGGCCCCTGTTTAGCACAGTAGACAGTAGTGCGGAGCTGCGCTACTATCTACTGCGCTGTTAACACTGCATTAGCTGCTTAATTCAGCTTAGTAAAAGGGCCCCCTAAGTTTGTTCCTGAGACAAGGGAGGTTAAGTGACTTGCCCAATATCACAAGGAGTGGAGTTAATTAATTGGAATCTTGCTATACAAAACATTCTGAATATTGTTGCTCCACTAACTCAACTACCTTGTCCTTGGTTCAATGACAATCTTTTGTTATTAAAGCAGAATTGTAGAAGATTAGAACAGAAATGGTGAAAATTGAGTGATAACTCAAGAAATCTCTGGAAAGCTGCTATCAATAAATATAAGCACCAAATAGCAGAATCAAAGAAAGCTCATAAGCAAATTCCAAACAGATCCAAGAAAATTATTTTTATTGGTGTGCAAGGTTACATGTGTTGCTGAACTTACCCATACATTGGTCTTTTAAGATCTCAATTTTCAACAATAAAAGACTTAGCTGACCATTTTCAGAATAAAATTCAAAAATAGACATGAGATTGACTTATTGCAAAATTCCACCATTTCTTTATTCAATATTTCTACCACGTTTAGTGCAGAAAATACAGAAATATTGGTAGACAGAATATTGGACAGCTTTCATCAAATGTAACTGAAGGATTTACAGGTATTATTTAATTTTTTTTTTTTTTTAATCTGGGTTGACCTTACTCTAGGAACAGGATTGTTCCCCTCATCTCTAGGTGATATTTTACTGACCCCTTTCTTGAAAAATGAATTTGGGGATAAGTGACAACCTGCAAATTACAAAAACTGGTTGCAAATATACCAATATTTACAAAGGTCCTGGAGGCATTAGTTGCAAATCAATTAACGAAATAAATAGAACAGCATAGTATTTTGCATCCTTGTCAGTCAGGATTTCAGAAAGGTTTTAGTATTAAGACATTGTTATGCTCACTGATAAATGAAAGGAGACATTTACTCGACAAAGGTCATCAGGTTATAATTCTTCAGTCTGACTTTGTGGTGGATCATCTGCTTTTATTGAGTATGCTGAGTGATATGGATATTACAGATAGAGGGCCCTGTTTATAAAGGTGTGCTAGTGTTTTTAGTGTGTGCTAAAAATTAGCGCATGCTAACCGTGTAGAGGCCTATAATATTCTTATGGGCGTCTACACATTTAGCGCATGCTAAAAATGCTAGCGTGCCTTTGTCAAGTGGGCCCATAGAGTACAACAGTTAGAGGCATTCTCTGAACCTTGGAGGGCCACATGTGGGGCTCCTCAGAAGTCACCTCTTTCTCATATTTTGTTCAATGTTTTAATGAGTTCACTTGCTATTTATCTACCTCATTTTGATATTACATTTTATTCAAATGCAGATATATTACCTTACCCATTCCTGCAAACTGTAAAATCAGAATTCCCTTAAGTACTGTTCAAATCTATACTGATCAAGTTGAAGTCTGGGCAACCAGATATCGATTGAAATTAAATGTTGATAAACCAAAATGCATTGGTTGGTCAGAACTATCAGGCAATATTTACATGCTTAGGAATCTTGTTCTTCCCATTGAATCCTTTTAACTGTGAAACTCATATTGGTTTGTTGACTACAATTTTTTTCTGAACATTGAGACTATTTCATAAAAATATAAAATATTTTCAGCCCATTCGGCTTATGGTTCAAGCTCTTGTGCTTGGATTACTGTAGTGTAATCCATGCAGGCTGTTCTGCAAACCTTGCAGAATACATCAATAGGGTCTCTTTCATATTAAAAATGTTTGCATTGATTACCAATAGAGGCTAGCATGTTTCTAATTATGTATATTAATATTTAGAATTATTAATGGTTCAGTTCCCCTCTATATAACATCAATGTTACTTTTTTCATCTTTCTGTAGAGCTTTTCATGCCAAAACACTAATTAACTACCTTATAAGGAAACATGACCCCTAGCGGTAGTCATACAAGAATCCTGCCTGCATAAATCATAATCTGCGGGCCAGTAGCACTTAACTGGGTAGTGCTGCCAATTATTGGCTGTGACCAGCCATTTTGGAAGTGGGCCAGAGAAGGGCATCCCAAAGGCAGATTTGGGGGAGGAGACGACACCTATGCAGGTGCCAATAATATTCAGTGGCAGTGCCTGCATAGCTAAGCATCCAAATAGGACTACATATATTGCAGTCCTCACTTTGGTCATTAGGTATGTGGGTGCCAGCACTGAATAAGAGCTAGCACCCGAATAAATTCTGGGAACTGGGCTTGAATTGTACCAATCCCACCTCTCTCTTTCATCCCCTCCACCAGAAGATCCAGAAACCACCCTCCCTTCCACCCCACCTAAAGAACAAGAAACCCCTCCTTCTGACCCCTCCCTCCTCCCATCCACCCCCTGGAACATCCAAACACCCCCCAGGGTTGCCACAGGCCTGCTTGCCTGATCTCTGGTGGACTAGTGGGAAATGGACAGGAGTGATTCACACTCACTCCTGCCCATTGTGGCTGCCCCTTCAAAATGGCTGCCATGAATTCTATATGTGTATTTCCATCTACAGTGTTCTATAGTTTCTGTTTTGTATTTTATATTTCCTGTATTTTATTATTTTAATCTCTGCATATATTTTTTGGAGATGTACACTGTCATGAGCACTTTTTATGGAGATGCTAATTTATAAATTTAAGATAGTAGATAAATAAAACCCTATATATCGGTTTCTAGGCATGCAGACCAAAGATCTGATTTCATTTACCAGTTTGACTGAATATGCAGAGTTTAGAATGTACAGTCAATCCCATGGCAAGTTTGCAGGAGGTGGATAATAATATTAGCTTTCAAAGCACTGTCACTTTTGATCGCGAAGATAAGTGAAATGACCTGAGTTAAATTTAAGCACTTCCTCTACATCATTCAGGGGGGCAACAGCTGAACCCAGAAGAATCAGGTTTCCTGTTGCTATGGTCTTGAGATTTAAATCGTTTTCCAGGCTAGACCCATTTTATGCCTGTTTAAGAACTATCTTAAAGTTTGATGACATTACTGGTTTATGTTAAAATTTGGCCCGAAGCCACTTAAACATAGCCAACTTGTCATTCAAAAAATATTCCCACCTAAAAGAAAATCTGGTTCCAATAGTCCTTGCCCTTTCAGCTTTATACAGATTGCCTGTGACTTGTGTGATCTGAACTGAAATAAGTGGTGACATACATAATTCACTCATATCTAGTTTCTGACCCTATAAATATTTTATTTATCCAAATTTCATGTTGTTCGTTTTTATTTTCATTTATTAGATTTATATCTCCCTCTCATTTCTCAATAGGTAGGTGGTTACACATAAAATATTGAGTTATATAAACCTTCAGTTCCTCCTACACACACATCCAAAATATTATCTCATCTGTTAAAACAATAAAATAATCTGATAAACTCACAAAAAAAAAGCCACGCCTTTAGTATTTTCTGGTATTATAGCAATTTTGTTCTGTTCTGAATTTGAAGGGCATCTGTCCATTATAGCTAAATGCATTTTTCCTTGTGTCTGATATTACCATTCTTCCATTAGTAAGGGTAACCAGCTGCAGTAAGTAGAGGCCTATGTTATCTCATATCTGTGGCACAGCTCATTTCTTGCCTCTACAACTATCTAAGGGGCCCTTTTACAAAGGCGCGGAAGGGCTAACATGTGGGTAGCACACGCCCAATCTGCACTACCCATGCGTGTGCCCGGCGGGAATTCCAAGTTTGGCGTGTGCTGAAACCTGGGGGAGGGTTGGCGGCAGCAAAGGGGGGGGGGTCGAATGTGGTGGGGGAGGGTCAGCGGCGGGGGGGGGGGGGAGTGAAAGCAGGGGGGCCAGGGCTAAATCTGCTGGGGCCCATACTTTCTAAATTGTGAGGTCAAACTCTATTGCCCTCTATGGACCAATCTTCTTCTGAAAATGTAAAATCAAGTTGTACTCACCTCGTCCCAAACATTATTCTTATTGTCAGGTAAGGACTAATTTTACCATTTAACAGCACTGGAATTCAATTTATGTGCCTTCTTGCTGCTTAAAACTAGGTAGCTCCTTATAGGGTTCTCCCCTTCAAGACCCATAAGTAGAACATTATGGGACCAATATGCTAAGGCTGTTAATCAAGCAGCTAAAATGAACGAACACCTACTCTGAATCACTGAAATGCAAGGAACAGCTGGATCTAGTTTTGTTTTCGACTCTAAAAAGATATGCTGGAATTACAGAAAAAAAACCTCATTAAAACAAAATGTGATCATAGCTGTCCCACATTAGCTTGTGGTTCATATACTTACCTCTGTGTATCTGCACACACAAACACACATACAGGTGTATATACTTTACAAATGGTTTCTTCTATCTGCTAGTTCACTGTACAATTTTAAGCATTCTGAACAGATTTATAATGGCATAATCAGCATGTCAGGTATTATTGGAGTCTGGTTGTTTGTTTGACATGGTTGTATCCTTGGCAATACAGATTTTCCACAGGTCTCTGCTTTTTTAAACTTGTATATTTTTGCTTTGCTCTCTATACTATTTGCCCTTTTTTCTGGCCCCTGATCACAGCAATTAGATATCATATGGGACACCAACTTCTCTTACCTATTACTAGCAGTGGAAGCTGCTACACATGTTATTAGCTCATGCTGGGATAGCAGGAATTAAATATCTCTCATAAAGTGCATTTTTGTACTAACTCCAAGCTGAAAAGAATGCATGTGAAGTAAGTTACTAGTGGATGAAATCCAAACGGGCACATTATTATTATTATTAACATTTGTATAGCGCTGCCAGACGCATGCAGCGCTGAACATCCAACATCTGCACTGAAAGAAGGTTGTATAGCTTTGTAAAGCTAAGGAAGATAAAAACCTATCTCCTTGCTTCTGAGCACCAGTGAGTATCTTGGATTCCCAAATTTGTTCTTTTAGCTGATCTGAGAAGGTCAAAGATTTACAATTCCTGTTCTTGCATGAGCACAAAAGCAGGGGATAGTTTTCTTTTGGACTCAGGCGTTATAGAATTATAACCATCAGGGTTAATCATATAAAGGTCCCAAGCACTGGTTGCCTCAGTCACCACTGACCTCCCTTAATTCCAATTATAAGCAGCCTCCTGCAGTTCTATCCATCAATCACCAGCAGCCACACCAGGAACACCAATAAATTTGGGGAAGCCTGAATCATTAAAGTTTTCTCATTAACCCCAATCTCAATTGAGGTTTTTGGAAGCAGGGGCAACAGCCAGACGCATTGCGACACCTCAAATTTTGGGTGTGCCACTGAACAAACTAGGTAGGCATATGTACTGTCCATATCCTGCACTCCCTTCCCCTTCCCAACTTAAAACATTAAATACTTGAGCTGCTGGGGATACCCAAGCTCTATCAATTGAAAACCTTCTTGAACGCATCCAGGACTCTCTTCCACACATCTCCACAGTCAGCAACAGTCCTTCTTAGGCACCCTGCACATGCTCGATTGTCCTGTGCATGCATGAAAATCGAGCAAGTGCAGAGTGTCAGCATCAGGTGTCAAAGGAGAGCTGATGCCAACTGTTGGAGCTCTGTTGAAGAGAGTCCTGGTTTCAGCGTGCTTGTCTGACATTGCTGTCTGGATGTCTCAACGCCACCTGAAATTAAATATGACCAAAACCGAGCTTCTCATTTTCCCCCCCAAACCCACCTCCCCACTCCCCCCATTTTCTATTTCTGTTGATGGCTCTCTCATTCTCCCTGTCTCCTCAGCTCGAAAACTTGGGGTCATCTTTGACTCTTCTCTCTCCTTCTCTGCTCATATCCAGCAGATTGCCAAGACCTGTCGTTTCTTTCTTTACAACATCCGTAAAATCCGCCCCTTTCTTTCCGAGCACTCTACCAAAACCCTCATCCACACCCTTATCACCTCTCGTTTAGACTACTGCAATCTGCTTCTTGCTGACCTCCCACTTAGTCACCTCTCCCCTCTCCAGTCGGTTCAAAACTCTGCTGCCCATCTCGTCTTCCGCCAGGGTCGCTTTACTCATACTACCCCTCTCCTCAAGACACTTCACTAGCTCCCTATCCGTTTTCGCATCCTGTTCAAACTTCTTCTACTAACTTATAAATGTACTCACTCTGCTGCTCCCCAGTATCTCTCCACACTCGTCCTTCCCTACACCCCTTCCCGTGCACTCCGCTCCATGGATAAATCCTTCTTATCTGTTCCCTTCTCCACTACTGCCAACTCCAGACTTCGCGCCTTCTGTCTCGCTGCATCCTACGCCTGGAATAAACTTCCTGAGCCCCTACGTCTTGCCCCATCCTTGGCCACCTTTAAATCTAGACTGAAAGCCCACCTCTTTAACATTGCTTTTGACTCGTAACCACTTGTAACCACTCGCCTCCACCTACCCTCCTCTCTTCCTTCCCGTTCACATTAATTGATTTGATTTGCTTACTTTATTTATTTTTTGTCTATTAGATTGTAAGCTCTTTGAGCAGGGACTGTCTTTCTTCTATGTTTGTGCAGCGCTGCGTACGCCTTGTAGCGCTATAGAAATGCTAAATAGTAGTAGTAGTAGGTTTTCAGATGGCTGAGCTTGGGAATCCCCTGCCAGCTGCAGTAAGAATGTGTTGTCTCCGGGTGGGCCTGAGCCCAAAGGACACTGTTGTACTAAAAAATAAGGAGTATTTATTTTATTTTACTCTTCTGGCATCCGGGCATCAATCTGCACAACGGATCTGTGGAGACTCACCTGCAGTCAAGGAAGGCCCAGCTCGGAGTGGCATAGCATACTTGGAGTGCACACTGCAGGCACGAGATTGTGCTATTAGCCGCGCGGACCCCACAGTCACAGAAGATTTGTTGTCTGGTCCTTACGGACCCCACACCTGTGGACACAACTTCTGCCGTTCCTGTATCACTCAGAGCTGGGAGGGGAGAGACACAAACTGCAGAGAAACCACAGACCTAACAGGCAGCTGGCAAATATGACAGAAATAGACAAAAAGCTCAGTCAGACTTCAGTGAGACCAAAAGAGGAGAATCTGTGTGAAGAGCACAAAGAGAAACTGAAGCTGTTTTGTGAAGAGGATCAGAGAGCAATCTGTGTGGTGTGTGACAAATCCCGGGATCACAGGTCTCACACCGTGATCCCTATAGAGGAGGCTGTGCAGGAATACAAGGAAAAGCTTAAAACACATCTGAAGCTTATGAAAAAGAATCTGGAAGATCTGGAGAAGTTTAGATCTCCTGAAGGGAAGAAACCTGAAGTGCTGAAGAGTGAGGCAGAGATCATAATACAGAAAGTGGAGTCTGAGTTTGATGAGTTACACCAGTTTCTGAATAAGAAGAAGCAGATCCTTCTCTCGAGACTGGAGGAGGAAAAGAAGAAGAATCTCCAGAGAATCATGGAAAATGTGACCCAGCTAGAAGAGCAAAGTTTCGCCCTCATGCAGCTGATCACCGAGATAGAGGAGAAGAGTCAGCAGCCGACCAACGAGTTACTGAAGGATGTAAAAAGAATTGAAGCGCTGCAAAGAAAAGCTACAAGAATGGTACGGGATTTGCGTTACAAGACGTACGAGGAGAGAATTGCTGACCTGAACATGTATACCCTGGAGGAAAGGAGAAACAGGGGCGATATGATACAGACGTTCAAATATCTGAAAGATTTCATTTTAAGCCCAGAATCACAGATGTAGAAGGCAGTCAAGCAATATTTGTGTGAAGCAAGAGGAAAAAAAACACAAAGCTTTATTCTCACATCAATGGCAAATTCTTTCACTTGAAACTATATAATCTTTTGATAAAAGATTATTTCCCAGAAGCCAGGGGCACTTGCTCAAATAATCCAAAATCATGTATTATTTCTTTTGAAAATGGCAGATACAAATCAAGGTCAGGTATACAAATAGCACATATGAGTTATCTTGATGGGCAGACTAGATGGACCGTACAGGTCTTTTTCTGCCGTCACTTACTATGTTACTGTTATATGTTACTTATTTATTAGATTCTTGATATACCGCTTATCTGTGCTACAATCAAAGCAGTTTACGTATTACACAAAGGTACTTTGCGTGTACATGTGTTTGTTTGAAAATGAAATCAAAACACAATGAACCTGTTGTGTTTGATTTTCAAATGCAACTTGATAAAGACATCAATGAAATATTTGCTTTCATTTATATTTATTTATTTTATTTATTTTTCTTCATTTATATCCCACATTTTCCCACCTCTTTGCAGGCTCAATGTGGCTTACAAATACCATAGTGGCGATTGCCATTTCCGGAATAGAATACAGAGTAATATTCCAGTAAAGAATATAGAAAATACACAGTAAAATTAGAAGAAAATAGATAAGCAATTCATTTCAGGTATATTGCGTTGTTTGCATTCAAGACTAAAGCCTATAAAAGTATATGAGAAAACAGAAGCATTACATGTTTACTGTTCAGTCCAGAGAGCCTGGAGTCAGTGGGGGATGGGGAAAGGAGCTGGATCAGTCCTTTCCTTTGTAAGCAGATTTTCAACCAGTCAATTTCAGTTTGCCACAAAGTTAAACAGAAAGAAAAGCTGCAACAGATACCACTTTGCTGTCACTTGTAGGAAAGATTTCAGACAGAATAGAAACAGGTTCAGAAGTGCATTTCTTCTCAGAGTTCAAGGACAATTAGAAGGGTTTAAACATGTATTCATAGAAATAGTGCAGTTAGTGTTGTGCTACTTGCTCAGAGTGCACTTAGACTTTATATCAGCAGAGCAGGTAAAAGCACAGCACACACCATCCCTGTCAGAATTTTCTAAGATGTACGTTTAGGGAAGGGGCAGTACCTGACAGAGACTATATCTGTGTTTTGTACACTCTGATAATTTGCTCACTCTCCCTTTCTCTCTCCACCCCCCCCCCCCCCCGCCTCCTCCCCCCAGTAGTGGTACATAGAGATAGTCAGTGAATACAGAGTCAGCAAAACAAGTGTTATAGTGCACAGCCAGGAGGCATATTCAGCAGAGGGTGTTAGTAGAGAATGACACAGGGACGGGGACCCACAGAAACCGGGACGGGGACAGAGCTTGTGGGGATGGGGCAGGGACAGATCCCATGGGGATCAGGTGGGGATGGAGACAGATCCCACGGGGATGGGATTGGGGATGGGGACAGAGCCCATGGGGATGAGGACAAACTTTGTCCCCGTGTCATTTTTTTTTACTTTGAAGCCTATTAATGAACTAGACTGTTACTTATGTTTGAGTGATGCAGATAACGATATTTTGATTTTTTGGGAAAACAAGCAAATATACTGGCCACAACTAGCAAAATTTGCATGGGGGATCCTGTACATCCTGCTACCAGGGCATCTTCTGAGAACACATTTTTTATTGCAGGAAGGACTGTGGAAGACAGGAGAGCTAAACTGAATCCTGAGATTGTTGATGACTTCTTATTCATCCACAGATTAAAAAATCATAACAGTGCTTCATAGGGTATATTTCTCCCCTCTGGGGCATACAGAATGTGTTGTACTCTGTACCCCTGGACATTTTAACAGGGTGGATTAGGATTCCTTGGGGTAGTAGAAATTAGCTATTGTTGGAGTTGGAAGGTTAGAGGGTGGTGGTCAGGAAGGTTATTAGTACATAAGTACATAAGTACATAAGTAGTGCCATACTGGGAAAGACCAAAGGTCCATCTAGCCCAGCATCCTGTCACCGACAGTGGCCAATCCAGGTCAAGGGCACCTGGCACGCTCCCCAAACGTAAAAACATTCCAGACAAGTTATACCTAAAAATGCGGAATTTTTCCAAGTCCATTTAATAGCGGTCTATGGACTTGTCCTTTAGGAATCTATCTAACCCCTTTTAAAACTCCGTCAAGCTAACCGCCCTTACCACGTTCTCCGGCAACGAATTCCAGAGTCTAATTACACGTTGGGTGAAGAAAAATTTTCTCCGATTCGTTTTAAATTTACCACACTGTAGCTTCAACTCATGCCCTCTAGTCCTAGTATTTTTGGATAGCGTGAACAGTCGCTTCACATCCACCCGATCCATTCCACTCATTATTTTATACACTTCTATCATATCTCCCCTCAGCCGTCTCTTCTCCAAGCTGAAAAGCCCTAGCCTTCTCAGCCTCTCTTCATAGGAAAGTCGTCCCATCCCCACTATCATTTTCGTCGCCCTTCGCTGTACCTTTTCCAATTCTACTATATCTTTTTTGAGATACGGAGACCAGTACTGAACACAATACTCCAGATGCGGTCGCACCATGGAGCGATACAACGGCATTATAACATCCGCACACCTGGACTCCATACCCTTCCTAATAACACCCAACATTCTATTCGCTTTCCTAGCCGCAGCAGCACACTGAGCAGAAGGTTTCAGCGTATCATCGACGACGACACCCAGATCCCTTTCTTGATCCGTAACTCCTAACGCGGAACCTTGCAAGACGTAGCTATAATTCGGGTTCCTCTTACCCACATGCATCACTTTGCACTTGTCAACATTGAACTTCATCTGCCACTTGCACGCCCATTCTCCCAGTCTCGCAAGGTCCTCCTGTAATCGTTCACATTCCTCCTGCGACTTGACGACCCTGAATAATTTTGTGTCATCGGCGAATTTAATTACCTCACTAGTTATTCCCATCTCTAGGTCATTTATAAATACATTAAAAAGCAACGGACCCAGCACAGACCCCTGCGGGTCCCCACTAACTACCCTCCTCCACTGAGAATACTGGCCACGCAATCCTACTCTCTGCTTCCTATCTTTCAACCAGTTCTTAATCCATAATAATACCCTACCTCCGATTCCATGACTCTGCAATTTCTTCAGGAGTCTTTCGTGCGGCACTTTGTCAAACGCCTTCTGAAAATCCAGATATACAATATCAACCGGCTCCCCATTGTCCACATGTTTGCTTACCCCCTCAAAAAATGCATTAGATTGGTGAGGCAAGACTTCCCTTCACTAAATCCGTGCTGACTTTGTCTCATCAGTCCATGTTTTTGTATATGCTCTGCAATTTTATTCTTAATAATAGCCTCCACCATCTTGCCCGGCACCGACGTCAGACTCACCGGTCTATAATTTCCCGGATCTCCTCTGGAACCCTTCTTAAAAATCGGAGTAACATTGGCTACCCTCCAGTCTTCCGGTACTACACTCGATTTTAGGGACAGATTGCATATTTCTAACAGTAGCTCCGCAAGTTCATTTTTTAGTTCTATTAATACTCTGGGATGAATACCATCAGGTCCCGGTGATTTACTACTCTTCAGCTTGCTGAACTGACCCATTACATCCTCCAAGGTTACAGAGAATTTGTTTAGTTTCTCCGACTCCCCCGCTTCAAATATTCTTTCCGGCACCGGTGTCCCCCCCAAATCCTCCTCGGTGAAGACCGAAGCAAAGAATTCATTTAATTTCTCCGCTACGGCTTTGTCCTCCTTGATCGCCCCTTTAACACCATTTTCGTCCAGCGGCCCAACCGACTCTTTGGCCGGTTTCCTGCTTTTAATGTATCTAAAAAAATTTTTACTATGTATTTTTGCTTCCAACGCTAATTTCTTCTCAAAGTCCTTTTTTGCCCTCCTTATCTCCGCTTTGCATTTGGCTTGGCATTCCTTATGATCTATCCTGTTACTTTCAGTTGGTTCTCTTCTCCACTTTCTGAAGGATTGTTTTTTGGCTCTAATGATTTCCTTTATCTTACTGTTTAGCCACGCCGGCTGACGTTTAGTCTTTTTTCCCTTTTTTCTAATACATGGAATATATTTGTCCTGAACCTCCAGGATGGTGTTTTTAAACAGCATCCACGCCTGATGCAAGTTTTTTACTCTGCGAGCTGCTCCTTTCAGTCTTTTTTTCACCATTTTTCTCATTTTGTCGTAATCACCTTTTCTATAGTTAAACGCTAGCGTACTTGATTTCCTAGTTTCACTTCCTTCAATGCCAATATCAAAACCGATCATATTATGATCACTGTTATCAAGCGGCCCTCGTATCGTTACCCCCTGCACTAGATCATGAGCACCACTAAGGACTAAGTCTAGTATTTTTCCTTCTCTTGTCGGCTCCTGAACTAGCTGTTCCATGAAGCTGTCCTTGATTTCATCAAGAAATCTTATGTCCCTTGCGTGTACAGATGTTACATTAATTGAAATCCCCCATTATTATTGTGTTGCCCAGTTTGTTTGCGTCCCTGATTTCCTTTAACATTTCTGCATCCGTCTGTTCGTCCTGGCCAGGCGGACGGTAGTACACTCCTATCACTATCCTTTTCCCCTTTGCACATGGAATTTCAATCCACAGTGATTCCAAGGAGTGTTTTGTTTCCTGCAGAATTTTCAATCTATTTGATTCAAGGCTCTCGTTAATATACAATGCTACCCCTCCACCAATCCGATTCACCCTATCACTACGATATAGCTGCTTGCTGTTATTATTGTTTTTTATTTGTAATGTATACACAACAGTTGCACAGCATATTGTTCCTTTTTATAGTTTAATAAAAAGATTTAAATATAAAATCATAATTCTTCAAGGCTTTTGCAGATGAGGACAGAGCCCATGGGGACAGGGCGGGGACAGGGACAGAACCCATGGGGATGGGGCAGGGACGAGGACAAACTTTGTCCCCGTGTCATTCTCAGTGGTATCAAGGCATCTACAATACAACTTTTTAGAACCTTCCGATATAGATGAATCCTGTTTGGTAGTTGAAGATTTAGAGCAAGGGGCCACTGAAAGATACTGCCTGTGGAAGGTTTGATGAAACTAGTTAATAGTCACAGGCAGATAGCACAGCCATAGAGTAATGACTAGCACAGCCCAGGCCCAGATCAATTCCCAGCAGAGAGTAAATAATTGAGAGCATGAAAGATGTCCCTAGCCATTCAACTTCAGATTTGTCCTCAGCCTCAGCAGTAGCTATAGCAGCACCCAGGGATTGAGAAGATGGAACCTGTATCCACACAGGGATTATCTACAGACCTCCTGTACAAACAGAGAAGTTAGACAAATATCTGATAGAAGATATTCAAAAGATTGGTATGAAAGGGAAGGTGCTACTGTTGGGAGATTTCAATTTGTCTGACGTGGATTGGAACGTCCTATCTGCGGAATCGGAAAGAAGTAGGGAGATTGTAGATGCCTGTCAAAGTGCCTTGCTCAGACAAATGGTGACAAAACCCACGAGGGAAGGGTCAATGCTGGATCTAGTGCTCACTAATGGAGGTAGTGTTTCCGATATCCATGTGGGTGCCCACCTATGTAATAGTGATCATTACTCCATATGGTTTGATATAAGGGCGAAGGAGGAGTGCGGTCACACAAAACTCAAAGTACTGGATTTCAGATGTACTGATTTTGATAAAATGGGGGAATACCTGAATAAGGAACTGTTGGCGTGAGAAGGCATAGGAGAAGTGGAAAAACAGTGGTCCAAGCTAAAGGCTGCTATAAATATGGCGACTGACCTTTTTGTGAGGAAAGTAAACAAAAACAAGAGAACCAGGAAGCCTATATGGTTCTCCAAAAAGTAGCTGAAAAAATAAGAGCAAAAGAAGCTTTGTTCAAGAAATACAAAAGAATGCAACGAGAGAATCACGGAAAAGATTATCGGATTAAACTCAAAGAAGTGAAGAGGGAAATACAGCTAGCAAAAGCGCGAGCGGAAGAAAAAATGGCTAAAGATGTAAAGAGAGGTGACAAGACCTTTTTCAGATATATTGGAGAAAGGAGAAGAGATAGGAATGGAATTGCGAGACTAAAAGATAATGAGAATGGCTATGTGGAGAGTGATGAAGATAAAATGAATGTGGCAAACAATTATTTCTCTTCAGTGTTCATGGAGGAAGATCTGCGACGTTGTAGGGAGGAGGCACCCCTTGTAACACATTGGATAGGGCCAAACATACAGAAGTGGACCTTCTTTTTGTGGTATTATATCAACTACCAGCTAATTTTAGTGGAGATGTGGTGTCTGCATTAATACGGAAGGAACAGCGCTTGATTTATCAGTGGCACACTGTAATCCCGAATGGACTAAATAAGGAAATTGATTGGTGGACATTGACACACCTCTCGAGCATTTAAAAGGGATAGGAAGGGGTTTCACGCGTATATACTGCACATGCACCGGTGTCCTTGTCGGTAGAGTGGAGACGAAGCTGTTCTGATCTCAGGTCAGCCGCGAGTGGTTTATATTAAATTTCAGCTTCAAGATTGTTTAAATGTTGATAAGACTATAATAAGGGGGACTCTAATAGCTTGATGCCACCTGTATTTAATGCTATTGGGATTTCATACATTTTTGTATCACTTTTTCATTATTTTTAGTTCATCGTTCCCCTGACAACGCTTATTGCGAAACATGCACGCATGTCGGGAACCACCAACATGATGGGATAACAATAAGGACAGGGAACAACCTTCGAATTTAAGTTTATTTTACTGCACTTTTTCACAGAATCTGGGGCCGACTCTGGAACGAGCTAAATTAACCCCTCAAGATCGAGATAAGCACCCTACCATACACCGTGGCTACTGATGCCATATTATGAAAGTTAGTAATATATAAAGACTATGAATGCATACATAACGATATCAGCAATATTCAGAAACCACTGGTAGGAGGTAGGGAGTGCTATGATGTTTACTTCGGTAACACCTTAAAGTTGGATGGTCAGCTGGAACAGTTAAGGCTACCCAGATATTGAGAACAACAAGCATAGAAATCAGAAAGAATTTTTGCATAGTTTTACACAGGACTTTTGTTTTATTTGGAGTTTTTTTTGTAATAAAATTGAATAAAGTTAAAATTTAATGCCAAGAAGTGTAGAGTGATGCACTTGAGGTGCAGAAACCCAAAAGAGAGATACCGGATAGGAGGGGAGAGATTAGTAAGCTCGTCTCAGGAGGAGAGACCTTGGGGTGTTGGTGTCCGAGGATCTGAAGGTGAAGAAACAATGCGACAAGACAACGGCCATGGCCAGAAGGATGCTAGACTGCGTAGAGAGGGGCATAACCAGCAGGAGAAAGGAGGTGTTGATGCCCCTCTACAAGTCGCTGGTGAGGCCCCACTTGGAGTATTGTGTTCAGTTTTGGAGGCCTTATCTTGCTAAAGATGTAAAAAGCCTGGAAGCGGTGCAAAGAAAAGCTACAAAAATCGTATGGGATTTGCGTTGCAAACCGTACGAGGAGAGACTTGCGGACCTGAACATGTATACCTTGGAGAAAAGGCGAAACAGGGGTGATATGATACAGACATTCAAATATTTGAAAGGTATTAATCCACAAATGAACCTTTTCCAGAGACAGATGTCAGGAACTATTTTTTCACGGAGAGGGTGGTGGATATGTGGAATGCTCTCCCGCGGGAGGTGGTGGAGATGGGAACGGTAATGGAATTCAAACATGCGTGGGATAAACACAAAAGAATCCTGTTTAGTAGGAATGGTTCCATGGAATCTTAGCGGAGATTGGGTGGCGATGCCGGTAACTGGGAAACAAAACGGGAGCTGGGCTGACTTCTACAGTCTATGCCCTGATCGTGACTGAATAGAAAGGGATGGGCTGGAGTGTAAATTTTAAGGGGCTTCGATGTTAGCTTCAGAACTTAGTACAAAAACAGTACTGGGCAGACTTCTACGATCTGTGCACTGAGAAAGGCAAGGACAAATCAAACTCGGGTATACATATAAAGTATCACATACCATGTAAAATGAGTTTATCTTGTTAGGCAGACTGGATGGACCGTATAGGTCTTTATCTGCCGTCATTTACTATGTTACTATGAATCAGGGACGTAGCTATGGGTGGGCCTGGGTGGGCCCAGGCCCATCCAATGTCGGCTCAGGCCCGCCCACTAATGCGTGCTTGAAAAGTGCACACACTGCAGCAGCCTTCTCATTGCATAGCCGTAGCGCTGATCCAGCCCACCTACCTTTCGGGCTTGAGGCAGAGGCAGACTCAGCATGCACAGCACATAGTCGCAGACGGCACTGAAATGTAGGTCACAGCTCTTGACCTCTAGTAGTGGTGACCCCGTGCATGACGTCCTAGGCTCTTCCGCGGCGCGCTGAGGCCGCTGAGTGCTGCTGATGACTCAGTCATGATGTTCTTCCATCCTACACGGTATGCTGCGGCTGTGTGCGGCGGCGCGCTCAGCCTCATTCTCACTCCGCCCGTCCATCTCGAGATCGAGATAGTGAGTGCGATGTGATACAAAAGTATGAACCGTGGTACAACTTTACTGCCAGCCCACTGAGCCCAGCCCAGCACTGCAGATAATAAAATATTAAATACGGTTTTTTTACATCATATTAATTTTTAACATTGTGTAATTTTTTTAAATTAACCTAGCTGGGGCCTGGGCACTATTAAAATTTATTGTTGGGGAATTTCTGGGTGGGATAAGCACTTCACTGCCTAGGGCAAAAAATTTATATATTTAATGATTAAAATATACCTTTTTTTGCCCTGCAGTGAAGAGCCCCCCTCCCCCCCCCAGAAGCCCACCACCATGACCAGCCAGCGTTTTGATTACTCTTGTAATCAAAATGATGGCTCTAATCTGGTGGTGGGCTTCTGGATGGGGGGGGGGGGTAGACATTTCACTGCCTAGGGCAATGAGGAGCTCATCCCCACCCAGAAATTCCCCAACAATAAATTTTTATAGTGCCCAGCTAGCTTAATTTTAAAAAAGTTGTCTTTCTCTCATTTTAGTGGGTTTTTGGGTGGGGATGGTCTCTGCAGTGCCCACCCATATTAGCTCTGGGCCCAGCCAAAATGTCAGGTCTGGCTACACCACTGCTATGAATCCTGCAAAAAAGCAGGGATATTGAGGTGTGTACAGTGCTGTGAAGTTTTGCATCACGTCTTCCTAAAACAAATTTTCTAGGACTGTGTGCTAATATGGCAAATTATTTTTCAGAATTCCTAAGAGAATGCACATGTTTACTATCAAAATTAAGTTGTACATTCTTTCTGACTATAAATTTCTATCTGAATGTTAACTGAAATGTTATTTGCTCTGGGGGGACTTGTTTGTACTGCTGTGCTGTGCAGTACAAATACATGTATCAAATACATGTAACAATTACTATCAGGCATATCTTTTCTAAGAATTCATTTTTATTTGTTATAATGGCCCTGAAACTCTGGCATGGAATGCACAGCTTCACGAGGTGTTCCTGAGTGATGACACGGTTCCAGGCAGCAATTACGTTCCCTCTTGTTCATTGGTTGTCTCTTGGCTATTTCCAGCGTCACCTTGTGTCATAAAAGTTTCAATTGAATTGAGATCTGGAGACTGTGTTGGCCATTCAATTTTTTTTCTTGTAGTCTGCCCATGTTTTTGCTTGATGCCATAGAGCACTGACATTCCGGAAGAAGTCATCTCCAGGAAACAACCGCTAAGCTGATGCTAGCATGCACTTGGATTTCAATGTATTTATGTGCATTGACCATCCCATTAATAATGTGAAGTCTGCCAACTCTGCTGGCTGCCATGCATCCCCAGATCATTACTTTTAATTGAATGCATAACAGAGAGATTCAAGCACTCTGGTTTACATTCTAATCTTGGGAACCTTCTCACAAATGTTTTCCATGCTTTCCAAGGATGTAGAAAGTGACTTCATTACTAAATAACACTTTATCCCATTTCTTCTTGCTTCAACTGGAAGCATATGATTCTTTCTCTAGTCATCAGCAACCTCTCAGTCCAAATTCCAAGCATCTTCTCCTTACAGCTGAAGTGCAAACATGAGCTGAGCATTGCTCTTTCCATTCTCTGAGCAGTTGAAGAGAGGTGAGCTTCCTATTGCTGAAAGATATCCTGAGCAACACACTATACTCTCTTTTTGTCAGCTTCTTAGGCTGCCTACATCGCTACCTATCCTTCATGCTACCAGTCTCTTTATACTTTTGTATGATTATTAAGGCTGTATCTTAATTACATTCAACCTTTGCAGCAATCTCCCAAATGGAATACCCCTCCTTATGCAAAATTACCACACAAAGCCAGTCTTCCTGAGACAAATACAACCTATCCTTTGTTTTCATCTTTGAATCACTTTTTTAGACTGCCCAACAAGCATTAACCTCCAAATTCTATAAATGGTGTCTAAATGGGAATGGGCTCCCAAAAGCTGTGAAAACAATCCACGACCACTTGAATTTCAGGAAATCACTAAAAACCTACCTCTTCAAAAAGGCCTACCCCAATGACCCCACGTAACCCTCTTCACCTACCAACACAGCATGACTATGATCGAACAGGACATCATGCAATCTTCATCCATACCGACCCTCCACTTATACCTCATACGATCACTATACAACTTTGTATTTGTTATCCACCGACTGGGCAAACGCTTTTGACGGTACTATGTAAGCCACATTGAGCCTGCAAATAGGTGAGGAAATGTAGGGTACAAATGCAACAAATAAATAAATAAAATACATAAAGTTAGGCACCTGATTGCTTGTCAAGTTAAAGAATAGGGTCAGTTACATGTGCAACATTAGCTAATTGGTGCTAAAATGGCGCTTAATTGGAGATAAGTACAAATAATCATCATTAACAATCACTAATTGGCAGTTGTGCGCTGTAGTGGAAATAGTCTAGGCTATTCTCTATTACCCTCTGACTTACATTATATAAACAGGTCTGCTGGCCCTTAGAACATCTGCTGTCCTTTAAATGACCTCTGTATTTTAGTACAAAAGTATTGCCATACTGGGAAAGACCAAAGGTCCATCGAGCCCAGCATCCTGTTTCCAACAGTGACCAATCCAGGTCACAAATACCCGGCAAGATCCCAAAAATGTACAAAACATTTGTGCATGCTCTGTTGCTTTATGTTATATAAATTGACAGTGATGCTAAGAGGTTAGTGTGGGAAATGCTGATATGATCCGTTATTCCTTGAGACAGCCATAGGCCAAACTCTGGCCACAGTTGGTGGAGTTGGCAGCTGAGTATTGACAGCACTTATTAATGAAAGCTAAGCTGTTTTTATTTTTGTTTGTTTGTTTTTTTACTTTTTTTAATTTAAAAAATTAGGAGTGGCCTAGTGGTTAGGGTGGTGGACTTTGGTCCTGAGGAACTGAGTTCAATTCCCGGCACAGGCAGCTCCTTGTGACTCTGGGCAAGTCCCTTAACCCTCCATTGCCTACCGCAATGAGCCTGCTATGAGTGGGAAAGCGCAGGGTACAAATGTAACAAAAATAAATAAAACTGTAACCAGATGGATTGAGACCACATAAAATTTAATGATTGAACTGGGGAGGATTTTTATGCCTGTGATGTAAACTACCCTAATAAATCACAACACCTATAAATAAAGCACAGGTGGAGGTAAGATTCTGAGGCTCCCCCCTCCCCCCCCCCCCCCGATATATCATTCTTCAATGTATGATTTCTTGTTGATCTAAGTACATGTTGGACATTGTGAGCAATTGAGAAAAGTTATAATTGCAATTTGAATAGTCTCTTTGATCCTCTGTTATTTTGTTATGAGAAGTATATAAGTTGTTTTGTTCAGATCATGCAGTATACATGTGATTGCTATATGAGCACTGAAAACAAAAAACATAAAAGGAACTATGCAAAGCATGCCTGTCTGGGTCTTTGCCGGCAGACCCAAACAGTCAATATGCAAATCAGGAAGAAACACTGTTATTTAACTAGGCTGCAAAGTTCCAGAAGTTGAATCTCAATCTCTGGGGCTGATGAGTCATTGGAGATCGCCTGTGACACCACTCCTGGATTTTACCCACTGGTTGGAGGGACTTTCCCAGCCTAAGTTGAATCAAGCGACTGAACCAATTTAATGAATAAGGGGTGAGCCCTTGATCGCTGGAGAGGGTGTCCAGAGTCGAAGACCCAGAGATCCCAACCAATGATAGACAGGTCACCTGAAAGGCCCAGAGTAGGTGCAATGAGGCCTACCAAGTGAGGCTGGAGTAGCCCACAACCCAGGCAGGCCTATAATAGTGTGGAGGCTGGTACAAACAGAGGTGTAGAAGCAACCTTCCCTGGTGTTGTCTGCAGAGCCAAGCCAAGAACTAACGGAAGCCGTGGAGACAGCCTTATCCCAAAGCAGGCTTCGGCTGGGCTGGACTGGAACAGAACTGAAGTACAGGAGCAGCCTTATCCCAAATGGGCTTTGTCTGGCCGAACTGGAACAGAAATGAAGTACAGAAGCAGCCTTATCTCAAAGTGGGCTTCAGCTGAGCTGGAGAAGAACAAGCCTGGAGCTCTGGTGGTAGGAACCGCAAGCAGGGAACCACTGGCACCAAGAATCCACAGGAGGCTGGCACACTACAAAGGGTAGTAGGGAGTTATGAAGGCAGGGACGTGATGGACTAGGGGGTTTAAATTCCCTTCCCCTGCCTGACGTCATCTGGTAGTGCCAGACACACAGAAGATGCATCCTGAATGTGCGCGCTTGTCCTAGGTTCCTTCCATAGAGGAAGCCCATGATCGCATGGCCCGCTGCCACCATGGGGACAGCAACTGCCAGCATCAAGTCCGGGATGATGGTGCGGCCAGGCTGCAATGCCTCCTGATGCGAAAAGTGGCAGAGTGTGATGATCATGACAGCTAGGATGTTGCTATTTGTTGCTGTGATATTACTATTATTAGCTATATCTATATTACATTTGCTTTTAAAAGATCTAGCTGTAAAATAAACTGAATTTATGAACATTTTGTGTGCTCCCTCCTCCTTTCTGGGCATTGTTCATGGCCAAAACACGCATATAAATGGCTTATGTCCCTATTCTGTAAAGTGAGCGCCTAACTTCTCTCATGTGCAATTGCAAAGGGGGTGTGGCCTTGTGAGGGGCATAGGTGGGTCAGTGGCTTTTCCAGAATTTAGGCACGATGTTATAGAACAGTGTCAGCACCCGTGGTAAGGGAGCTATGCATGTGGGAGCGTTGTCTGAAGTCCACCGCACTGACCTCTAAGGTGCCCAGTTGGTGTCCTGGCATGTCAGGGGGGCGAGTGTACTACGAATCGTGGCCCCTCCCATGACCAAATGGCTCAGATTAGGATGTTTTTGAGCTGGGCGTTTTTAGTTTCCATTATTGCTAAAAAAAACAAACGCCCAGCTGAAAAACGTCCATTTTTTTCGAAAATACGGTCTGTCCCGCCTCTTCATGTACCTGTTTTCGGACATAGATGCCCATGGAGATAGGTATTCGCATTCAATTATGCCCCTCCACGTGAGTCAAGTAAACATGTAAATGTAAAGTTAGGTGATGCAGAACTTTTTCATAGCACTGTGTTATGTATATATGTGTGTATTTATTTATAATTATCTATATCACATTTATTAACCACATTACTAACATAGCTCTAAGAAGTTTAAAAGGCTTGTAACACAGTAATGTAGTAGATGATAGGGATGTGCAGGCAACATTTTCTTTTGTTTCATTTCCCATGTCATTTCCAGGTTTTTGATGTTTTATTTTTGTTTAAAAATTGCTTTGGGTAGATATTCAATAACATGCAGCACTATATCTCAAGTTCACAACCTCTTCATTCTCTACAGTTTTCCCAGGCTCATGATTCCAGTACTTGTCTGATACAGCAATATTGTAATGCTTACAAACTTTCCAGTGGATAAGATATGCCGTCTTACAGTGCCCTTCTGCATAGAAATTTTCTCCCATCAGAACTCTATAGCCAGTTATGGGATGAGTAACCACTTACAGCTTTGCCTTACTGAATCTGCATTTCTTTATTCTACCAATTTATTCTTTATTTGTTGAGAACCATCTTATCTGAAATCCACAGTCCTGGGCTGCAACTATCAACCTCTCATTCTTAAGTTTCATTTTACCACTCTTTAACCATTCATGTTTGGGTTTTGTTATCTACCAGTTGCAAGAGCTCTTCGTGAACAGCAGGATAGAAGTCTCCACACATGGTTGGTTACCGACAGAGCCCATATGGGAAAGCTTCACCGGTTTAGAACAAATTCACTACAGGATTCTGTATAAGTTGCCCAAAGTTGGGTGCCCAAATACATGTGCAAACTAATTAGTCAACTGGGTGCTAACAACCAATTATTAACATCAATCGGCGTTGATAAGCATTTAATTGGCACTAATTTAAATTGTGTGCATATCTGCCTATATGCTAGTCCATAATGCTGCACACCCAAAATGTCTCATGTGTATCCCAAAAGGCCATGAGCAGGTCAGTGCATTCCAAATATTTTGGCACAGTGTTATAGAATACCAGGGGTTATGCACCCAACTTGCGTGCCAGGATTTGAACCAGATTTCAGCTGGTGTAAGTCCTCCTGCCCAAAGTTGGCATAGGAATCCACTCTAAGCGCTATTCTATAAAAGGGGCTTAGCCCAGAGTGCCCTTTATAGAATAACTCTGAGAGTAGATTTTCCCCAGCACCTAAATTTGAGAGCCATTTACTGAATCTGGCCTTCAAAGCTTTTGAGTTGACTTACCGTGCATGCGCATCACTTCCCGGCTACAGTACTTCTGTCATGTGGACCACTTCAGTCTATATGCTTAGCTTGAGTAGAATACAATTCTTTAGGGAAATGGGTGAGTATGTGAAGACTTGTATCTTGCTATCCACAGACAATACCTGCCACAACTAAGTAACTTGGTTTAATCTGAGGACAAGCAGGATAGTAAGTCCTTACAGCAGGGCATGTCCTATCTACAGGCTTGCCTTCAACAGATAAAAGGGAAATTATTGCAAATGGCTGACACCAACATATTTTTGGTGGCAACTGGCTATTTTTGTATTTTTCTTTTTTTCCCTACCTTTTTTGTTTATTTTTAAAGTTTCAAGTTTATTAAGGATTTACTATCCTGCCCTTTGGAGTATCTTCAGGGCAGCTTACAATCTAAAATATACAAGAAAAGGAGACAACACAAACAAAGACAGGATTAAGACATGAACGGTTAGGGCAAAAGGGAGAACTACAATAATTGATAGGGTAGAAAGGGGAGGATAAAACAATAGGGAGAGCCACAGGCATCTTCCAGGCACCTAGTGAATCAGCTGCTGCAAAGAGAAGTCATTTATTTGCATCTTTAAAGGGGTACATTTTAGAGTCTGTTTGAAATTTGTCCAACGATGTCTAAGGGTGAAGGTAGACTGGCAATGAATTCCAAAGATATGGCCCCTGTACATTGAGTATAGTATGTCTAGTGTGTTCATGAGTTATCTTTCAATTGGTAGGTACAACTAATTGATTGTGATGTGCTGAGCAAAGTGCACGGATAGGACAGTAAGGAATAAGGTGACGGAAAAGATAAAGAGGTTACTCAGCCTGTAATATTTTGAAGACAAGTAATGCAAGTTTAAATATGATATGTTGAGTGACTGGGAGCCAATGAGCTTCTTTTAATTATGGAGTAAAATGGTCATATTTATGCGAGTTAGTGATGAGATGAGATGAGATGAATAGAGGTGACATATTTCTTTTACTCAAAGACCTTTGTAAAGACAATTACAATAATCCAATTTTGTTTTTGAAGGCAGCTTAGAACAGAACAATAAAATGGGCCTGGGAAGATGGTGTTAGATTCTAATCCTAAAAGAGATTTTGGAACAGTGGTTTTCAACCCAATCCTGACCAATCAGGTTTTCAGAATATCCACAATGAATATGCATGAGAGAGATCTGCATACCAAGAAGGCAGTGCATACAAACCTATCTCATGTATATTCATTGCGGATATCCTGAAAACCCAACGGCCAAATGGTCCCCGGGACGGTTGAAAATCACTGTTCTGAAGGACTGACTGGCCTAACCTACTGTTGTATCGGGAGTCCTTTTCTGAACAGTAGTGGGTCATGAATTTATGAACAGATGTCCATGTTGCAGCTCTGCAAATTTCCTCTGTGGAGGCTGATCTCAAGTTGGCAACTGCGGCCACCATAGCCCTGATTTTGAGAGCTGTGACATGACCCTCAACAGTCAAACTGGCTTGAACTAGCCAATTAGGCATCATGTATTTTTTGACTGCAATCCCCTTCCTATTTGGGTCAAAAGAAACAAAAAAATTGGTAGACTTTCTAAGGGCTTTAGTCCTCTCCAAACAGAAGGTCCAGAATTTCTTGTAGTCCAATGTGTACAGCATGCATTCACCTTTGTGGGCATAGGTCTGGGGAAAAATGTTGGCAGGATGATAGACTAATTAAGATGGAAATCTGATATTACCTGAAGAAGAAACTTGGGATTAGTATGCAGAACCATCCGGTTGTTAAAGAATTTAATATATGGTGGATCAGTTACTAGAGCATGGAGCTCACTCTGCATGCTGAAGTCACCACCACCAAAAATAAGACTTTCCAAGTTAGGTACTTTAGTTTATAGGTATCGAGTGGCTGAAAGGGAGTGACTTTGAGGTCATATGACACTGTCATATGACACTGTGGGAGCCTTATAGTGAGGCTTCACTAGAAGCAAGTCACATGAATTGAACAACTAAAGGCTGTTCAGAGACTGGTTTCCCTTCTACATGCTGGTGATAAGCACGAATTGCATTAATGCATATGCTAATGGAGTTGGTTTTCAAACCTAATGCCAACAAATGTAGAAGATAGTCAAACAGTTTTTGTATGGGACAGAAAAAGGGATTCAGGGATTCAGGGCCCCTCTGTAATATTGGATATCAAACTTCCTCCATATAAATTTGTAAGACCTTCTAGAAGCCAGGAAGACCTGAGACACATTGTTAGGCAAGTTCAAAGAAGCTATTGCTACCCTTGAGAAGGCTTTTGGAACATCAACCATCTAAATACATGGGCTTGTAGCACCACCTGAACTGGGATATCCTGAGACCGCAGACTAAATCTTTTAGTTCTTTTCTCTGGCCTGTCATAATTATGCATTCTTTTCTTTATGAATATTATTGTATTAGTATGTTCTGTAAACCACATAGATGGATACAATGTTTGTGGTATATCTAGCTTTAATAAACTTGAAAACTTGTATTCAAGCAGTGAGAGTAAGGGACATAATATTGGGGGTGTAACAGAGTCCCTTGAGCTTATGTGATCAGTGATGAGAAATTTACCTGTATTATGGGTCTTTTTATAGAAATTTCAAGAAAAGAGAGAACCATATTTGTCTCAGCCAATGCATGATGATGAGAATCATGGTTCCCCTGTCCTATTTAAAATTTGAGAGTATTCAATATCAAACAATCAAAGGATATGTGTACCGAAGACCCTCTCCTAATGGAGTAGAACTGAAGCACCTTCTAGTTCTGAGCAACGGTAAAAAGATCTATCAAGGGAGTACCCCATTCTTGAAATATCATGTGAACATGATCCTCTTCTAAGGATCAAAGGCATGACTCAGCTTGTCCACCATGGAGTTGTCCTTCCTGCCAGGGAAGTGCAAGATAAAAAGTGCTACCAAAGACTAGACTGCTTCAGTTGTGAGTGTCAGTTCAACCACCGTTGGTAATACTGTGCATCTCCAAGTATGCAGAGAGTAGGAGTCACCATTTTATTCAGTAAATCTATAACATTTCAGGTGCAGACAGTTGTAAACCATACAGAGGGCAGATTTATTTTACTTGAGGTAGTTATATAGGGACATATTCTTTTGTTGGGAAATATCTATGTACCCAGTATTTATAATCCTATGGTCAGTTTTCATTGGCAGATAGTTGGTGTATGCTTCATTCTTTGGAAAAGGAATATATACATTTTTACATGTTTATGCAACTGTATCTCAAATAGACTATCTTTTGATTTTATGATATTTTTTTCTCCAGAGTAATAAAATCAGATATAGGGGGGACTAGTGCTGGGCAGACTTATACGGTCTGTGCCGGGGCTGGTGGTTGGGCGGCGGGGATAGTGCTGGGCAGACTTATACGGTCTGTGCCAGAGCCGGTGGTGGGTGGCAGGGATAGTGCTGGGCAGACTTATACGGTCTGTGGGTGGCAGGGATAGTGCTGGGCAGACTTATACGGTCTGTGCCAGAGCTGGTGGTTGGGAGGCGGGGATAGTGCTGGGCAGACTTATACGGTCTGTGCCGGTGGTGGGTGGCAGGGATAGTGCTGGGCAGACTTATACGGTCTGTGCCAGAGCTGGTGGTTGGGAGGCGGGGTTGGTGGTTGGGAGGCGGGGATAGGGCTGGCCAGACTTATACGGTCTGTGCACTGAAGAGGACAGTAGGACATATGAATTTATCTTCTTGGGCAGACTGGATGGACCGTGCAGGTCTTTTTCTGCCGTCATCTACTATATTAGAGATCTCAGACCATACACTGATGAGTTTTTGCAGGGGTAGTCTTGAAAGTGCCCAGGTTATTTGCATACAACAACCAAATTCAGAGCTTATTTAAAGGCCCTTTTACTAAGCCATGTAAACGTCTACGCGTGCCCAACGCATGCCAAAATGGAGTTACTGCCCGGCTACTGCGTGGCTCTTGTGGTAATTTCATTTTTGGCGTGCAACCGAAAAATTATTTTTATTTTCTGGCGCACGTCTGCTATGCACACCAAGTGGCATTTGATGCACGTTAGTCATTACCGCCCAGTTACCACATGAGACTTTACCGCTAGATCAATGGCTGGCGGTAAGGTCTCAGACCCAAAATGGATGCGCACCAATTTTGATTTTGCCACATGTCCATTTTTGTCAAAAAGTTTTAAAAAGGTAATTTTTTTGCAGGTGTGCTGAAAATGGATCTGCGCTCACCCAAAACATGCGCCTACACTACCGTAGCCCATTTTTCAGCGTACCTTAGTAAAAGGACCCCTTACTAGATAAATGGAAAGAACTTCAGGAAACAAAGGCTTTATGTCTACATCTACATTATTCTGGGGGAGCTACTATGGCAGTTATTTAAGGGACAATAATGTTCAGCATGATACAGAAGGACAATAACCAAAGATATTGTAAACTACAAGAGCAACTGCAAAGAAAAAAGCAAAAACTAGCCCAGCATCCAACATAAGTAGATAAGTCTAAATATGTCACCATACAAATAGAATTAAACACTTCTGTCCATGAACATACAAAACAGGATCTTTCCTTTCATAAATTCAGACTATTTGCTTGATATAAATCAGATAAGATGTTGAAAAGCATAACTAGAATGTAGCTAGGTAAAACATACATTTTAGTGGAATATAGTTAAAAAAAATACCAAAGAACTGGGAAAATAGGTTTGTTTTTTGTCTCTGTACAAGGCAGAGCAACTGAATTCTAGAGCTATTAAGATAATTTTACAGCCAATAGGTGTGCCACAGTTGGAAGATCACCAAAAAACCCAACATTTAATTGTCCTAATTACACTTGAAGATATATAGACAATTATACAAAAAGTGAACTCCCCCAGGCCAGATGGCTTCAATTTAGAGCTTTATAAATTTCTTTAGATTTTTAATCCTCTGTGTGATATGTTAATTAGAAATGGTTAATCAGGATTGTTCTTTTTTTTAAACAAATGAATTACAGCTATAATAACATTAATTTGAAAACCAAAGATTCTTTTTTTCTAGAATCTGAAAGACTCATATTGCTTTTGAATCTCAATATAAAAAAATATTGGTAGAGATAGACTGCAGGAAGTGCTTCTCAGAACATAGAACAGCAGCTTGCTATGGATAGATTCCCAATCTGTAATGGGAAAAGATTTTTAGCATCAATAGCTATTTGTAAAGGGTTATATGTGGTCTCTCTTTTGATCAGCTTTCACATGGAAAAGGCCTTGAGAGAAATTGGGAATAGCTATTTACTGTTTCAATGTAATGGAAAATAAGGACAATGTTTTTCTAAATTGTCTGTGTAGATGTATAGATGTCACTGATGATATAATGTGGCTAATAATATGAGACATTTACCTCTAGATTCTATAAATGGTAGCCAAACTTGGGTGCACAGTTATAGAATAAGGCCCGTTACAAACATAACAGAGGGGCCCTTTTACTAAGCCATGTAAGCAAGCTTCTATGCACACCCAAAATGCGCCAAAATGGAGCTACCACGTGGCTCTTGTGGTAATTTCATTTTTGGTGTGCGTCCGATATATAATTTTTATTTTCACACGCGCGTATTGGATGCTTTGCCAAGTGGCATTTGATGCGTGTAGGTCATTACTGCCTGGTTACTGCGTGAGACTTTACTACTAGGTCAATGGCTGGTGGTCTCAGACCCAAAATGGACACGTGGCAATTTTCATTTTGCCGTACGTCCATTTTGGGAAAACCTTTTTAAAAAGCATTTTTTACAGGTGTGCTGAAAAATTATTCTGCGTGCACCCAAAACATGCGTCTACACTGCCGTAGGCCATGTTTCAGCGTGCCTTTGTAAAAGGGCCCCATAATTAACTAATTGACACTAAACTGGCAAATAATTGGATTAGATTAATTTATTTATAAAACGCTTATTGCTAAGCAGTGTACAAAATCACAATCATTAAAACACAATGCAAAAAAACTTTTAAACACATTTATACTCTCTAATACAAAAACATATTAATAACACATTATAAATCTCTTCACAATTAATTTTCATTCACGGCACAAAATAATTTATATCACCATCAATCAATTTCTGTCTTTTACATCTTCAAGTTACTATTACTACTACACCCAATTATCTTCGGATGCTGCTGTTACCATAAGCTTTTTCAAACAACTGATTTAACAAGCATTAATTGGTGTTAATTTTCAGTTGTGTATGTAACAGACTTATGCTCCTATTCTATAAACAGATGGCCTAACTTCTCTCATACCGAAATGCAAAGGGAACATTAATATGGGAGAGGCATGGGCATGTCAGGGGTGTTCTGACTATTCTTGCACACACCTTATAGAAGAGTTGCATTTACGCACCCAACTGCTGCATTTAGGTGCCACCATTTATGCCAGCCATAGACATGGCATAAGTGATCACACTTAAGGTTTGGCAGATAATCGCGACTTATATGAGTTATATGAGTACTTTATAACAGATTTAGCATGCAACTCTGCCGTTACAGAATACTAGCTTACTACCCACTTTTTTACCACCTTTTAATGACCCATATTGAATTTACCACTTAAGGGATTGACTGAAGGGCAGATGTTGATACTCCCCCTTTAGGCCTTGAGTGGACTATAAATACTGCATTAGATCCTTATTATTTTCTAGATTCTGATATTGTGCCATTTATTTTCACTCATTAGAGGACGCTTTTTGATTGTCCTCTTATGTAGAACATGAAAATGGTTACATAAAAGGGGTAAATTCTATATATGACGCCCAAAAAATCTGCACAAAAAAAAGCACTATTCTAGAAACCATGCTTAAAGTTAGGCATGGTTTATAGAATAGTTCTTACACCTGGCAATTGTGCCTAACTTTAGGTGTGAACAGCAATATGCATATATAGAACTTTAGATAATGAAGGGAGCAGTTAATCAATTTGTTCTTAATATGCTCAGCTTCTCTGCTTATTTTTAAATTGATATATGCACACAGGTAAAAAAAATGATCAGCAGGTCATAATAGGATCCATCAGATCAGCAGGAGCTTTTTATGAGCCAAGCATGCTTCTAGAAGCGACACTGCATTCCTCATCAATCCAATTTTTACGTTTTTACTTGTTTTACTTATTTTACTATCAAAGTAGTTTCATACTCTATTGCTCATATTTTTATATATATTTTTTGTAATTTCACAGACATTCTTATGCTTAATCTTCCTTCTATCATGCATTTGAAAAACGCATTATATTCAGAGTACTTAGCTTTTTCAGCTAGAATACACGATGGAGACATATATCACTGACATAGATCATTGTTTCGCTCTAAGCTGTTTCAAGGTAGTCTCCTATAAGATAGAACTGTAATATAGTTAATTCCTAATTACTGACAGAGCTATTATACCCCGACCCAAAACCGACCATTACTCACCCACACTTTTTTTATTTGCAGCTTCGAAGATGGCCACCATCTATTATAGAGGTAGGCTGTTTCAGCGTGCCTTTGTAAAAGGGCCCCATAATTAACTAATTGATACTAAACTGGCAAATAATTGGATTAGATTAATTTATTTATGTGTGCATATTTTAATTAAATCTTATTAGTTCCATTAATTGTGTAATGGTATCAGTTTAAATTATCAGGATTATTGATTATGCTGAATCAGATATACCAATATAAAAATGCAGCTTTAAAAGATGTATTGAAACTGCATTTCAATACCTTATTTCCCCTTTTTCCTGGGACCCTCTGATAGCAGGACCAGTCAATTACAAACACTTAACAGAGACAAAAGCTGGCTGGGAGGGTCACCAAGACATCTCTAGAGAACAAAAAACTGAAGCAGACAGAGAGTCTGGGAAGGTATAACTCCAGCTATTGACTCAGAATGAAAGGATAAACAGGAAGCCATAAACCACTGGCAGGCGAGCTATAGAAAAGAAAACCATGTTCACTATTATTCAAGCTATGGCTCACATATAATAAGTTCTACTAATTGCTATCAAAGGTTATATATTCACATGTGTATATTTGAAATTATGAGCAAAGGTTTCTCTTTACATGATCTATCAGGTACAATCAGTACAGGGAATGTTTCTGACCTTTTTAGTTCTATTCTACATCACAGCCAGTACGTATACAATGCTCTCTCTAGAATGAAATATTGGTTGTGTGCAAAGCACAATTAACATATCTTTTCTAAATTCTTTACAACATTAAACACATGAGTATGGTCTATTAATTTGCTACATTAAACACTGCTAAAGCAGATAAAAATTGTAACCTGTACCACACTCATTACACGTAAACAGTTTCTCTCTGAAAAAAAAAGTTTCTCTCTGAAAAGTATTTCATGGTACTATACCATGACTCTGTTTTTGTTTATTTGGTCAATGATTAAGTAAATATTATTGCATAGGATTGATAGGAATAATTATTTTGTGTGTAATAGTAACCTAGGAAATTATTATGATAATTGCATACATATGCCTTTCTTATTTCTAATGATAATAGTAGTATAGTAATTCCATACTACCATTCTTGCTGTGTGTTAGAACTATCTGTCCTTCTATTATTGCTAATGATGTACTGTTCATAGTAAGTGAAGGTTTAAACCTGTGTCCCCGTGATGCCACTAAAATTACAGGATATGATTTTAGTAATTACAGACCAATGCTGCAGTATGTTTCCAATGATTTATCCATACACACCCCTGAAGTACTACCTATTCCCTTAGATGTTATTGCTATTAATGCATCAGTTAGCCTCTGAAATAGAGAATATAGGGAAACATTAACAGTGTCAGGATTTTCCTTGGAATGTCAAATGCTGAGAATATGACTGAATAGATTTGTCCATCCCATTGCGGTGGCATCAATTGGTCAATTGCGCACTCTCATGCTATTGATTTGGCTAGCATACTGGGTAAGATATCCTGTGGAATAAACTTGGGAGCAGCCTACGCCCCTAAACAGGTGACAAAAGAGCTGGTCTCTGGGGCGTGGCAAGATGACACTTGTGTGGCTGAAGTCATATAAAGTGTACTTGCAAGCCTATTTTAAACCAGAGCAAAAGCCAGACTCTGCCACCTGACTGAATAGAAGCCTAATGAAACTGATGATAGATGACCACAGAAAACTTAACCCTAGCTAGCTAAATGTAAGGCATGAGTAAGAGCAAACAAAGGTAATAATGATGAGTCTTTTTGCTTATAACAGTCATAGTCCAACTAAGGACATATTCTAAGATTCATAGTGACGTGACATAGTAGGTGACAGCAGGAAAAGACCTGCATGGTCCATCCAGTCTGTTCACTGTCCACTATCAAAAGATTCACCTCTTCCAATATACACACCAATGTAAATAGTCCAATATTTTTGCTATTGTTTTATTTTAATTCTGCTTCTGTGTTATGTTAGTGTTAAAATTGTAACCTTTTACAGTTATTTGTGATTCTCCGTTCAAATATTGTGTTAAATATTGTCACTAAGAATCAAGAGAGGGAATGTAATGATATCAGTTTAAATTATCAGGATTATTGATTATGCTGAATCAGATATACCAATATAAAAATGCAGCTTTTAAAAGATGTATTGAAACTGCATTTCAATACCTTCTTTCCCCTTTTTCCTGGGACCTTCTGATAGCAGGACCAGTCAATTACAAACACTTAACAGAGACAAAAGCTGGCTGGGAGGGTCACCAAGACATATCTAGAGAACAAAAAACTGAAGCAGACAGAGAGTCTGGGAAGGTATAACTCCAGCTATTGACTCAGAATGAAAGGATAAACAGGAAGCCATAAACCACTTGCCACAAAGGACTCAGTGCTCCCCCCCTTCAGATAAGACTTCAGCACATGTAAAGACAAAGGGCTGATGGCATGTGACCCCCTGCAAACTACAACTCAGGGAACATTATAAAAAGCATGGAAACAGCCCAGCTCGCTCTCTTGGGACCTCTTCCTCTTGGGACCTGCTGCTCTCTTTGGGATCTGCTGCTCTGGGCTGGGAAGACATCCCTGACCATGCAGCTCATCACACCATGCTTGTAACAAGGACTGTAAGTTAACCTATAACCTTAAGATTTGGACCTGTTACTTTGTTCTATTTTATGCACAAATTCTCTGTTCTAAGATCCTTTTAAAAGCTATCTCTCGTTTGTAACCTTATTTATATGATTGCATTAATCATATTGTAGCTTAATAAACCTTTTTGAAGCTAAAAATATAGTCTCTTTGTGTCCTGGGTGCATAACTTTAAATCTGGAAACACAGGACACTGCGTTTCAACAGAGATAATATTTAATTCATTGCAATTGTGATTATTGTTGCTTTAATCAGCAACTGGTGTAGAAAGTTTAGCGAGTGCTCTTAAAATATTCCCCTGCTCTTTGTTCTTAAATATCATATTAGGACTGTGACAATTTTGTAACATTTTTAATGGATATTAAGAACATTTAAATTATTTCCGGTAACAATTGCTTGTTAAGCCAATTATAGGTGCTAATTAGCTTGTTATTCAATTAAATTGTGCGTGCAAATTAGGCACACACCCAAGTTTGCATGCACAATTTTTAGTGACTTTTATAGAATTTGGGGAAAAATGTTAAACTGTAATTTCAGCTCCTCCCCTATATTACCAACTAGGTGAAATTAGGACTTTTTTTCCCTGGGATTCAGAGTAGTGTTTTTGCAGACTGGGCCAACAACTAGTGATGTCATTATTGAATAAGGTGATGTTAAAATATTCTGAAATATATAAAGTTGGTATGATCTGATAATAATGAAAAATAATCAGGCCAACTCTACAGGCATGTGTACATACAGCAAAAAACGCCATTGAAGCACAGAAGTACCCTTATTGCCATTCAGTGGCCTATTGCCTGTCAAGGACGTACACATGGGCATAACATGGGTGGGACATGGTTAGTCCTCCTACTAATGTACACAACTTATAGAATACTGTGTTATATGTACTCTGCCATACTTAGGTATGCCCATTTAGGTCTGCCATAGACCTAGCATGTCTACATTTAGAGGCACCAATGTGGGTTTACATTACTATTCTATAACAGAATGTGGGCACCCAGATGTCATTATAGACCATACTACATCGGGCACTTATATCTAACCTCCCCTGTATAGAATTGTCCTAAAATCTATGTGCAGCCTAGGCATTATGGAGGAAATTCAATAAGAGGGCATCAACATTTAGGTGACATATGTGCATAGGAGCCTTTCTTGACACCTCCTTGATTCACACACTTCTCTCTATGGTCATCGCTCACTGACTACTGTAATTCTCTATTTGCAAGTCTTTCATCTTCACCCATCAAATGTCTTCAACTTGTCTAGTTTACCACCTTAAAGTTACTCCACTCTGCACAACGCTTTGATCCTGTTACTCCCTTCTCCGTTCTGAACATTGACTCCCAGTTTCTGCTCGTATTAAGTTCAAACTTCTCTGTTTGGTCTATAAGCCCCTTTTCCCTTTGTGCCAGCATATCTTTCTTCTCTTTTCACTCCCTACATTTCTCCTCTTTCCCTCTATTCTGCTTCTGGTAATTTGCTTACAGTTCCCTCCCTCCCCTCTTTCCATCTCTAAATATCTTGAGAGACCAGTTTCAGTTTTCTAGGACCTTCCCTCTGGAATTCTCTGCCATTATGCATCCGTTCACATTCATCCTATCCCAAATTCAAGGTTTTACTCAAGACACATCTGTTTACTGAGTCCTTTGGCTCTTCTACATAATCTTTCCCCATCCTCATGTATCTCCTCCCTAATTGATTTTATTTGTAAACCGCATAGTTGCGTTATGGACAATTTGCGGTATATCAAGTGCTGGAAATAAATAAAAAAAGGAACACTTATGCGCATATGTTTTTACAGAATACTAGCCTAAACCGGCATTGGTGTACCAACATGTGGGCACACACATGTAAACCAGGTCTATGGCTGGCATAAATGGAATGTCTAAGGGTTTATTTTACCAAGTTTACTATAGCTTAAAAGGGCTGACCACAGGGTGCACTGAGATGTTCTGCAGTAAAATCCCAATGTGTGTGCGCTACCCACATGCTAAAAAGTAAATTTTACTTTTTTGACTGAGGGGGCATGTTTGTGCTAATCAGTCAGTGCAAAAAAAAAAGCAAAACAGCAAAGATGACTAACAAAAACAAAAATAATCAAAAATTAAAAACAAGAAAAGATAAAATTTGTATTTAAAAATACAAATACATAAAAAAATGAAAAAATGAAAAAGACGACACTTGTTTATAAAAAATTATAACACTGTATTAGCCAAAGGATAGCAGTTAGTGCAGCCATATTACTGAGAGATAACTGATTAGTGTGTGATTTGCGCATGAGCTCTTACCTTCTATAAAAGGAGTGGTGATAAGGGCCCACGTGCTAATGGTAAAATTACCACATGGCCATTAATGCCAAAAATAGAAAATCAGCCATTTTCCAGCTGCAGCAAAAATTATCCTTAATGTATGGGAAAGACCTGCGTTAGGGTTGCTAAGACCACTTTTGCAACAGCTTTGAAAAAGGGCCCCTAAATGTGACATGTATGCCCATGACTTACAGTATTCTGTAAGAAGCCTGCATAAATATTGGCATTCTATGACATTCTCATGCACCTCACCTTTGAATTCCCTTCTTTGCATCTTGGCACTAAGCCATTTTAGACACGCAGAGAAAGATTAGGGTGGGTAGGCTCTTCCAAAGGACACAAGGGAGACACATATTTTGAAGTTCTAGGCTTCAGCATTATGATGCCACATGTATCCTCTAGAACTTACAAGAACAGGTAGAAATTATGCATTTTGATTTAATCTTTCTAGCCCTATTGGTATTTAATTTATGCAACACCATTGTAGATTACACTACTTTTTATTATTAGTCTGAGTCGTTTTATTCAATAAATATTGTATTATTTTTTATTATCTTGTCTCAATTATGAACATATTTAGTCAGTTGATATTGATTATATAGACTTATTATATCACTGTATATTTGATCTTTTTAGCCCTGCTGATGTACAATAATTCAACATCTTCTACAGAATTAATTATACCTGTAATCTTGAACTTTTTCAGTATTTTTATTACTTTCTAAAAGTAATTTTATTCATTTATTCCTTTATCATTGTTATTATTTATTAACTTGTTTTAAATGTAATATTTTTCATATCTTTTTATTTATTATTCATGTACAGTTTAAAGTTGTTCAGATATGTATTGTGTTATCATTCATAATCGATAAGTTCCTGTATTGTTTTATTTATATGTATCTCTTCTAGACTCCTGAAGCAGGCGTTTATGTGCTGAAATACAGCCGCTGTGTTGTCTTTTGGTGTATTTTCAATAAAACATCATGCAATAGAATCATTGCATCTCCCTCGTGTTCTTTGGAAGAGCCTACCCACCCTACCTTTTGATCTGTGTGTGCTACTGTCGTAGGGATAGAATGTTCCTCTGTGTTTTGTGGTGGTTCATTACTAAAGACATTTTAGTGCACATTTACAGAATAGCATTTAGAAAGGGAACAAGGATGGGACTTGATTTATTGCCTATCTGTGGTTACAATCAAAGTCGTTTATATGTTATATACAAATACTTATTTTGTACCAGGGGCAATGGAGGGTAAAGTGACTTGTCCAGAGTAACAAGGAGCTGGAGTGGGAATTGCACCCAGTTCCCCAGGCCACTGCACTAACCTTTAGGCTCCATTCTACTACTGCTCTTTATATGAATAAGTAGTACACTTACCTACATGAATAGCAGTATTTTATAAATGTAAGTGTGCAAAAAAAAAAACACTTAAATTTAGCCATCCTGTTAAAAATGTGGGGGTTTAATGGTAGTCTATATGGTAGGGATGCCTAGAACTACTGTAGGTGTGCTTATGATACACCAATTGGAAGCTTATTCTATAGTTTTTCTTTTATTGAATACCAGCCTAGCATGGCAAGAAGGTGCCCATACCTTAGGCTTAATCTCTTACAACATACAGCTGGTATAAATGATCACAGTAGATAACTAAAGTCTGTGCCCTACATCACAAAACTTCACCCATGTGAACACACACCTGCAAACTACACACCATCTCATTTAAGTTCCATGTGCAAAATACTGTGCTACCGGAATATTGGCATTTTGTGTGCATATGTGTACAGATGCATGTGCAAATGCTGGTATTTGAGCTATTTGTGTGCATTCTTGGTGCCTAAGTCTTGGTACTGTTCTTATAGAATTACCTCAGAGGATATTTTATAACAGGACACCCAACGTGGGCGCTCATTATGACACTTATTTTTAAGTCTATACTATAAAGAAAAGTAGGCAACCACTTTCCTTCCTAGAAAACTAGAGCAAAGCAACAAAAATGTGTGTACATTAAGACATGATCGCTTAATTAAGAACTTAAGTGTTGCCATTCTGGGGCAGACCAAAGGCCATTAATCCCAGTATCCTGTTTCCAACAGTGACCAATCCAAGTCACAAGTACCTGGCAAGATCCCATGACAGTAAAACAGATTTTACGGTGCTTATCTAAGGGATTGTCATATGTCCCTATGAAAACCTTTGATACATTTCAATTCAGGATTGACTTAGAAAAATTCATCCGTACATTACAGTTAAGAGTATATTTCAATGGGAATAGTATTGCAGATACAAGCTCGAGAGTACGTGATAAATCAAATTGGATACCTCCGATACCATTGGATCCTGTAGTGAAAGTGTTCAAACAAATGGTATTAAGAGATGTACACCAGTTTTATCAAACAGGACGCTTTAGACAACATGACAACCTTACAAGAGAGGAGCGTCAAGCCTTAAAAAGTCTACAAGATAACAATAAGGTAGTCGTGAAATGTGCTGACAAAGGGGGAGCAGTGGTAGTATTGGACCGTACCCAATATGTCGAAGAAATAGTTTCTCAATTAAATGACACCTCCGCATATGAATGTTTAAATAGGGATCCAACCTTAGAGTTGCAAGAACAAATTAAGACAGTTACACAGGAAGCCCTTGAGTATGGATATTTAACCAAAAAGGAGCATAAATACCTGAACAGAGAAACTCCAATAATCCCGGTCCTATATATTTTGCCTAAAGTACATAAGGATCTGGTTAATCCACCTGGCAGACCTATTATGTCATCAAGAGGATCTCTATTTGAACCTCTTTCAACATATGTGGACTCCTTCCTAAAACATTTTGTCAGCAGTAGTTCTACATACATCAAGGACACAACCCACTTTTTAACTATCTTGGGAGATATTCAATTACCAGGTTCTCCAGTATTATTGGTCACGTTTGACATCAAATCACTATACACAATGATTCCGCAGAATGAATTATTAGAAGTGATCTTTAAAGTACTTGAATCACGTGAAAAACCCCATGAAGTACCAACTGATTTTTTGCTACGGCTTACGAAACTGGCACTATGCAACAACTTCTTTCAGTTCAAAGATGACATCTACCTACAAAAATCTGGGGTAGCAATGGGAGCTGTATTTGCTCCCACATTAGCCAATTTGTTCATGGTGATGTTCGAGGAGAAATGGTTAAAGAGTTCCCCTTTCCAGACTAAGATTGTCATTTGGAGAAGATACATCGACGATATTTTCGTCATATGGCAAGGAGAAGTACAAGAACTGATAGATTTTCATAATTGGCTGAATCAGTGCCATCCAAGAATCCAATTTACAATTACTTGGTCAGATACCACCATACATTTCCTGGATGTAGAAATCCAACTAACAAATGGACAATTCACAACGAGAGTCTTTACCAAACCCACGGACAGGAACACATTATTAGATTATAATAGCTGTCATCCTCGAAGTTTACGAGATAGCCTTCCGTTCTCACAATTTCTCAGGTTCAGAAGGATTTGCACGAATGAAGAAGATTACACAGCAGAAGCAGAACGCTTCAGTGTGAAA